>NC_069503.1:486342967-486711717 GCF_027579735.1 Bombina bombina | reverse complement strand
ACACAAACACCGCAAAAATGTAAAAATAGCCTTGGTCCCAAACGGACAGAAAATGGAAAAGTGCTGTGGTCCTTAAGGGGTTAATACAGGAAGATTTGGGGTCTAGGACTGGGAGATATCATTGTACTTATGCAGCTAGTTTTTTTTTTTGTTTTTTTTTTAAATGGGACTAGAGGCTCCTTTTAAATAAGTTTGCTTTTACTTTCCATACTTTTACATACGTTAGATGCTAACAATGTTGTTATATTTAAAGAATCCCCATTTTCAGAATCAAGTTGGAGGTTGAGGATTGAAATAAAAAAGTAGGTTTGGAATGACAGCTGAAAGATTAGAGGGAAATAGTCCAATGCTTTGCAGCATTTTATTATTACACAGATATCTGCTTCCTGCCATAGCAAATGCACTGCTGACCTGAAGCAGGATATAACCAGTGAGCCAATCAGGAGAGACTTATGTATGTAGCTGCCAATAAATGCCAATGTCCTGTTCAGGATCAACTTACCAATATGTCCTGTGGGGCTTTATCTATGTGTTTAACCCCTTTGCAGAGGTTAAACGCATAGTTAGAGAAAAGGATTTGAGCCATATTAAAATGCTGTACCCCATTAGAGCAAAATATTATTGCACTGTCCTTTTAAATTATTGAATTCAGAGAGAGCTGCAAAACATTACAAGGCAATATCTTGCCCTTCTATTTTATGACGCTGGTGTTTTTATTGTTATTGTTATTGTGTTTTGTGTTTTTTATTATATGACTATTTTATGTAACATATATTTGTAATAATACATTATTATTTTGTATCATACTGAGAATATTACCTTTTATTGTTTGATACTTCAGATTGCATAAGATATATTTTATTTTGTTACTTCTTTTAGTTTTACCCTTATTTTGTTTGTGTGTAACTACTTTTCTTCAGTTTGTAGATAAGTGTAAAGGGTTTAGCTTCACTTGCTTTTGATCACTTTAGGCAGTTTTTTTCTTTTCTGTTGAATATGTTGCCCTTATCTCTGGTATCCAAAGAGTTAACACAACTTCCCTCCCCTAGCGCTATGGCAACAATGTTGGCAACCTCAGCTCCAACAATACTACAAACAAAATAAGTCCCTGTGGCAGCATTAATATGCCCACAATATTCTTGTCATGACAGAATCAGTTGTATCAGGCAACAAAGTTGTCATGGTTATATTAAAGACAAAAACAGAAACACTTTTGCATTTTAACATTATGGAATAATAGTATGTCATTTATGCAGTTTCCTTACAGAAAAGAGTAAATTAGGTGCAGTCAGTTCAGGTATAAGATATATAAAGATCATAAATGGTAGTTGTTTTTTTAATTCAGTTTCCTTTTTGATAAAGAATTGCTGCATATGAATTAATTTAAAAGACTTTGGGGACGAATTATCAGGCTCCGAATGGAGTTGATGAAGGCGAGACAGTAGTTATGGAGCAGTGGTCTAAAGATATACGATTGATATACAATCGGGCTGATTGACACCCCCTGCTAACGACAGGGGGCCGTATTGCACAAGCAATTCACCAGAACTGCTTGTGCAATGATAAATGCCGACAGCGTATGCTGTCAGCATTTATTGATGTGCGGCAGACATGAAACGCTACATCGTATCATGTCCATCCTCACTTTAGTAAATCGGCCCCTTTGTCTACTACCTTAATGTAATGATATAGACATGATGAGGTAAGGTGTTCTCTTCATAGAAATTGCACTTTTTCATGATCCTTTTTTAACGCTTTTTGGTTTTATAACTTTCAATCCCTGAAAGCAGTTCTTTGATCTTATGATATATGGAATTCTTTAGGTCATATGAATTTTTCATATTAAAACTGCTAAAAGTTAACAGTAACTTCAAATGCGTTCTCTTTGGCAGACAGTTGGATGTGACCAGATCCTTGGTTCCAATGCAATTCCAGATGCATGTGGTGTTTGCAAGGGTGATAACTCTACCTGCAAGATTTACAGGAACCAATACACAAAACAGCTGTATTCCAATCGTAAGTATGCAGTGTTAGACACAAGAAAGCAAACATTTACGTGTCAGATACCAAGAAAAATAATCACTGTAACCCCCAGACAAAGTCTATTTATAAAAAGCTACATATGTAATAAGTACACATTGCTCCATTTATTTAGCTGTAGATACAAGTTTTGAGAGCTTGTTTTTATGAGCCACTGCTTCCAAACCACTCTGTCTACTCAGAGGTATAGGACTTAGAATATCCTAGATTGATTTGTCTGTAATAATTGGAAAGCCCTGCATGGGCGGGGCTGAACTATAAAATTCTTGTGCACAAAAAATGATTGTGCAATAACAACTGTGGGCAATGAATACCACCTCTTTATTTGTCCACCCACTATTTTATTAAATGGTGCCCAAATAATTTAATAGCTAACATGTGATTTATTATATGGACTTTTAAATAATTCTTTATCACAATACTTACCACTGATAAGCTATTGTGCTGGTGGTATAGCATCTGAGGCTGTGGAAGGTTTTGCAAATACACAGCAACCATAATGCGAAAATATTCTTTCCTTTGAATTTGCAAGTGTCCTGGACAGAAGTGACATCTAGGTGCATTAGCATAGGTTACACTACTTCAAAATATTTATTGTCATTTGTGTTTTAATCTCTTAAAAAGGGGTTTAACACATGTGCACATGCAGCTCCTGATTGTAACACCGCGCATGTCCTGGTGTAACGTATTTATCCCTTCTACAGGGGCTCAACTCATAATTTCCAGTGAACTTTCTTAAGATAATTAAGGTGCTCTAACAAATTAGAGTTTTATTTATTCTTTTATGAGAAGTTGTTTTACAACATTTGGAACATTTCTAAATGGCCTGTAGAGCTGCATTGGGAGATGGCAGAGCTAGATGGAGGGATGGCCAAAGGTGGGCAGGAAGTGGGTGGGTTAGTGGGATGGCTAGGCAATCCTCAGTAAACTATGACTTTTACAAGATCCCAGGGAGCTGCGGGACAGTTGGGAAGTCTAACACGGTGTTAGGTTAGCACACAGGAAGATAAGGCGCGTTAAGTAAAATGTTATATATAAAATATAAAAAAAATTATTATAGATATTGTAAAAATAAATAAATATATATATATATATATATATATATAATGTCCAAATGTAGGAGGGCACTCACAGAATTTATTAAGCAACAAACAGTATATCTTTATTTCCAAATTATTTGTACATTATTTGTAGAAGTCAACATTTTGACCTATTTATGGGCCTTCTTCAAGACAGTAAACAATTTTTATAATGCAGCACACATTATACACTCAGAACTCCCATTAGAGCAGTGATAACCATGGTACAATAAATCCTGTGAGTGCCCTCCTACATTTGGACATTTCTATATAGTTTGAGGATAGCACCCGTGACGTGATTGCACCCGTGTGGAAGGAGTGCTGGGCCACCGGCTATGTAATATATATATATATATATATATATATATATATATTCTTTTTCATATAAAGATAGCAAGAGAACGAAGAAAATTTGATAATAGGATTAAATTAAAAAGTTGCTTAAAGTTGCATGCTCTATCTGAATCACGACCGAAACCAAAATTTGGGTTTAGTGTCCCTTTAAATATATTTCCATATATATCTATTAATGTTAATGTAATATTTATATACAGTGTGTATATATATATATATATATATATATATATATATATATATTATATATACACACATTTGATTGTTAAATATATGTGATAACAAAAAACTCTAAAATAATAAATGAAGTACAAATAATATAATGAAGATATGGATACTTCGCTTTACTTGGACAACTGTCGTCTCACAGTCTCTCCCAAAACCATCAAGCATGTAATCGTGTATAGGAGGTTCTGGACTAGGGGGTACATCAAGTATTGGAAACTCCTTAGTTACTCTCCAATTTGACCACGAACTGTGTGGTTTTTCAGCAACCAACACTAGATGAAAGCTCACAATAGTGTAGTTTGTCAGTGAAGAGAATAACCAAAAAACAAAAAGGAAAGTACTTACAGGATATATAGATGATGATCATCCAGTTAATTGAAGACAACACGTTGGGCTTTATAAACTTGAATATTGCTAATATTTTACATGAAGGAGTTGTTTTTTTGTATCTTCAATAAACTGGCCAATAATTACGTATATATTATTTTGAGAACTTTCCTTTTTGGTTATTCTCTTCTCTGGCATACTACACTACTGTGAGCTTTTCTGTAGTGTTACTGAGAAACCACACACTTCCTGGTCAATTGGAGAGTATCTAAAGAGTTTCCAATACTTGATATACCCCCTAGTCCAGCACCTCCTATACACAAGTACAATGCTAAATAAATACAGTCAATACACAGTAAAACATATCATTATAGAGTTAATATTTATATATATTGTAGCCCTTTTCAGTCACATACATGGCCATATACTAAATGCCTTTTAACCCTTATAAAACAAAAAGTATAAATATTTATATGATTACATTTTATTAAATAGTCTTTATATGAGTGTTACATTATATTTCAATGTATTTATGTTGTTTTTGGTGCAACTTTATTTTAGCCTTAACCCTTTAGGCAAGGTTTTCAGTAACGCTACCCTGTTGCACATTAATTTTGATTGTGCTCAAGTGAACGCATTTAATTTCAATTTGTAATATGAGCGTAAATTAGCATGGGTGTAACATTCCTATAGTGCACCACTTGTAATCTAGTCCATAGTGTTTAATATCTGTTTAATGGATTTTTTTAATAATTTATTTACTAGTCATGGAAGTGAAACAAAATTCTAGTGAAGAAAAAAAAATACCATCTTTGAATTAGGTTAAATAAATTATGTAATCTATTTTAATCTGGTTAATATATCTGGTTAACATTTTTTTGTTTTTAGAATATTACTCAGTAGTCTCTATCCCTGCTGGAGCCCGTAGTATTCGCATCTATGAAATGAATATCTCATCTTCATATATTGCTGTGCGAAACCAGCAGAAGAAATACTTCCTTAACGGACACTGGATTATAGATTGGCCTGGCCAATACAAATTTGCAGGTTCAGTTTTTGACTACAAAAGACCATACAATAACCCAGAAACACTTACCACTACTGGACCCACAAACGAAACAATTGTCATTGAGGTAAGTGTCCACTTACAAGTTACATGCAGTGTTTTATTAAAGTCTGGTGGGCTGTTCTTGCCTTTTTATTTTACTTTGGGAATAAATCATTACAGGCAAAACTAGAAACCACAGGGCCCAGGTGCAAGAATCTAAGAAGGCCCCCCCCCCCAAAAAAAAGTGAATTTGATACATATGACCCTACTCGCCCCAGTACTTTATAAAGTGACAACAGTAGTCTGTGAGTGACATGGTCCAGCCCCCCACCGTACTGTATATAGTGGTACTGTATAGACTGACACTGTTTACCCCCCCCCCCCCCAATGCTGTAGTAATAAGGTCTGTAATTTGCTGGTTCCACAAACATACACACACACACATACATGCATAAATACACACACAGTCACATAAACACACACACACAAACACCAATGAGTAAAACAGAAACACTAACCCCTGTAGTCAGAGACACTAGTGAAGCATCATGTCACACTCACGTGATATCAGTGCAGGCAGTGGTAGGTCAACGTTTTTTCTTTTTAAGCTGGGCCCCCACCCTTGGGGGCCAGTCACAATTGTGACCTCGGCACCCCCTGTAGTTTTGTCCATGCATTATGGCATAAACTTAATTACAAATTATTATTATAGGGTTCAGATACGGGTTTAAGGCATTTTAAAGGGACAATGTACTATTTTTATTTTATTTATTTTTCATATAAAATACGCCATTTTGAAAATGTGTTTCAGGTTTATTTTTATTCATGATCATTTCCTCAATAAATCATTTTTCTTGTCACACTTGCAGAGGTGTGTGTTCCTCCACCAGTAAAGCAGAGGAAGTTGTCCTTATCAACTAAAAAAGATTAGTAGGAAGTACAGCATTAGTTCCAACTTAGCTAAAATTCTCATTCTGCATTAAATGTTCGTTTAACCTTTTAAGGACACAGCTTTCAGTTTGCTCAATTGTTTTATGACGGAAAAATTCTGTCATATGTCCTTAAGAGGTTAAGCATAAATGAAAAAAAAAAACTTTGAAATGCACTTTCAGTGTTTCTTTTGCCTGGTTTTCTTGTAATTAGAATCTGAGAATTGTAGTTTTTCCACTCCCACTAGATGTACTGGAGTGCATTTTGTAAAATGCAGAACATTGAAACTCCAGCATACTTCATAGTGATTGACTGTATGTGCAAAAGCTTGTCCTTAAAGGGACAGTCAACACCAGAATTTTGGTTGTTTTAAAAGATAGATAATCCTTTAAAGGGACACTGAACCCAATTTTTTTCCTTCGTAATTCAGATAGAGCATGCAATTTTAAGCAACTTTCTAATTTACTCTTATTATCAAATTGTCTTAATTCTCTTGGTAGCGTTATTGGAAATGCAAGAATGTAAGTTTAGATGACGGCCCATTTTTGGTGAACAACCTGGGTTGTTCTTGCTGATTGGTGGATAAATTCATCCACCAATAAAAAAGTGCTGTCCATAGTTCTGAAATAAAAAAAAGCTTAGATGCCTTCTTTTTCAAATAAAGATATCAAGAGAACGACGAAAAATTGATAATAGGAGTAAATTAGAAAGTTGCTTAAAATTGCATGCTCTATCTGAATCACAAAGGAAAAAATTTGGGTTCAGTGTCCCTTTAAAGGATTATCTATCTTTTAAAACAACCAAAATTCTGGTGTTGACTGTCCCTTTAAGGACAAGCTTTTGCACATACAGCCAATCACTATGAAGTATGCTGGAGTTTCAATGTTCTGCATTTTACAAAATGCACTCCAGTACATCTGAATCACGAAAGAAAAAATTTGGGTTCAGTGTCACTTTAATTACCAATTTCCCAGTTTTGCATAACCAACACAGTTATAATTATAAACGTTTTACCTCTGTAATTACCTTGTATATAAGCCTCAGCAGACTGCCCCCTTATTTCAGTTCTTTTGATAGACTTGCATTCTAGCCAATCAGAGCTGACTCCACTGTAAATTCATGTGCATGAGCTCAATGTTATCTATATGAAACACATGAACTAATGCCCTCTAGTGGTGAAAAACTGATAAAATGCATTTAGATTAGAGGCAGCCTTCAAGGTCTAAGAAATTAGCATTTGAACCTCCTAGGTTTAATTCAGCTAAGAATACCGAGAGAACAAAGCAAAAATGGTAATAAAAGTAAATTGAAAAGTTGTTTAAAATTACATGCTCTATTTGAATCATGAAAGCTTTTTTTGGACTTGACTGTCCCTATAACTGGTCGCAGCAGAGGAAGTAAGGGAAACAAACATTCAAGAGGGTTTGCATATTTTACAAACAAAATGTAAATACTGTACCTTTAAAACAATTGTTTTGCTTGCAGATCTTTTGCAATGCAATGCATGAATACAATAATTGGCTTTAATGTCCATTTACATTGCATTTTTGACGTGTTAATGCTGTATGTGTGATATAATTTTTTTTTTGTACAATGTTGCTTTAAAGGAACATGAAACCCAATGTGTTTCTTTCATGATTCAGATAGATCATACAATTGTAAACACCTTTTCAATTTACTTCTATGGTCTAATTCTTGGTATCCTTTGTTGAAGAGGAATTAATGAACTACTAGGAGCTAGCTGAAAGCCAATGACATGAGGCATGTATCTGCAGCCACCAATCAGCATCTCCTGAGTCTACTTAGGTATCCTTTTCAACAAAGAATATCAAGAGAACAAAACAAATTAGATAATAGACATAAATTGGAAAGTTGTTTAAAATCACATGCTCTATCTGAATCATCATAGAACAAATTTGGGCTTCATGTCCCTTTTTAAAGAAGGCTTTCTAATTCTAAACCATAGTATGCCCAGCATCAATCAAGTGCAAAGGTAATACATTTGCATTGTCAATCTTAGTTTGAAAGGATATGAAAACAGGTACTGGTACTACTTTAGATCTTTTTAAGGGTTCCATATTCTGTGGAGTTCTTATCCTGGTTTAAAATTAAAGGTAAGCATTATAAATATTTCAAGATTTATAGCACTGATTTCTAAGCACAGTAAACTTACATAACTAGTGAATTTACTTGAAATATTCACATCTGTCAACCATATGTCACATGTTCAAAAAAGCTGAACAGCTCCAGGTCAGAATTAGCATATCAAGTATTTACAGAAACAGAGAATTGCTCACTGTTGTATATCAAGGAGAATTTTTTTATCATGTGATTTCTTAAAATTGTAATGGTTCACTTTGAAGGTTGTATGATATCTCCTAAATACTTACTTTGGCGCCTAAAGTAACATATCTCTGTACTCTGCATTTTTCTTTTATAGTTACATGTAAGTGGGTATTTAATCTCTTTGATTCATGGAATCATTGATTTATGACATTGCTTTAGGCAAAACTTAGCATATGAAACATTTTGTCTGACACTGTATTTGACAAAGTAATATATTTTTTTTTATTTTAAATTGTTTTAGATATTGTCATTCATTTCGAATATGTCATACAGTATGTTAATCCTGTAATGCATTTGGTAATCAAGTTAAAATTCATGAGTAATAAATCATTGATTCACTCGTAATATATAAATACTGCCTAGCCTTGCCGTGAGCGGGCAGCAGCACGCTGCCCACAGTTAACATTGCACAATTTGTGTAATGCTACCCCTGCTTGCACGGTCTAAGAGGGGGCTGTCAATCATCTTGAGATATATATATGAGAGAGAGAGAGAGACAGACTTTTCATTGAAGGAGGGCACTCACAGGACTTTTTTAAAATGAAACAGTGCAATTTCCCTACTTCCCGTTGCCACAAAACTTCTGGAAAGGCTTGTATATACATGTTTATAGCATTTCCTCACTTTAAACTTCTACCTTGATTGCCCTCAATACACCACAGAGAAAGTAATTATTAAGGTTTCTAATGACTTACTTACAGCAAAATTGAAAGGCCAATTCCCTCTGTTAATCCTTCTCAATCTGTCTGCAGCCTTTGATACTGTTGACCGTCCTCTCTTGCTTCAAACCCTCCAATCCTTCTGAATTTGTTTCAGAGCACTCTCATGGTTCTCTTCCTACCTGTTTAATCGTACCTTTAGTGTAGCCTTCTCTGGTGCATCCTCTGCCCCTTTACCACTTTCTTTTGGGGTGCTACAAGGTTTGGTTACCTTCTCTTCTCAATCTATAGGTCATCATTAGGTTCCTTAATAAAGTCCAACAGGTTTCAATATCATTTGTATGCTGATGACACCCAAATCTACCTCTCTGCACCAGACCTATCCCCATCCTTGCTAACTCATGTCACTAACTGTCTTTCTAATAATTCATCTTGGATAGCCGATTTACAACAGTACAACTTTTGGCAGGGACCTATACCCCCTATAAATGTTAACTTGCATACCATACCTATGTTTATAGCGTTGTGGAGTCTGTTGGCACTCTACAAATAACTGATAATGATAATAATAATAATAATAATAAAGCTGCAGTTGCTTGATACAGATACTGAAGTGTCATACTATATATTTTGAATGTAAATATTACAGAATGCTTCCATTGGGTTAGCATTCAATAGAGGATATTTAAGTCATGTTGTACACACATCTCTTCGTCAGGTACACAGATTTTAATGATGTGCATGATGTCATAGAAGAGAGAATCATTGATAATATTGCTACAGTATTTTATGCTGAATGTTACAAATGTGTATGCTCTGCTTTATCACCTTGAAGAAGGATTGAAAGAAGGAACCACTTCTACAGCGCAAAACCTCTCAGAATTACCATCTATACAGTAGGTATTCATAATTTTTGAGAGTGAATATTATTTTCTATATGTTTAAAACACCTCATTTCCAGTTTACAAAGCCAAAGTACTTCACATCTAATCTAATTTAACATCTAATTTAACCCTATAAATGGAAACCTTTTCTGAAAGTGCATCTTAAGCAAAATAAAAATGTATCATAGGTCTTAATTTACAGGGAGTGCAGAATTATTAGGCAAAAGAGTATTTTGACCACATCATCCTCTTTATGCATGTTGTCTTACTCCAAGCTGTATAGGCTCGAAAGCTTACTACCAATTAAGCATATTAGGTGATGTGCATCTCTGTAATGAGAAGGGGTGTGGTCAAATGACATCAACACCCTATATCAGGTGTGCATAATTATTAGGCAACTTCCTTTCCTTTGGCAAAATGGGTCAAAAGAAGGACTTGACAGGCTCAGAAAAGTCAAAAATAGTAAGATATCTTGCAGAGGGATGCAGCACTCTTAAAATTGCAAAGCTTCTGAAGCGTGATCATCGAACAATCAAGCGTTTCATTCAAAATAGTCAACAGGGTCGCAAGAAGCTTGTGGAAAAACCAAGGCGCAAAATAACTGCCCATGAACTGAGAAAAGTCAAGCGTGCAGCTGCCAAGATGCCACTTGCCACCAGTTTGGCCATATTTCAGAGCTGCAACATCACTGGAGTGCCCAAAAGCACAAGGTGTGCAATACTCAGAGACATGGCCAAGGTAAGAAAGGCTGAAAGACGACCACCACTGAACAAGACACACAAGCTGAAACGTCAAGACTGGGCCAAGAAATATCTCAAGACTGATTTTTCTAAGGTTTTATGGACTGATGAAATGAGAGTGAGTCTTGATGGGCCAGATGGATGGGCCCGTGGCTGGATTGGTAAAGGGCAGAGAGCTCCAGTCCAACTCAGACACCAGCAAGGTGGAGGTGGAGTACTGGTTTGGGCTGGTATCATCAAAGATAAGCTTGTGGGGCCTTTTCGGGTTGAGGATGGAGTCAAGCTCAACTCTCAGTCCTACTGCCAGTTTCTGGAAGAAATTATCTTCTCCTCCCCCTAAATAGACACAATCTGGAAAGCATATCGCTTACCTATCAGAGTATTCTCCTCTGAAGTTACATTCTCCCATTTCTACACCAGTTGGGATTTTAATATCCTTTTTCTTTTTTTATCATTAGACTAATAAAAGTTAAGTTTTAAATCGTCCTGTCAGGGGCCGAATACCTAGGTATATCAGGCCAATTCACCTATGTTTTGCTGTTGAGTGCTACCAGTACACTCTTTCAATTGCAGAAAGCAATTGATTTTTCTAGTTTGCCTCTCCTAGTGTACAGCACCTAAGTCCCCGCATATATTGCCTTTTGTTATCTCTCAAATTCCAGGAGAATATAACACATAGAGGGACACAGCTATTGTAGTGCCGTTGTTGTTTTTCTTTTTTGTTCTCTCAATTTAGTTACTGTGGCTGCACAGTTTTCCAGACAACAGAGCACACCATAATACCATAAATATAACATTATAAGACTAAAGATCACTTATAAAAATAATCTTTAATAGAGCCAATTATACCTAGGTAATCTAACATCATCATGGCAGACTTTTTTGGCAAAGACAGATCTGATAGACATTCAAAGAGAGCCACAGATTTAGACAATATGTTCAAATCTAACACTCCAGACGAATATACTCCTACATTATCACTTGAGACCTTATTGAAGGAGGTACATAAAAACATGTTTAGACAAGAAAAGGTCTGGTGGGACCAACAATTTTTTGACAAGTACATTCAACAAAAATTAATCCCTAGAGGATTAAGAATCCAATTGTTCCCTGCATACGAGTTTGAAAACCCAGTCTTAACAGATGACTGGGAGACAGCTCTGTCAGAGTGTTCATTTAAACTTATGAACATTCTGATACGACATGATAAAGAAAAATACGAAAAACTGGAAACATCTATTCAAGAACAATACACACAACTCAAAAAATATGAATCACATTCAGATTTTGAAAAAATGTATAAAAACTACCAGAAAGAATTAGATCAGTACATTAAGGAATTACGTGACATGAAACAGGGCAAGTTATTTAGAGACATAAATGACTATAAAGAGAAAAGGATCTACAAATGGAGACGAAGAAACTTCTATAAAAACACATACAGAACAAATCAGTCCAATATAATACAAAGTGACATCTCCGATACGGACGGTGAGGAGACCATGGGCAATGAAAATAATGATGAAACCCCCAGTACCTCTACCTCTACCTTCTCTCTACCCTCTAGAAATAAAAGAAAGAATTTTTTAGACGAGGGCACATCAGACGAGGCAGAACCACCAGGAGAGGTCAGAAGTATAAACAAAAGACCAACCAGATCAAGAGGCCGTCCCAGAGGACCATACCGAGGGGGGAGACAACACCAGAGAGCCCCGAGCCCTTTCTCACAAATGAGACTAAATCATTAAAAATAATCAACTTGTCAGAACATCAACTATCCTCTGATCATGTCTCAGTATTGTCCAAAGGTCTATCTTTCTGTCCCACGGGACAATTGAATAAATTTGAAGTGATAAAAGACATACAGTTGTTTGTACGAAAATTAAATCTAAAAAAATTCTTTGCAAAAAAATCTGACCCCACCTTATCAGAAAATGATAGGAGAAGTTTACAAGATCTGGAGAGTTTATTACAAGATAGTGAACCTGAATCCAAATCTTGGAGACACAAGCTGAAAGCGAAATCCACCTTTGTACCAAAATATAATCTATCGACCCAGTTAGAAATATTTAATCAGGTGGTCTGCGAAGAAATTTCGCAGTTAAAAATCGATTATCAACAACACAATCTGACTAAAGCTGAGAAAATGGCTCTTAAAGAAATCCAGACATGGAATGATATAATAATAAGAGAAGCAGATAAGGGCGGAAACATTGTCCTCTGGCCTGTACCTATGTACTTAAAGCAGGTTGAAAAACAGCTAAAAAACCGGCAATGCTATGAAAAGCTATTCAATAATCCAAGTGAGAAATACAGTGAGATCTATAATAAGATCATTAAAGAAGCCAGTAGCAAAGGGATAATAAATGCAGATGAAATAAAGTTTCTTACAGTAAAATACCCTAGGATCGCAACCTTTTACCTTATACCTAAGGTACACAAAAACCTTACCAACCCTCCAGGTAGGCCCATTGTCTCTGGCAATGAATGCCTATCGGAAAAGGCCAGTCAGTATGTTGATCACAGGCTGAGAGAATTTTTGGAGGCTCTTCCTTCCTATGTTCAAGACACCATGGAGGTGTTACAGAGGGTGGAAAATATTAACATCAATAAAGAGACTTGGCTTGTTACAGCGGATGTGGAGTCCCTATATACCTCCATAGAACATGATAAGGGACTCAGGGCAGTCCAATTTTTCCTTAATCAAGGGTCCTCTGAAAATGACGATCATGATCTGTTCATTTTAAAACTACTAGAATTTGTCCTCAAATATAATTTCTTTACGTTTGCCAACCAGTTTTACCTTCAAGTTCAAGGGACGGCGATGGGCACTGCCTGTGCCCCTACCTACGCCAACCTGTTTCTGGGGTTTTGGGAAAAGCATGTAGTATTTAATGACATCCATTCCATCGAAACGGATAAAATACCGTTCTGGATAAGGTACATAGACGACATTCTGTTTATGTGGGAAGGAACCAAGGACGAACTAGAAATTTTCCTTCAGGAATTAAATCAGAACGACCTGAATATTAAATTAACATACACAATGAGTCAAACAGAGATTGACTTCCTGGATCTTAAGATATTCAAAGATCAGGAAGGACATATCCAGACCAATCTGTACCGGAAAGAAACAGCTACCAACAGTATACTACACAATACCAGTTCTCATGCACCCGGAACAACGAAATCATTACCGGTTGGCGAATTTTTAAGGATAAAAAGAAATTGTAGCAATACATCTCTTTTCAATGAACAAGCCAAACTACTGGAGAAATGACTGCAAGACAGAGGTTACAGTAAAAGGACCATTAAAAAAGCCAAAAATAGAGCAATCCAAACGAATCGATCAGAATTGCTCTGTAAAAAGATTAAAAGGAAAGATGAACAAACCAGACTGATCCTGACCTACAATCCGCAAGTACAATTAATAAATAATATACTGAATAAACACTGGCATATTCTCACTCTAGATCAAGATCTTAAGCCCATTATTGGTGACAAGATACAAATAGGATACAGAAGAACTCAGAACATCAAGGACATGGTTTCTCGCAGCCACTACCAAGTGGGGAGAACACGAACTGCTAGACAGTCGGGATGTTTTCCTTGTGGAACTTGCTCAACATGTAAATATATCAGTAAAAAAGACATGATTCAAGACCGGTTTGGTCACACACACAAACTGAAGAATTACATCAGCTGTACATCTGAAAACATAATATATGTACTATCTTGCAGCTGCCGCAAGTTCTATGTAGGAATGACTAGCCGTCAACTCAGAGTCAGATTACAGGAGCATGTAAGAAACATCAAAAATGCCCCAAAAGATTTGGATGACGGAAAAACTATAACTTCAGTGGCGTCTCATTTTTTAACATGTCACTATGCGAATCCGAGAGAGTTGAAATGCCAAGGAGTAGAAAAAATATCTTTAGGCATAAGAGGGGGGAACATAGAACAAGCACTACTGAGAGCAGAGTGCAGGTGGATCTACCTCTTGGACAGTGTTCATCCAAGGGGGTTGAATGAACAAAATAATTATTATTGTTTTCTGTAAAATTATAAAACCTGACCAGAGCTTGGGAATTGGAAAGAATAATAGAATGTACCAAGGCATAGTAGTATAACATCAATGCCCATGGGGGAAGATTAATAAATCTATAAAGCAAATCTAAATACAAGGCAAGAATAAATATAAGGAAACAAAACACCTCTCCTATCCTCTGAATAAATGTCGACTTATACAATGTATGGGTGATCAAATAACACAGACACCTTTTCAAATTTGGGAATCTTTTTCCCCTTAGGATCTGAGTATCAGTACACCTAACATAGACATATGTTTTTTTATGTAATAAGATATCTTCGACTATGTTTATAGTTTTTAGTGTAGGAATTGTAGCATATTATTCACACTACACCTTGTATATCAACACTTAGGCACAATCAAAGGGGAGTAGCACATCAGCACATCCCATACATGCACAGCTATCCAATCGATTTAGAATACACTATTCACACCCCTTTTTTACTTCTCCCCTTCACGTTATTATACACGGGTAGTTTAAACATAGCAGCATACCCTTATTCACACATGTTTTTTATAGTCAACATCATTTAATACCTAGTAATTGAATTAAGAAGCACAGTTTTTGTCCCACTTTATTCTTTTACTCACTTTTATTTTTATTTATTTTCATTTCATGTATATTTCTCTTGATGTTCAGTTTTTCCTTTCTTTTCTCTTTATTCACATCCATGCACTCGTTCACGTACCCAATAACAATCACTACCCAAAGTTGAAGGTTGTTTGGTCTTCAGCTAAAATTGCACTTTACCCTATCAAGTTGATCCCTTTATAATATCATGTCTCCTTGTTATTAGTATTACTTTAAATAAAATTCGTTTCGATGCCATATGTAATTTTCCCCATTAGTGGCGTTTTAAATTTATGACCCGGTAATCAGATAACTCCTGAAGCTCAGTTCACCCTACCTCTCTCTCCCCCTTGTTTCCCCCGTTCGCATTCAAAAACATAAACAGGCATACTTATATTCTCTCAGTTATACGACAGTAAACAATGAATACAAGTAACAGAAGCCTATCAGATCACGGCAGACAAACACACCTCCTCCTTCCATCAATAACATAGCAAGGAAGGTAACCAATCAGAATTGATGATAGAGACCAGCCTCTCAATTGCCAGCCAATAAAAAGCCCTTGGAAAGGCGGGCGCCCCACCTTTGACAAAGCCTTTAGTGGCGAAACATGTCAGGGAAGCTGGAGATTATTCTCCTGTTTTAAACTTAACCACTGTGTGAAATGGTAGCAGAATGTTTTACTAGAATTTAACTTAAATGGTATGCCTGTGTGTGAGTGAGACTTAGCTAACCGAGCCGCTTTAGATCTATGCAATTCTATCAATGAAGGTATTCCTTCTTTAACGCAATTACCGAACGGTGCCCAATAACAAATAGGCACCTTAGACTTAAGCGGTGAGCCGACTCAGCCGAAATCACATCCGGTACTTAAATATATAGTGCATAACTTTATATGAAGCACTTAGACCAAAAAGCTGTAAGTCGATTTAGCTCAAATTAAATTAAGCATCTAATGCATAGAGACCCTACTAAAAACTAATACCCGGTAACCTGGAATATAATTGTGATAGTACCGGAGAGTCATTTACAAACGGTGTAACGACTACACTATAAATATATAAACAACAAGTATCCTGAAGTTACAAAGTTATCTCCAGAGTCATACAGTGCACAAAACACACTGATCAGATACGAATCTACTGCTTATCAGAATTGCTCTAACATTGCATATTCAAGTGAACCATATTGAACATAATGTACAAATAGCGGCTGTATATAACCGGCAGTATCAAAACAGGGGTTTCCCCCAGGCTTAATATATTCAACATAACTTCATACCGCATTTGGTAATCTTATAAATAGACCTTCACTAATACATATGACAACGCGGTATCCACCTAAGATAATCAATACAGAAAAATCAAGCACAAATATAGTGTAATATTAAAACGTAACCAGGACTCTATAAAATTGAATCACCTATAGAGTATTCTGTAGCAACTCGCAACACCTATTGGAAAACCCCAATTAAAATATCTGCTGCATTCTCACTGAGTATTAACAAACTTGGTTTCACTGGTGGTATTATTATAAATTAAAACAGTTTACAGGACACTATCATTTGTGACCTTCCAATAGTAAAGAATCATTAACATAGTGCCCAGCATTGGGGGTTACACACCCGAACAATTTCATTTTATTTTCTATTTTTGAATATAAAACCTATTGTGGTGTAAGGTGATCATTGTGTGACACTTCAAAGTACAAATATCAATATTCGTGACTCCTATAGTAGTATATTACATTGGAAATTACAAGTGGGGGTTCTCTATTTAGTAGTCTCACTCACCTCTTTTAACTGTGAGGAATTTACCCACTAGAGGGAGGTAGCAACAAGAAAGAAACACAATCCTATAAGTTTGGGAATTATTACATGTGAAATTATCTTCTCCTCCCCCTAAATAGACACAATCTGGAAAGCATATCGCTTACCTATCAGAGTATTCTCCTCTGAAGTTACATTCTCCCATTTCTACACCAGTTGGGATTTTAATATCCTTTTTCTTTTTTTATCATTAGACTAATAAAAGTTAAGTTTTAAATCGTCCTGTCAGGGGCCGAATACCTAGGTATATCAGGCCAATTCACCTATGTTTTGCTGTTGAGTGCTACCAGTACACTCTTTCAATTGCAGAAAGCAATTGATTTTTCTAGTTTGCCTCTCCTAGTGTACAGCACCTAAGTCCCCGCATATATTGCCTTTTGTTATCTCTCAAATTCCAGGAGAATATAACACATAGAGGGACACAGCTATTGTAGTGCCGTTGTTGTTTTTCTTTTTTGTTCTCTCAGTTTCTGGAAGACACCTTCCTCAAGCAGTGGTACAGGAAGAAGTCTGCATCCTTCAAGAAAAACATGATTTTCATGCAGGACAATGCTCCATCACACGCGTCCAAGTACTCCACAGCGTGGCTGGCAAGAAAGGGTATAAAAGAAGAAAATCTAATGACATGGCCTCCTTGTTCACCTGATCTGAACCTGTGGTCCATCATCAAATGTGAGATTTACAAGGAGGGAAAACAGTACACCTCTCTGAACAGTGTCTGGGAGGCTGTGGTTGCTGCTGCACGCAATGTTGATGGTGAACAGATCAAAACACTGACAGAATCCATGGATGGCAGGCTTTTGAGTGTCCTTGCAAAGAAAGGTGGCTATATTGGTCACTGATTTGTTTTTGTTTTGTTTTTGAATGTCAGAAATGTATATTTGTGAATGTTGAGATGTTATATTGGTTTCACTGGTAAAAATAAATAATTGAAATGGGTATATATTTGTTTTTTGTTAAGTTGCCTAATAATTATGCACAGTAATAGTCACCTGCACACACAGATATCCCCCTAAAATAGCTATAACTAAAGACAAACTAAAAACTACTTCCAAAACTATTCATCTTTGATATTAATTAGTTTTTTGGGTTCATTGAGAACATGGTTGTTGTTCAATAATAAAATTAATCCTCAAAAATACAACTTGCCTAATAATTCCGCACTCCCTGTATATAAATACTCATTCGGGAAATGGCTTTAAAAATAGGCATTCTTTTTTTTTTTCCTGGAATTTTTTTTTATTTAGGGCCAGATTACACAAGCTGGCAATTTTGCCCATTTGTAGGCACACAAAAAATAATGAGCCATTACAAGTGGCAGGTTATTGCTACCGCAAGGTTGCAGTAGCAATTAGTGTTTCTAAAAGTAACCAGGGATAAGATTTCTGGTTAATTTTATAAATGTGCCCCAAATGCCCCCAAAATACAGTGTATTTTATTAAAAAATTAAAATTGCACCATTTTTATTTTTTAATAAAATAACTGTACTAGGCAGTACTTTGGGGGTAAAGTTGGCAGGAGTGGGGTGTTAGAAAAAAAACGCACTGAAAAGGGCCTTTACATTGCGGTCTATGGGAACTGTGTGTTCCCTGTAAATATATATGTATATGCTTATATACAGTACATATATATTTATGTGTTAATATGTGTATATACACATTAACACATACATATACTGTATATGTATATAATCATATACAGTATATTTATATTTGCTGCCATCGCTGCACTACTTACCGCCTTCACTGCGCTTCGGAGCCTATGGAAGCGCACTCTCATGAGAGCAATTCTTCTTAGCAATGTGAATATGAGCTCGCGTTCGCATTGCGCTTTACTTGTAATACCAGCGTACATTTGCTAACACTACTCTAAAAATTACAAAGTATCTAATTACAAAAAATAAAAAAGACTAAATTACGAAAAATAACAAACGAAATTATCCAAAATAAAAAAGAATTACACCTAATCTAATAGCCCTATAAAAATAAAAAAGCCCACCCAAAATAAAAAAAAACCCTAGCCTACAATAAACTACCAATAGCCCTTAAAAGGGCATTTTGTGGGGCATTGCCCCAAAGATATCCACTCTTTTCCATGAAAAACAATACAAAGACCCCCGAACAGCAAAACCCACCACCTAACCAACCCCCCAAAATAAAAAACCTAATTCTAAAAAAACCTAATCAACCCATTGCCCTGAAAAGGGTATTTGTATGGGCATTGCCCTTAAAATGGCATTTAGCTCTTTTGCTGCCCAAACCCTAATCTAAAAAAAACACACCCAAAAAGCCCTTAAAAAAACCTAACACTAACCCCCGACGATCCACTTACAGTTTTTTTAAGTCCCGCTTGAACGATCTTCAGCCAGGTGGTCGGAAGTCTTCATCCAGGTGGCCAGGGCAATGGGTAGATTAGGTTTTACTTTATTTTTATTTTGTGGGTTTGGGGGGTGGGGGTTTGTATACTGTTAGGGGGTGTTTGTTTTGTTTTCTAGCAAAAGCGCTATTAACTTTAGGGCAATGCCCTACAAAAGGCCCTTTTAAGGGCCCCCAAAGGCCCTTTTAAGGGCCATTGGTAGTTTATTATATATTAGGGTTTTTTTTTATTTTGGGGTGTTTTTTTTTTTTTAAAGGGTATTAGTATATGAATCATTTTTATTGTTTTGTATAATTTCTTAATGGTAGTTTTTTTTTATTTTTGGTAATTTTAGTGTTTTTTATTTTTTGTAATGTTAGGTTTTAGTGTAAGGCAGCTTAGGTTTTATTTCACAGGTAATTTTGTATTTATTTTAACTAGGTAGTTAGTAAATATTTAATAACTATTTACTAACTAGTCTACCTAGTTAAAATAAATACAAACTTACCTGTGCAATAAAAATAAAACCTAAACTGGCTACAATATAAATATTAGTTTTATTGTAGCTAGCTTAGGTTTTTTTTCACAGGTAAGTATGTATTTAGTTTTAAATAGTAATTATTTAGTTAATAATTGTAAGTTTAATTTAGCTATATTTTAATTATGTTAAAGTTAGAAGTTGTTAGGGTTAGGGTTACGTTAGGGTTACATTAGGGTTGGGCTTAGGGTTATGTTAGGGTTATGTTTAGGGGTTAATATAGTTTAATTTAGGTTGTTGCGATGTGGGGAGCTGGCGGTTTTAGGGGTTAATAGGTTTATTTAGTGATGTGGTAGGCCAGAGGTTTGGGGGTTAATAGATTTATTTAGTTGCGGCAATGTCGGGGAGCGGTGGAATAGGGGTAAGTAGCTTTATTATAGTGTGGGCATTGTTGGGGTGCAGGGAAATAGGGGTTAATAACTTTAGTATATTTGTATCGATATCAGGAGCGGCAGATTAGGGGTTAATAGTTTTATTTAGGTGTCGGCGATATCGGGTGCAGCAGATTAGGGGTTAATAACTGTAGGTAGGTGTTGGCGATGTCGGTGGGGGACAGATTAGGGGTGTTTAGATGTGGGGTTTATGTTAGGGTGTTAGGTTTAAATGTTAGTTTTTTTTTCCCCTTAGACATCAATGGGGCTGCGTTACGGAGCTTTTCATTCCGCAATCGCAGGTGTTAGACATTTTTCTGACCCGCTCTCCCCATTGATGTCTATGGGGAAAGCGTGCACGTCAAAACAGCGCTTGTATTTTGTGCGGTATGGAGCTTAAAACCACCATATCTCACGCACAAGCCGGCTGTTTCAAAACTTGTAATGGCAGTGCTATAGGTTGTGTTGCGTTTGTTAATTTCCCTATAGCGCGCATAACTCATAATCTAGCTGTATGTTAGTATACTAAAGGATTAGTCCATTTAAATACTTGAAAAAAATATATATATATTTTTAATAATTTAGTAGTCATTTTACATTCTGTATGAAGTACTGAGGGTATCTTTGTTCCTTTGCTTTCCTTATATATAAAAGTGTGAGTAATTAGAAAAAAAATGTGCAATTGAATATCTTACTTGAGATAACCATTTGTTTTGTGTACCTGTAGCCATTAATTTAAAGACATACAGTAAAAATAGAAAAAACAATGGATGAATTTCCGCCTCTGCTGATTTGTGATGCAGCCATAATTTTCTTTTATTGTACATTAATATTTCAACAACTCTGGCCTTTTTACTGTGTATTAGTGATGTCACACAGTGATGTCACTAATTTTGAGATATTACAGCTATATTCTTCCCTTGTAACTTGCATATACATTTCCATTGAGGAGGTCCGTTGTTGCTAAGACAACTGTTGCTGCTTAGCTTATCACTTAAACATGATTTTCTTGTATATGTTCATTATTCTGTTTTTCGTTTGTCTATCTGTCAAATATTTTATATCTACCATATTTTGCACCCATATTGCTTCTTTATGTAAAAGTTTATGATATATACATATATATGTATGTATATATATATATATATATATATATATATATATATATATATACTAGTTGGTAAGAAAAAAATAAACACATTATCCAAAATAAAAAAAAGGAACCTAATCCCTATGAAAATAAAAAAGCCCCCCCAAAATATAAACACCCCCTAATCTAAAGCTAAACTACCAGTAGCCCTTAAAAAGGCTTTTTGTAGGGCATTGACCTAAGTTAAACAGCTCTTTTGCAGTTAAAAAAAAATCTAAGTCCCCCCTAACAGTAAAACCCACCACCCACCAAACCCCCCAAAATAAATAAACCTAACACTAAAAAACTTAAACTACCCATTGCCCTGAAAAGGGCATTTGTATGGGCATTGCCCTTAAAAGGGTATTCAGCTCTTTTAAGAAGTGCCCATAACCCTAATCTAAATTTTTTTTTAAAAAAAAACCCGTCTAACCCCCCAAAATTTCAAAGTTAAACCTAAGTTTAAATTAAGATAAAATAACCCTAATCTAATGCTAAACTACCAATAGCCCTTAAAAGGTTTTTTTTTTGTAGGGCATTGCCCCAAGTTAAACAGCTCTTTTACATTAAAAATAAACACCAAACCCCCCCCCAAAAAAAAACTAACACTAAAAAACCTAAACTATCCATTGCCCTGAAAAGGGCATTTGTATGGGCATTGCCCTTAAAAGGGCATTCGGCTCTTTTGCTGCCCATCCCTAATCTAAAAAAAAAAATTAAAAAAAGTCCAACCCCTAGGTTGGTACTCACGGTTGTAGAAGGCCAGTGAAGAAGGTCCTCTTCTAGGCTTTGAAGTCTCCTTCCAAGTGGCCGGCATCTTCTTCCAAGTGGGGACCTCTTCTTTCTTCATCCAGGACAACGGAACTGAAGACTGGCGACAGCGGAAATGAAGACCGACAAACGCAGAGCCATGGAGCTTGGAGGATCCTCTTCTTCCGATCGTCGCCGTACACTGAATAGTGAATTCAAGGAACGCGATTAAAGATGGCGTCTCTTGAATTCCTATTGGCTGATTTGATTCTTCAAATTCAATTCAGCCAATAGGATGAGAGCTACTGAAATCCTATTGGCTGTTCAAATTAGCCAATAGGATTTTAGTAGCTCTCATCATATTGGCTGATTTGAATTTAAGAATCAAATCAGCCAATAGGAATTCAAGGGACACCATCTTTAATCGCGTACCTTGAATTCATTATTCAGTGTACGCCAGAGATCATACGAAGAGGATCCTCCATGTTCCATGGCTCCGCGGTTGCCCGTCTTCATTTCCAGGGTCACCAGTCTTCATTTCCAGGGTCGCCAGTCTTCAGGTCCGCGGTCATCGGCCTTCAGCTCTGCCCCCGGCTCTGTGCCGGCTTGTTCCTGGAAGAAGAAAGAAGAGGTCACCGCTTGGAAGACTTCAACACCTGGAATAGGACCTTCTCTGCCAGATTTTATGAACCGTAAGTACCAACCTGGGGGTAAGACTTAGGGTTTTTAAAATTTTGCGGGGGTTTGTTTTATTTAGATTAGGGATGGACAATTCTTAAAAAGAGCTAAATGCCCTACAAATGCCCTTTTCATGGCAATGGGTAGTTTAGGATTTTCAGTGTTAGGTTTATTTATTTTGGGGGGTTTAGTGGGTGGAGGGTTTTACTGTTAGGGGGGACTTAGATTTTTGTAACTGTAAAAGAGTTGTTTAACTTAGGGCAATGCCCTGCAAAAAGCCCTTTTAAGGGCTATTGGTAGTTTAGCATTAGATTAGGGGTAGTTTTTATTTTGGGGGGACTTTTTTATTTTCATAGGGATTAGGTTTAATTTTTTTATTTTTAATAATATGTTTATTATTTTCTGAAAGGTTAGACTTTTTTATTTTTTTGTAATTTTAGTTTAATTTAAACTTAGTTTTTTTATTTTTAAAGTAATGATAGTTTTTTTAATTGTAATTTTGTATTTCTAATTTAGGTAATTGGGTTTAATTAAGGGGGTGTTAGGTTAGGGGGCTTAGTAATTTAGTTATATGCGTTGTGGGTTTTGGCGGTTCAAGGGGTTAATAGGGTAATTAGGTTTATTGCAATGTGGGGGTTTTGCGGTTTAGCGGTTAGTAGGGTAATTAGGTTTATAGCGATGTGGGTGGTTGACGGTTAATGGATTAATATGTTATGCTATTTGCAGATTAGGGGTTAATTACTTTATAATTTTGCGATGTGTGGGTTTGCGGTTTAGGTGTTAATACTTTGTGTGGGAGGTTAGGTTTTTTTTTTGTTATACTTCGTGTGGGCAGTGGGGTTTTTTTGTGCAATGCTCCGTTTGCCTTCGCTGCATCCCGGTGGATTCCGAAAATGGCAGGGTGGTGAAAGAATCCACCTTTGGTTCACCACCCTGCCATTTTCGGAATCTACCTGCATCCAGGGGAAATCTTTTGGCTGCGCGCGCAACCAACATTCTGTTGGCTACCTCGCGCTGCCAACATTCCATTGAGGATGCGTGCACAACTGCCGACGGCGACAGACATTAAAAAGCAATTATAGTATAGATGTAAGCTCCCACGGTAATAGGGCCCTCAATTCCTCCTCTATGTGTTTGTAAAATTTTTGTTTACAAGTTTTATACCATTGTCTTATCTAAATGAATAGTACTCATGGACAGCGCTGCAGAATATGTTGGCACTTTATAAATAAAGTATTATAATAATAAATAATATATTTATATATATATTATAATATCATTAGTAGAACTACCATAGGTACATACTCTACTGCAATATGCTGTTCATGTCTATATTGTAAGAAAAACTTAAAAAAATAAACATTAATATGTAACTGCAAAAACTATTGAGCTGTACACAATTAAGATAAATATATAGCCTATGTGATGAGAACCATGCAAATTCTTCTGATTAGTAGGACAATGTTACATAAAGAATTATAGGGTAATCCTGTTATGGATATCATTCTTACTATGATTAGAGGGATCATTTGAACATCACTGAGGTCTAAGAAGGCTTGAAATGTGCCTTTTGGGATTTTCTATATTTTGTTTTTAGAGAAGTACATGTCATTTCTGGTTTAGATATACATTTTGACTACAACCAGGCATTGCTGAAGTTTAGAAAAGAAATATGTTTTATAATTGATACTCTTTTCAATAGTACAAATGTCTTTGTGGATATATTTTGTTCTGGCAATAACTATTTGGCAAATGCCACTTCTGAGAACTTGATATAGAGCTTGACATTTATTTCAAGCAGATTGTGTTGGTGAAGATTAATTAATACATTAGACAACTAAACGCCATAACAATGTAGATTTGCTAGAATTTACAAAATAGAATGCATGAAATTCTTGTCCTAATCAATTATTTCTGAATTTG
This sequence comes from Bombina bombina, assembly GCF_027579735.1. Taxonomy (NCBI): domain Eukaryota; kingdom Metazoa; phylum Chordata; class Amphibia; order Anura; family Bombinatoridae; genus Bombina; species Bombina bombina. The sequence continues at coordinate 486,686,849 of NC_069503.1, read as the reverse complement.
TAATAGTGGAAAAATTACACCACTATTTCGAAAAGAGAAAAGCTCTGGTTGGAAAGAATATATATTATATATCCACCAACCAGCAAGAACAGCCCAGGTTGTTTACCAAAATTGGGCCGGCATCTAAACTTACATTCTTGCTTTTCAAATAAAGATACCAAGAGAATGAAGAAAGTTTTATAATAGGAGTAAATTGGAAAGTTACTTAAAATTGCATGCTCTATCTGAACCATGAAAGAAAAAATGTGGGTTCAGTGTCCCTTTAAGCAAAGTTTCTCAGTTAGGACTGTAGTAAAAAGGGGAGCTCAGAACACTAACACAGAGAAACAAAAATAAGTCCATAAATATGTATGTACAAAATATATATGCCCCTTGTTGAAGGCTCATCCAATGGCCTCTATTTATCAAGGTCTGTCTGACCTGATCCGACAGTGCGGATCAGGTCCGACAGACCTCGCTGAATACAGCGAGCAATACGCTCGCCGTATTCAGCATTGCACCAGCTGCTGGTGCAACGCAGCCCCCTGCAGACTCGCGGCCAATATGCCGCCAGCAGGGGGGTGTCAATCAACCCGATCATACTCGATCGGGTTGATTTCCGGCGATGTCTGTCCGCCTGCTCAGAGCAGGCGGACAGGTTATGGAGCAGCAGTCTTTGTGACTGCTGCTTCTTAACTGCTGTTTCTGGCGAGCCTGCAGGCTCGCCAGAAACACGGGGCATGCCCCATCGTGTTCATCTGGCTCCCAGTAGTGCATTGCTGTTTCTTCAACAAATTCACAGAGAATAAAACTAATTTGATAATTGAAGTACACTTAAAATTTATTTAAAACTGTATATTCTGAATCATGAAAGAGAAACAATTTGGGTTTCATATCTCTTTAAGTTTACTGATATTTATTTTTAAAATTGAATTGTACGTGCAATATTTGAACGTTTTGTTCATTAAAGGGAAATACAACATTCTTGTTTTTTTCTTATTTTAAATCAATACTGTGCATTTGAGTATAAATAAACATGAGGCATTTTGTAATATAGATTTCTCACTGATTATGTGGAAATTCACATTTTGAGAAAACAAAGGGCACTCAATGGTGCAAGGAGGTGTAAAAAAGTTTATCTGCTATTTTTTATTGTAAAATCTTAAAGGAACATTAAAGTGCTAGTAAATCCTAACGATTGTGAAATGCTAGGATTTACCAGTGGAACAAATAAAGCGGACTTTCAGTCATGAAGTATAAAATGCTTCATGCTGAAAGTTTCTTTATTTGTCTGAAGCGTTCGCCACACTTAGCTGCCCAGGCAGCACAAGGCAGAACGCTATTTTGCTGTGTGGTGATCTTTGCCAATAGCATGCTAGCTATCCGGCTTGGTGCCAACTGGCCCGCACAGCTATTGGCTAAGAGGTGGAAACGTCACCTCACAGCAAAATAGCGTTCTGCTGTGGGCTGCCTTAGGAGATCAGTGCAGCAAATGCTTCAGACAAATAAAGGAACTTTCAGCATGAAGTATTTTATACTTCATGACTGAAAATCCTCTTTATTTGTTCCACTGGTAAATCTTAGCGTTTCACAAACGCTAGGATTTACTATCACTTTAAATACATTTCATGTTCCCCCCTTTAATTATTGGCGCCTCCATTTTGGAACCTATGTTTCACTGTAGGTATCTGTAGGAGAAAGGCAGTGCATGTGCAAGTGAAAGCTAAATTTCAACTTGGCGGCACCCAGGACTAGAGTGAGGCAGAAAATAACCTCAATACCATGCTTATAAATGCATTTAACATGTAAAAATGTCCCTTTAAGGTCAGTTAGTTCCATCAGTTAGTACCATCCCTAGCCTCTCAAGTCCATAGACTGTAAGGTAATCGCTTAACAGACACAGTGTACAAGTAATGGTTGTTCATCGCTTTGTTGCCATTCGTTCCCTAAATTCACTAATATGATTGTTAATTTTCTTGGGGTAAAAAAACAGCCATAGCTTTTAGGGTAATTACTGTGGTATAATTGATAAACTAAACATAGCTGGTTTTACAGTGATGTAAGATGGGCATGTTACTGGTACTTCAACACTTGTATGATCCACACTGTAAGAAATTGCCTGTTAGCTCTATTGACGTAATTCAAAGAATTTTTCAGTGACACAAATTTTTAAATTCCTGCTACTCTGTGAAGATGATTTATGCTGTAAAGATGCTCTTTAAACTGTATTGAAGTAACTCCATATGAGGCCATTATAATTAGAGTTAGAAATGAACGCTCTCACTGAGCCACAGTCTCACTTTTGGGTCTATGTAAATGCCTTTAAGAGATGCATTGGATGGCAAAATAGTGGTTGCAGTGCATAATAATAGCTCTAATCCTTTTGTGAGTGAACTTGGCTTTCTCAGGCACAACACAGATCTTATATTATTTGATCTATTTGCTAAGTAATCATTTAGTTAAGTATTTTTCATTACAGTTGTTGCACATACTTCTGCTTCCTAAACTGTCAATCATCTAGGTAGACTGTCAAGTCTTGTTCTTGTGCTATTGATTGTGTAAGAGCAGGTGACGGGCTGCAATAGTATCTGCTCGTAGAGTGGTATATTCGGCCAGCTGATGCTGCTTCAGAGGCCCCTAAGGTCCACAGACATTTTCCCTGTGTTGGAACCTCATCTACACTGACCTTAAAGGATTCCAAAAAAATTTTTGCCCCAACTTACCATCAGTTTCATATACTACACGTTAATATATTATCACATACCTATGTTTACAGTCAAACAAAGTTTCTGAACATTAGAAAAATTAATTTTTATTTTCTACGATTACATCATATCAGCCAACCCTCAAATATGGGCCGTGCACGATCCAACTCACTTCCAATAATATTTAGAATTTGTGCATCTCATTAACTGGCGATGTTGTCCAAATGCACATTTCTATTCGTCAACCCGCGCATGCACCTATCCATTCACTAATTATTCCAATGTTTAAATAAAACATAATTTATGTAAGAACTTACCTGATAAATTCATTTAGCTTTAAGGATTTAAGTATGTGAAGTCAGAAGACTGAATATTAGCCAATAAGACAACGGCATTTCATTTAAAAAGCAACCAGTTTTTAATTGGGGTTAAGTCTATGAGTAAGGCTATACCCTGAAACATGTTAGACACTTTCCTGCTGTTTTAACCTTGTTGGAATGAAACATAATTTATGTAAGAACTTACCTGATAAATTCATTTCTTTCATATTGGCAAGAGTCCATTAGCTAGTGACGTATGGGATATACAATCCTACCAGGAGGGGCAAAGTTTCCCAAACCTCAAAATGCCTATAAATACACCTCCCACCACACCCACAACTCAGTTTAACGAATAGCCAAATAGTGAGGTGATAAAATAAGGAGTAAAAAAGCATACAAAAAGAGGAACTGGAAATATAATTGTGCTTTTATACAAAAAACCATAACCACCATAAAAAGGGTGGGCCTCATGGACTCTTGCCAATATGAAAGAAATGAATTTATCAGGTAAGTTCTTAGATAAATTATGTTTTCTTTCATGTAATTGGCAAGAGTCCATGAGCTAGTGTCAGATGGGATAGAAATACCCAAGATGTGAAAGTCCACAGAAGAGTCACTAGAGAGGGAGGGATAAAATAAAAACAGCTATTTCCCCTGAAAAATTAAATCCACGCAAAAAAATAAGTCTTTCTTATAAATTTCAAGAAAAAAACTTAAATTGTAAGCAGAAGAATCAAATTGAGACAGCTGCCTAAAGAACTTTTCTACCAAAGACTGCTTCAGAAGAAGCAAATACATCAAATGGTAACATTTAGTAAATGTATGCAAAGAAGACCAAGTTGCTGCTTTGCGACTGTCCCGCCTCCATATAAGCCTTGTGAATCAAAAGCATTAACCAAGATGCCAACTAAATGGCAGAGGCTTTCTGACCTTTCCTAGGACCAGAAAAAAACAACAAATAGACTAGAAGTCTTTCTGAAATCTTTAGTAGGTTTGACATAGTATTTGAGAGCTCTTACAATATTCAAAGAATGTAAAGATCTTTCAAGAGTATTATTAGGATTAGGACACAAAGAAGGAACAACAATTTCCCTACTAATATTGCTAGAATTCACAACCTTTACGAAGTCCGTAAAACAGCTTTATCCTGATGGAAAATCAGAAAAGGAGACTCACAAGAGAGAGCAGACAATTCAGAAACTCTTCTAGCTGAAGAGATAGCCAAAAGGAACAATACTTTCCAAGAAAGTAGTTAAATATTCAAAGAATGCATAGGCTCAAACTGAGGAGCCTACAAAGTCTTTAAAACCAAATTAAGACTCCAAGGAGGAGAAATTGATTTAATAACAGGCTTGATATGAACCAAAGTCTGAGCAACACAGTGAATGTCAGGAAGATTAGCAATCTTTCTATGAAATAAAACAGAAAAAGCAGAGATGTGTCCTTTCAAAGTACTTGCAGACAAACCTTTATCCAAACCATCCTGAAGAAACTGTAAAATTCTAGGAATTCTAAAAGAATGCCAAGAGAATTCATGAGAAGAACACCATGAAATATAGGTTTTCCAAACCCAATAATAAATCTTCCTTGAAACAGACTTACAAGCCTGTAGCAGAGTATTAATCACTGAGTCAGAGACACCTCTATGACTAAGCACTAAGAGTTCAATTTCCATACCTTCAAATTTAGCAATTTAAGATCCTGATGGAAAAAGAGCCCTTGAGACAGAAGGTCTGGTCTTAACGGAAGTGGCCAAGGTTGGCCACTTGACATCCGGACAAGATCTGCAAACCAAAATCTGTGAGGCCATGCTGGTGCTATTGGAAACACATGCGATTGTTCCATTATGATCTTGGAGATCACCCTTGGAAGAAGAACTAGAGGCGGAAATATGTAAGCAGGTTGGTAAAACCCAAGGAACTGCTAATGCATCCACCATCTCTGCCTGAGGATCCCTGGACCTGGAAAGGTACCTGGGAAGTTTCTTGTTTAGATGGGAAGCCATCAGATCTATTTCTGGAAGACCCCACATCTGTACAATCTGACAAAATACATCTGGATGGAGAGAGCACTCCCCTGGATGTAAAGTCTGACGGCTGAGATAATCCACTTCCCACCTGGTATATGTATCACAGAAATTAGACAGGAGTTGGATTCTGCCCAAGAAAGTATTCAAGATACTTTTTTCATCACTAAAGGACTGCGAGTCCCACCCTGATGATTGACATATGCCACAGTTGTGATATTGTCTGTCTGAGAACAAATGAATGATTCTCTCTTTAATAGCGGCCAAGCCTGAAGATCCCTGAAAATAGCATGGAGTTCTAAAATATTGTTTGGTAACCTCTCCTCTTGAGGATTCCAAACCCCTTGTGTTGTCAGAGACCCCCAGACAACTCCCCAACCTGTGAGACTTGCATCTGTTGAAATCACAGTCCAGGAAGGATGAATTAAAGAGGCTCCTTGAAAAATCCGATGATGGTCTAACCACTAAGTCAGAGAGAGTTGAGTGTTGGGATTTAAGTATAATCCCTGCACCATTGATTCAGCATGCAAAGCTGCAGAGGTCACATATGAAAACGAGCAAAGGGGATCGTGTTTGATGCTGCAGTCATGAGACCTAAACTTCCATACACATAGCCGCTGAAGGGAATGATCGAGACTGAAGGTTTGCACAGGTTGAAACCAACTTCAAATGTCTCTTGTCTGTTAAAAACAGAGTCATGGATACTGAATCTATCTGGAAACCTAAAAAGGTAACCTTTGTCTGAGGAATCAAGAAACTATTTGGTAAATTGATCCTCCAACCATGTCTTTGAAGAAACAACACTTGTTGATTTGTGTGAGATTCTGCTAAATGAAAAGATTGAGCCAGTACCAAGATATCGTCCAAATAAGGAAACACTGCAATAACCTGCTCTCTGATTACAGTTAGAAGGGCACGAGAACCTTCAAAAAGATTCTTGGAACTGTCTCTAGGCCAAATGGAAGAGCGACAAATTGGTAATGCTTGTCTATAAAAAAGAATCTCAGAAACCAATAGTGGTCTGGATGAATCGGAATGTGAATATGCATCCTGTAAGTCTATTGTGGACATGTAATGACCTTGCTGAACAAAAGGCAGAATAGTCCTTACAGCCACCATCTTGAAAGTTAGGACCCTTACAAAGTGATGCAAAAACTTCAGATCCTGAACTGGTCTGAATGAATTTTCCTTCTTCAGGACAATTAAAAAGATTTGAATAAAAACCCAGACCCTGTTCCAGAAGTGAAACTGGTACAATTACTCCTGAAAGCTCCAGATCTGAAACACATTTCAGAAAGACCTGAGCTTTCACATGATTTGTTGGAACATGAAAGAGAAAAAATCTTCTCACATGAGGTCTTATTCTGAAACCTATTCGATACCCCTGAGAGACAATATTCTGAATCCAATGATTCTGAATGGAACCTGCCCAAACAACTTGAAATAATTTCAATCTGCCCCCCACCAGTAGAACTGCATTGAGGGTCGCACCTTCATGCAGTCTTGGGGGCTGGCTTTGGTTTCTTATAAGGTTTGGATTTATTCCAACTCAAAGATGGATTCCAATTGAAGCCAGAGTCCTTAGGGGAAGGAGTGGTTTACTGTTCTCTATTCTGACGAAAGGAACGAAACCGATTGGAAGTTTTAGATTTACCTTTTTATCTTGGTGCAAAAATATTCCCTTCCCCCCAGTAATAGTGGAATCTATAGAATCCAACTGAGAACCAAATAAATTATTACACTGGAATGATAGAGATAGTAACCTAGATTTAGATACCATGTCAGCATTCCATGATTTGAGCCATAAAGCTCTTCTAGCTAAAATCAATCTTGATGACATCAAAAATAGCATTACAGATAAAATGATTAGCATGTTAAAGCAAACAAATAATGCTAGACAATTCAGGATCTTTTTCCCATTGTGCTAAGCTATCCAACCAAAAAATTGATGCAGCCGCAAAAACTGCCATAGAAATGGCAGGCCTGAGAATATAGCGAGAATGTAAATAAGCTTTCCTTAGATAAGATTAAACTTTCCTATCTAAAGGATCCTTAAAAGAAGTACTATCTTCCATAGGAATAATAGTACGCTTGGCAAGAGTAGAAATAGCCCCATCAACCTTAGGGACTTTTCCCCAAAACTCTAAATTAGCCACAGGCAAAGGGCAAAACCTTTTAAACCTAGAGAAAAGGAACAAAAGAAGTACCAGGCTTAGACCATTCCTTAGCAATCGCATCAGAAATAGCATCAGGAACAGGGAAAACCTCAGGAGTAATCACAGGAGGTTTATAAACTGAATTTAAATGTTTACTAGATTTGTTATCAAGAGGACCAGACTCCTCAATATCCAAAGTAACCAACACTTCTTTCAACAAAGAACGAATATACTCTATCTTAAAAAGATAAGTTAATTTATCAATAATATCTGAAGTAATAATATCTGAAGTAGGATCTTCTCATAGAGATCCTCATTGGAGGTGGATATATCAGTATGTTGTTGGTCATTAAAAAATGTATCCGTATCATGAGAAGTTTTAAAAGACCTTTTACATTTATTAGAAGGCGGAATAGCAGACATAGGCCTCTACTTATCAACGCGTCTACTTTACCTGCCTTCGCCGGCCCAATACGCTCGCCTACCATCGCCGCCGCAGACCTGAATACGTTCCCCTAAGTTATCAAAAAAGCTGTCAAAAAGCCGCACACCAAGTACGGGGCGATAAGCAGCAGATTATGATAGGTATCCCTCATCCGATCTCGCTGCTCTTCGGCTTTTTCCCAGCTTTATTGCTAGCCTGTCACTAAGCACCCACACTAACTACACTGTTCTACCCCCTATACCAGCGCCCCCGGAGCCCCCCGCAACTAAATAAAGTTAGTAACCCCTAAACCGCCGCTCCTAGACCCCGCCGCAACTATAATAAATGTATTAACCCCTAAACCGCCACTCCCGGACACCGGCGCCACCTACATTATACCTAGTAACCCCTATCCTGCCCCCCCTATACCGCCGCCACCTATAATAAAGTTATTAACCCCTATCCTGCCGATCCCGTACCTCGCCGCACCTAAATAAATAGTTTAACCCCTAAACCGCCGCTCCAGGACCCCGCCGCAACCTATATTAAACTTATTAACCCCTAATCTGCCCCCCCCCCCCCACACCGTCGCCACCTCTAATAAATTTATTAACCCCTATCCTGCCCCCCCTACACCGCCGCCACTGTAATAAAATTATTAACCCCTATAACCTAAGTCTAACCCTAACACCCCCTTAACTTAAATATTAATTAAATACATCTAAATAAATTTAACTCTTATTAACTAAATGAATCCTATTTTAAACTAAATACTTACCTTTAAAATAAACCCTAATATAGCTACAATATAAATAATAATTATATTGTAGCTATCTTAGGATTTATTTTTATTTTACAGGCAACTTTCAATTTATTTTAACTAGTTAGAATAGTTATTAACTATTTAATAGCTACCTAGTTAAAATAAAGAGAAATTTACCTGTAAAATAAAAACTAACCTAAGTTACAATTACACCTAACACTACACTATACTTTAATAAATTATTCCTATTTAAAACTAAATACTTACCTTTAAAATAAACCCTAAGATAGCTACAATGTAATTAATCATTACATTGTAGTTATTGTAGGATTTATATTTATTTTAGAGGTAACTTTGTATTTATTTTAGCTAGTTAGAATAGTTATTAAATAGTTATTAACTATTTAATAACTACCTAGCTAAAATAAGTACAAAATTACCTGTAAAATAAATCCTAACCTAAGTTACAATTAAACCTAACACTACACTATCATTAAATAAATTAAATACAAATACCTACAAATAAATACACTAACTAAAGTACAAAAAATAAAAAAAGAACTAAGTTACAAAAAATAAAAAAATAATTAGGGGTTAATAGGGGGGCAGATTAGGGGTTAATAAGTTTAATATAGGTTGCGGCGGGGTCCTGGAGCGGCGGTTTAGGGGTTAATCTATTTATTTAGGTGCGGCGGGGTCCGGGATCGGCAGGATAGGAGTTAATAACTTAATTATAGGTGGCGGCGGTATGGGGGGGGCAGGATAGGGGTTACTAGGTATAATGTAGGTGGCGGCGGGGTCCGGAAGCGGCGGTTTAGGGGTTAATACATATATTATAGTTGCGGCGGGGTCCGGGAGCGGCGGTTTAGGGGTTAATACATATATTATAGTTGCGGCGGGGTCCGGGAGCGGCGGTTTAGGGGGTAATAACTTTATTTAGTTGCGGCGGTGTAGGGGGGGACAGATTAGGGGTGTTTAGACTCGGGGTACATGTTAGGGTGTTAGGTGCAGACATCTCCCATAGGAATGAATGGGATGTCTGGCAACAGCGAACATGAACTTTCGCTATGGTCAGACTCCCATTGATTCCTATGGGATCCGCCGCCTCCAGGGCGCTGGGCTGGAAAAGTGCAGAGCGTACCTGCTAGTTTTTTGATAACTAGCAAAAGTAGTCAGATATTGACTGTGTGCGGAACATCTGTAGTGACGTAAGAATCGATCTTTGTCGGACTGAGTCCGGCGGATCGAAGCTTACATCACAAAATTCTACTTTTGCCGGTGTCTAGGGCTTGATAACTAAGGCGAATCAGCCTCGCCTCAAATACGCTGCGGAATTCCAGCGTATTTGAGGTAGACTCGTTGATAACTAGAGGCCATAGCCTTCTGTATTGCATCAGCAATATAATTTTTCATATCGACAGGGATATCATGTACATTAGATGTTGAAGGAACAACAGATACTATACTAGTACTAATAGAAACATTTTCGGCATGCAAAAGCTTATCATGACAACTGTTACATACTACAGCCGGAGATATAATCTCCGCTAGCTTACAACAGATACACTTAGCTTTGGCAGAACTGTATTCAGGCAGCATGGCTCCTACAGCAGCTTCTGAGACAGGATCAGATTGAGACATCTTGTAAAATGTAAAAGAAAAAATAAAATTTAAACAAAAATATCTTATTTCCTCATAGCAGTTTCAGGAATGGGAAAAAAATGCAAATGCTAAAATAAGCAAAAAAGCAAATAGCATAGCCCTCGGAGCATAAAGAAGGCAAGGAGCATATACGAAGTGTGGTAAAATAAAATCAATTTTTTTGCCACCAAGTATGACGCATGACACAAAAGGAAGTATACATTTTTTTTGGCGCCAACAAACATCCGGAAATGACGCAACTCGCGTCATAACAGACACAACTTTGTGCCAAACAACCTGGAATCAACTAAGACACAGGAAATGATGAACATTCGCGCTAAAAAATTCTTGTGCCAAGAATGACGCAATAAATAACAGCATTATGCGCCCTTGCGAGCCTAATTTGCCTGCAGAATTAAAAGAAAAACAAGTCAAACTGGAAAAGAAGACTATACCCCAGGTAAGAAAAAAACTTCCTAAAACATGATTCCCATACTGAAACTGCTAGACTGCAGAGGGAAATATACATAGACCTGACTCAAGGCAAATATAAGTAAATACATATATTTAGAACTTTATATAAACACATAAAGCGCCAACCATAGCTGAGAGTGTCTTAAATAATGATACATACTTACCGAAAGACACCCATCCAAATATAGCAGATAGCCAAGCCAGTACTGAAAACTATCAGTAGAGGTAATGGTATAAGAGTATATTGTCTATCTGAAAAGGGAGGTAGGAGATGAATCCCTACGATAGATAACAGAAAATCCTTGAAAAGATTTCCAGTGAGATAAACCATAAAATCAATAGGCGATACGCTCTTCACATCCCTCTGACAAACACTGTATGAATGCTTAGAAGCGCTTTTCATAGAAAAAAACAAACAAATTAAGCACAAACTTACTTCACCACCTCCATAGGATGCAAAGTTTGTAAAACTGAGTTGTGGGTGTGGTGGGAGGTGTATTTATATGCATTTTGAGGTTTGGGAAACTGCCCATCCTGGTAGGATTGTATATCCCATACGTCACTAGCTCATGGACTCTTGCCAATTACATGAAAGAAATATAGATTTTATGCTCGTTATTGTTAGGGAGATTCTCACAGCGCAGCGCTCCTTTATTACCTGCTATCTTCAGCGTGGTCATCCGCTCTGTCTGATCTAGATAAAGTGGGTCTGCAGGTTTGAGTGACGTATAGTATGACGAGTAGTGAATATCGCGCATGCGCATAGCAGCAAGAATTCACCATTTTGATAACCTGTGTTATAGCTCAGATTGGAGGATGCAAAGTTATTGCCGGCGTTGAGTTCGGAATTCAATGTATTTTCAGAATCGGATTTCTCAAAAACGGTAAAAGTAAGAAAGCAATGCAAATTACAAACCAATGTAAAATATATTGAAATGGCAATTGCAGATCACTTTTTTTTCTGGGTTTAATTAATTGTCAATTAAAATATTAAAGTTGCTGTATAGTAGTGAAGTTTTATTATTCTAAATATGTTCATAATATGAGTTTTCTAACTTCTATGATAAAATAAAGCAAATTACCAACCATTTATTTAATTTCTGTGTTTATTTAGATACTGCTTCAAGGTAAGAATCCTGGAATTGTATGGGAATATTCAATGCCCAAATCAGCGAATGACAAAAGGACAACGCCTAAGCACAACTATACATGGGCCATCATCCGATCTGAGTGTTCAGTATCCTGTGGTGGAGGTATAGTATCTTAGAAGTATAGCTTACCCTTTATGTCACTTTCTACTAAGTTAAAACACAAGTAAAAAACATATTTATATACAACCAATAGCATGATAATACAAATGAGGATATTTATCAAAGCCTCAACTATGCTGCATTTGCCGGCACCAATACGATCGCCTAACATCACGATCACGGACCTGAATATGATCTCCATATTTATAAAAAATCCGGCAAAAAGCCACGCACCAAATACGGGGCGATGAGCATCGGACTGTTGTTATCTAACGGTCATAGATCTCGCTGCTATTCGGCTTTTTTCCCAACTTTATTTATATTCTGTCACTAAATGCCGCCACTATACTAAAATGTTTAACCCCTATCCCGCCGCTCCCGGACCCCGCCGCAACTGTAATAAAGTTATTAACCCCTATTCCACCACTCCCAGACCCCGCCGCCACCCAAATAAATGTATTAGCCCCTAAACCTCTGGCCTCCCACATCACTACCATTAACTAAACCTATGGCCAGCCCCCCACATCGTCATAAACTAAATTAAGCTATTAACCCCTAAACCTAACAACCTGCTAACTTTACATTAAAATTACAACATCCCTATCTTATAATAAATTAAAACTTACCTTTAGAATTAAAATAAACTATATTAAACTATTAATTAACCTACCCTATCTATTATACTAAAATTACATTAAACTATAAATTAAATTAACTATATTACATATTATAAAAACCCTAACCCTACTCAAATTATTTAAATCTATTATTAAAAATTACTAAATTACTAAAAAAAAAAACCACTGAGTTACAAAAAACAAACAAACCACAGTATTAAGCTCTCATCCTATTGGTTGATTGGAACAGCCAATAAGATTTTAGCAGCTCTAATCCTATTGGCTGATTGGAACCTTTCAGCCAATAGGAATGCAAGGAACGCCATCTTGGATGACATTACTTGCATTCAACTTCAAGTTTATGGCGGCGACCGTATTAAAGAGGAGCTCCGTGCTGGATGTCTTCAGGATGGACCCGCTCTGCGCTGGATGGATGAAGATAGAAGATGCCGCATGGATGAAGACTTCACCGGATGGATAAAGATTGAAGAAACCCCCCGGATGAAAACTTCTTGCCGCCCAGATGGATCCTTCAAGCAGAACTTCAAAAACTGTAAGTGGATCGTGGGGGGTTAGTGTTAGGTTTATTTAAGGGTTTTTTTGGTGGGTTTTATTTTTTAGAGTAGGGTCTGGGCAGGTAAAAAAAACTAAATGCCCTTTTAAGGGCAATGCCCATACAAATGTTCTTTTCAGGGCAATGGGGAGCTTAGGTTTTTTAGATAGGCTTTTATTTGGGGGGGTTGGTTGGGTGGTTGGTTTTACTGTTGGGGGGTGTTTGTATTTTTTTTTTTACAGGTAAAAGAGCTGATTTCTTTAGGGCAATGCCCTGCAAAGGGCCCTTTTAAGGGCCATTGGTAGTTTATTGTAGGCTAGTGTTTTTTTATTTTGGGGGGGCTTTTTTATTTTGATAGGGCTATTAGATTAGGTGTAATTCATTTTTATTTTTGATACTGTGGTTTGTTTGTTTTTTGTAACTTAGTGTTTGTTTTTGTAATTTAGTAATTTTTAATAGTAGATTTAAATAATTTGAGTAGGGTTAGGGCTTTTTAATATGTAATATAGTTAATTTAATTGCTAGTTTAATTTAATTTTAGTATAATAGTTATGGTAGGTTAATTAATAGTTTATTTTAATTCTAAAGGTAAGTTTTAATTTATTATAAGATAGGGATGTTGTAATTTTAATGTAAAGTTAGCGGGTTGCTAGGTTTAGGGGTTAATAGCTTAATTTAGTTTATAGAAATGTGGGGGCTGGCGGTTTAGGGGTTAATAGGTTTAGTTAATGGTAGTGATGTGGGAGGCCAGAGGAATAGGGGTTAATAACTTTATTTAGTGGCGGCGGGGTCCGGGAGCGGCGGAATAGCGGTTAATAACATTATGTAGGTGGCGGCGATGTCGGGGCGCAGATTAGGGGTGTTTAGACTCGGGGCTTATGTTAAGGTGTTAGGTGTAAATGTTACTGGTTTTCAACCATAGAAATCAATTGGATATCTGGCAGCATCGAACATGAGCTTTCACTGCTTTCAGACTCCTATTGATTCCTATGGCAGCCGCGGCCTCCAGGGTTGCGGATTGAAAACCAGGTACGCTGGGCGGGAATAGCCGAGAGCGTACCGGTTAACTATTTGATAACCTTGAAAAAGTGTCAAATAGTGCCGAATGTGTATTGGGAACATCTGTAATGACGTAAGCATCGATCTGTGTCGGATTGAGACCGGCGGATCATATGTTACGTCACAGATTTCAACTTTTGCCGGTCTGTAGGCTTTGATAACTAGGTCGAATCAAGCTTGCCACAATTACGCTGCGGAATTCCAGTGTATGTGCAGTTGATGGCATGATAAATATCCACCTATGTGTATTTGCTTTTTGCATTTTCATGTCCCTTTAATTATTTAAATAAATACTAGACCAAATGCTTATGGCTTTGGATATCTGTTAAGCTGTTACAATAATACGTTTTCAGCCCTTTAATGAAGTCTGAAATCTTATGAAATGTGATAAAAATTAGATACTCATATGATGATTCAAAGTAATTGTCAAACTATAAAAATACTGTAGACACAAGACCATGTGTTAACACAATATATTATAATATAATTGGTGTTGCATTTACAGAATGCATTGTGGCATTTAGCTACTCACATTTTTTTGTGACAGAAAGCTTTGCTATAAATATTAGATTAAAGGGACATTAAACCCAATTTTTTTCTTTAATGTTTTTAGATAGAGCATGCAATTTTCTTTCTAATGTACTCCTTTTATCAATTTTTATTCGTTCTCTTGCTATTTTTATTTAAAAAGTAGGAATCTAAAGCTTAGGAGCCGGCCCATTTTTTGTTCAGAACCTGAGTTACTCTTGCTTATTGGTGGCTAAATGTCAGCCACTAATAAGCAAGCGCTATCCAGGGTGCTGAATCTAAAATGGGTCGGCGCCTAAGCTTTATATTCCTGCTTTTTAAATAAAGATAGCAAGAGAATAAAGACAAATTGATAATAGGAGTAAATTAGAAAGTTGCCTAAAATTGCATGCTCTATCTGAATCATGAAAGAAAAAAATTGGATTTAGTCTCCCTTTAATTTGAGTGCATGTTGTTTTCCTGTATTCAGTGGCGTCACGGGGGGGGGGGGGGTAGCGGGCCGCACCCGGGTGACAACCTCCAGGGGGTGACACCACCAAAAAAAAAATTTTTTATTATTTATTTCATTGAAATTCAAAGAAATACAATGTAGAAATGCATATATTTTTTTATTACAGGGGCCAGCATTTGTGAACATTAGTGGGACTGGGGAAGTTGTAGACACTTAATTTTTTTGCCCCTTGAGCCAGCGCTACAATTTCCACAAATAGTTTTCCCGGCTTTTGCTTGTTTGTACTTTGTTCCTCCCCTGCCCAATTTCACTATGAATGTTGTGGGCGTGCCGTGGGGCTTGCAAAATTGCGCTGGTAGCCTAAACCTGCCTGCTATCTGTGCTCACTGCTCAGTGACGTGTGGAGCAGTGGAGTCACTCACTGCTGTGCTGTCTCTCTAAATGGGAACCGGGAAATCGTGAGGGGGATGCCTGGCACCTGACCGCATGCCTGTCTGACACTGTCTCTAAAGGGAAGGAGCCACGTATAATGCCCACCAGACCGGTACGGTTTTGGTACACTAAGTGCACACTGAAGAGGTAGGAGGGGAGGGTGGACGGGGGTCTGGGGGTGGGCAGAGAGCCAGAGGTGCTTGGCCATAAGAAGCGGTAGGCACTCTGCCCGGGGCTGTGCACTGACAGACTTGGAACAGAGTCAGAGAGCAGAATTTTCATAGTTTGCGCGCCTAAACCTTTTCTTTAGTGATTTATTTTTTAGAGTGCTCTCTTTATCTTTCATTTGATGCTCTGCTGAGCCAGGGAGCAGCTCTAGGCATGAGCTTTATAATTAATGCAGAGCAGTTTACATATTTTGTATGTGTGTGTGTCTGAGTGTTTGTGTGTGTCTGAGTGCTTTTGTGTGTGTGTGTTTTTGTGTGTGTGCCTGAGTGTTTTTTTGTGTGTGCCTGAGTGTTTTTGTGTGTGTTTTTGTGTGTGTGTCTGAGTGTGTTTCCAAGTGTTTGTGTGTGCATCTGAGTGTGTTTTTAAGTGTGTCTGAGTGTTTGTATGTGTGTGTGCCTGTGTTTTTGTGTTTGTGTGTGTCTGCTTTCTGGGGGGAGGGGGGGTGACACCATAACTTACCGCACCGGGTGACACCAACCCTAGTGAAGCCACTGCCTGTATTTTAAATTATTTTAGCTGTCACAATGCAAAAAAGGCAAGAGCTGGAGATCTAATATAGTATGATAAAATAAAAAGACTAAGTCCATGCATTCCATTGAGAAAAAATGGAATCCAACAAGTGAAAACCTTTGTTGCAAAACTTGTCTTTAGTCCTCTGTCAGGGATTTTAACATATAGAATATTATCTGAGGTAGAAAAGTAATTGAGGTGAACTAGTTCATTAAAAGCAACACTATCTCTTTACACTCATTTAGAGGAAGAACTTGATAAATAATACTTTGTGTGTGTATGTATGTATATTATACCTGTTATCAGTGCCGCAAGTCGATTAAGTTCGCGGTTGTGCGCTATACAAGTATCCAAATATATATATATATATATATATATATTGCATTGGTTCATTTTATTATTTTATTTTGTTTGTTAAAATTTGTTTATAAAGCAGAGGTTGAGAAGTGCATACAGTAAATGCTGTTGAGACAGCAAGCGTTTCTTTAAAACTATGTACTTTTAGCTTTTGCCTTTTCTGATTGGGTATATTTAAATATGAAGTAATATTTGGATCAACCTATCATTAAGTGCTCGTTAGCCCAAAAAACATGTCAGGATATTTTCTTAAGCATTCCTACATTTAAATTCTTCAAGTCTTAAAATGTGAAAGTATTGTTTGATTTGTAAAAACTTGCAAGCTGTGCTACCAAAATTACAATGTAAAATAATACTAAAACAATTCTTCTGTAATACATTGCTTAGTTGCTGATTACTTTATATGCATTATTATGATATAAGGGATTTGTATCCTTCATTATCTAAATTGGCAACATGAATACCCCTTTTGACAATTTATTAGAGTTTGCGATGCAAAGAATTCATATTAATCTCAGACGAATTTGGCTTTGTGACGGATACCCCCAGCTACCCCGACTGGGTAGCTCCGCCAAACGGGTCCTGCTTCCTCCCTGCCGACTGCAGCTATGTAGCTGGCAAGTGACCACAGCCTGTAGCCACCCCTGATGCCCGACAGCATCAGAACCCAGGGTCCCACCCTGTGGCAGACTCCAGCTACCCGGAAGGGGTTCAGCTTACGGGGAGGGAGGACGACTACCTCCGCTCCCAGGGGATGGCTCTACCACTGGGGAGAGAGACCGACTGTCTCCTCTCCCGGCTCCTGGCTCTGCCGCTGGGGAGAGAGACTGACTGTCTCCTCTCCAAGGAAGGGGTTCTGTTTACGGAGAGGGAGGACGACTACCTCCGCTCCCAGGGGATGGCTCTGCCGCTGGGGAGAGAGACCGACTGTATCCTCTCCCAGGAAGGGATTCTGCTGCTGGGGAGAGTTATCGACATCCATCTCTCCCTTATCCAAGTCTATAAGCTCGGGGGCCCGACTGCTGATCTGTATCTAGCAGCTCGTTGTCGCTTATGCTCTGTTGCCTATTCTCTAAGGCCAACATGCATGATTCCCAGACTGCTGTATCATAGATCCCTGCAGGCTCTGTGGCATGCTGTTTAACGCAATCTATCAGTCTTTTGTATCTCTGTTCCATCTCCAATTCCTTGCCACATATATAATCCAAATCGGCTTGCAGCCAGGGTACCTCTGAGAGACTCAGCAGGCTCCCTCGGTACTCACAAATGTCATTAAGTCCCCACTCCTCCTGACTCCCAAAATCTGGGTCCTCTGCCATTAGTTCAAATAGTAATCCAGGGCCGCCGTAGCCAAAGCCCTCTGTGGGGACACCATCACCCAGCCATGGCCACACTTGCATAGCATACCATCGGAGGGCCCTGTAGCTGTCATCCAGAACCATCTCCTCCTGGACCAGTCCATCCAATTCAGACAGCCATTCCACCCGGGGCTTTCCTCCCGGGCAAGGTACTCGGAACTTCCACTGGAGCCAGTAATCTTCGTCATCAGGGGAGAGGGTTGTTACTCGATAGCCCTGCTCTTGTATAAGAGCCTCCCTCCAGAGTCGGTGGCGGACAAGATCCCTTTGTGCCAGCATGTCCCAATACGAACTAGGAATGTCCAGCTGGGCCAGCGCCTCCTCTGCTTTCTTTAGGAGCTTGGTTCCCATAGTTACCGGCTACTGTGGCACGTCTCCTCTGTCGGCAGAAACTGTGTGATACAAGCAGATCCCACCACTGCCAGCCAATGTGATGGATACCCCCGGCTACCCCGACTGGGTAGCTCCACCAAACGGGTCCTGCTTCCTCCCTGCCAACTGCAGCTATGTTGCTGGCAAGTGACCACAGCCTGTAGCCACCCCTGATGCCCGACAGCATCAGTACCCAGGGTCCCACCCTGTGGCAGACTCCAGCTACCTGGACTGGGTAGCTCTGCCTGATGATCCTTTCTCTGCCTGGAACAGGCTGGCTATGTAGCCCAGGAAAGTGATTTTAGCTGGAGCTCACCCAAATAACTAGACAGACTAGCCTTCAGGTGAACAAGAACTGATTTTATTGAAAACATGCACTCCTTTTATACAGACAGCTCATCTTGATAAGACCCTGGACAATCCAACTATTTTCCCGCCATTCCCGCCCCTCCAGACAGCCCGGCACCTCCATAGGAGCCACAGTCCCACATAATCCCAATACATATGGGTGGCGGTTTCGGGGTGATCCCGGTACTGGGGACCGGAGTTACAGTCCGTTGAAGTTATGGGGTTAGGGGTGTCCAAAACCCCTGGTTCCCAAAGAAGCTCCCCTCCGGCAATTCCCCCACCCCTTGTACTCCCCAGGGGCTACTAATCTCCAAAAGAGCAGAGCTCTGGGGCACATGGTTGCTGGAGTGACCTGGGTTAAAGTTAACGGGTGTTCTGCTGTCCTGTGGCCGACCGGGAGTTCCAGGAGCCTGGCCAGCCTGAGAGGGGTTAGGCGGGTGTCCGTTGTGAGGCGGCCGACCGGGAGTTCCAGGAGCCCGGCCAGCCTAGGAGGGTTTTCCTGGTCATAAACCATCTCTTCTCTGAAGACAAAACAAGCCAAAACAAAGCAGACAAACAGCTTCCAGAGATGGTGGTTGCTCTGAGGAGCCCAAAACCACTGAGAAACAACATTGGTGAGGTTGTAGGGGGGTGGGGGATAGCCTTAGCTGTCTGGTATCCGTGACAGGCTTCATTTTCTAAACCATTTAAATCCACTTGAATAACCTTTATTTTGAGTTATAGAAATGGATTGTGCTTTGTATTTGTCATCCCTGGGTCATTTTTATGTATACTAAACCCATATTTTTTTCTTTCATGATTCAGATAGAGCTTGCAATTTTAAGCAAATTTCTAATATACTCATATTATCAAATTGTCTTCATTCTCTTGCTATCTTTATTTAAAAAGCAGTAATGTAAAGCTTAGGAGCCGGCCCATTTGGCTAACCAATAAGCAAGCGTAACCCAGGTTCTGAACCAAAAATGGACCGGCTCCTAATCTTTACATCCCTGCATTTTAAATAAAGATAGCAAGAGAATGAAGAAAAACTGATAATAGGAGTAAATTAGACAGTAGCTTTAAAATTAAATGCTCTATCTGAATCATTAAATAAAACATTTGGGGTTAGTATCCCTTTAAGATTAAATAAACATATGAATACAGGTGATATTGGGAATTTACATTGACCTTCATGACTTTGATTTTGGGCTTTTTGCAGACTTCATGGGATGAGGTTTTAACCAGCCAATGCTAATTGAAAGTATAAATAATGATTATTTTACACTTCATCCCATACTTGGGCAGTACAGTCTCCTTAAGTAAGAGACAGGTACTCAAATTATGTGTCAAATGCCCCTGCTCAATATTGATTGCTCCAGGGTTCCCTATATAACCTCATATTAATTAGATTAGTTGTATATGCTTAGTCTGATTCAGAGACAAAGAGACAGGTAGGCAACATATTCCTGAGAAAAACAAAATAAACCAAAATTAAATTGAATTTTTATTAGACATGTGCGGTTCGTTTCGGATTAATTCGGAAATTCGGTAAATTCTGTAAATTCGGAGATTCGGATCGATTCGGATTTCCGAATTAAAATACTTCCGAATCTACCGAATGAATCCGAAATAGCTGCCGTATCTCCGAATAAATCCGAATTAGCTCGGTAACATTCGGCATTTCCCCATAGGAAACAATGGGAGTTTCGGCTGAAAAAAAACTAACACCGCAGCCCCATTGTTTCCTATGGGGAAACACTAAGTCTGCACCTAACACCCTAACATGTACCCCGAGTCTCTAAACACCCCTAATCTAACACTTATTAACCCCTAATCTGCTGCCTCCGCTATCGCTGACACCTGCATTATTTTATTAACCCCTAATCTGCCGACCGAATATCGCCGCCACCTACATTATAGCTATTAACCCCTAATCTGCTGTCCCTAACACCGCCGACCCCTACATTATAGTTATTAACCCCTAATCTGCCTCCCCCAACGTCGCCGCAATCTAACTACAAGTATTAACCCCTAATCTGCCGACCCGATATCACCGCCGCCTACATTATAGCTATTAACCCCTAATCTGCTGTCCCTAACACCGCCGACCCCTACATTATAGTTATTAACCCCTAATCTGCCTCCCCCAACGTCGCCGCAATCTAACTACAAGTATTAACCCCTAATCTGCCGACCGCAAATCGCCGCCACTATAATAAATGTATTAACCCCTAAACCGCCGCACTCCCGCCTCGCAAACACTATAATACATTTTATTAACCCCTAATCTGCCCTCCCTAACATCGCCGCCACCTACCTACAATTATTAACCCCTAATCTCCCGCCCCCATCGTCGCCGCTACTATAATAAGATTATTAACCCCTAAACCTAAGTCTAACCCTAACCCTAACACCCCCTAACTTAAATATAATTTAAATAAAACAAAATAAGTTTACTATAGTTAAATAAATGAATCCTATTTAAAACTAAAGACTTACCTGTAAAATAAACCCTAAGATAGCTGCAATATAACTAATAGTTACATTGTAGCTATCTTAAAATTTATATTTATTTTACAGGCAACTTTGTATTTATTTTAACTAGGTACAATAGTTATTAAATAGTTAATAACTATTTAATAACTACCTAGCTAAAATAAATACAAATTTACCTGTAAAATAAATCCTAACCTAAGTTACACTAACACCTAACACTACACTATCATTAAATTAACTAAATAAATTAATCCTATATAAAACTAAATACTTACCTGTAAAATAAACCCTAATATAGCTGCAATATAACTAATAGTTACATTGTAGCTATTTTAGCATTTATATTTATTTTACAGGACACTTTGTATTTATTTTAACTAGGTACAATAGCTATTAAATAGTTATTGACTAATTAATAGCTACCTAGTTAAAATAATTACAAAATTACCTGTAAAATAAATCCTAACCTAAGTTACAATTAAACCTAATTAACTACAAGTACCTACAATTATCTACAATTAAATAAACTAAAGTACAAAACCCCCCCACTAAATTACAAAAAAAAACAAACACTAAATTACAAAAAATAAAAAAATATTACAAGAATTTTAAACTAATTACACCTAATCTAAGCCCCCTAATAAAATAACAAAGCCCCCCAAAATAAAAAAAATGCCCTACCCTATACTAAATTACAAAAGTTAACAGCTCTATTACCTTACCAGCCCTGAACAGGGCCCTTTGCGGGGCATGCCCCAAAGAAAACAGCTCTTTTGCCTGTAAAAAAAAACCACAATCCCCCCCCACATTACAACCCACCACCCACATACCCCTACTCTAACCCAAACCCCCCTTAAATAAACCTAACACTACCCCCCTGAAGATCTCCCTACCTTGAGTCGTGTTCACCCAGCCGGGCCGAAGTCTTCATCCGATGGGGCAGAAGAGGACATCCAGACCGGCAGAAGTCTTCATCCAAGTGGGGCAAGAAGAGGTCTTCCATCCATCATACAAGTACCAAAATACAAACAAACACTAAATTACAAAAAATAATAAAATATTACAATAATTTTAAACTAATTACACCTAATCTAAGCCCCCTACTAGCTATTAATATAGCTTCAATATAACTAATAGTTACATTGTAGCTATTTTAGGATTTATATGTATTTTACAGGCAACTTTGTATTTATTTTAACTAGGTACAATAGTTATTAAATAGTTAATAACTATTTAATAACTACCTAGCTAAAATAAATACAAATTTACCTGTAAAATAAATCATAACCTAAGTTACAATTACACCTAACACTACACTATCATTAAATTAACTAAATAAATGAATCCTATATAAAACTAAAGACTTACCTGTAAAATAAACCCTAATATAGCTGCAATATAACTAATAGTTACATTGTAGCTATTTTAGCATTTATATTTATTGTACAGGCAACTTTGTATTCATTTTAACTAGGTTCAATAGCTATTAAATAGATATTGACTATTTAATAGCTACCTAGTTAAAATAATTACAAAATTACCTGTAAAATAAATCCTAACCTAAGTTACAATTAAACCTAACACTACACTATCATTAAATAAATTAACTACAAGTACCTACAATTAAATGCAATTAAAAAAACTAAACTAAAGTACAAACCCCCCCCCACTAAATTACAAAAAATAAAAAAATATTACAAGAATTTTAAACTAATTACACCTAATCTAAGCCCCCTAATAAAATAACAAAGCCCCCCAAAATAAAAAAAATGCCCTAACCTATACTAAATTACAAAAGTTAACAGCTCTATTACCTTACCAGCCCTGAACAGGGCCCTTTGCGGGGCATGCCCCAAAGAAAACAGCTCTTTTGCCTGTAAAAAAAAACACAACCCCCCCCCCACATTACAACCCACCACCCACATACCCCTACTCTGACCCAAACCCCCCTTAAATAAACCTAACACTACCCCCCTGAAGATCTCCCTACCTTGAGTCGTGTTCACCCAGCCGGGCCGAAGTCTTCATCCGATGGGGCAGAAGAGGACATCCAGACTGGCAGAAGTCTTCATCCAAGCGGGGCAAGAAGAGGTCTTCCATCCATCAGAAAAGTACAAAAAAACAAACAAACACTAAATTAGCAAAAATAATAAAATATTACAATAATTTTAAACTAATTACACCTAATCTAAGCCCCCTACTAGCTATTAATATAGCTACAATATAACTAATAGTTACATTGTAGCTATTTTAGGATTTATATTTATTTTACAGGCAACTTTGTATTTATTTTAACTAGGTACAATAGCTATTAAATAGTTAATAACTACCTAGCTAAAATAAATACAAATTTACCTGTAAAATAAACCCTAACCTAAGTTACAATTACACCTAACACTACACTATCATTAAATTAACTAAATAAATTAATCCTATATAAAACTAAATACTTACCTGTAAAATAAACCCTAATATAGCTACAATATAACTAATGGTTATATTGTAGCTATTTTAGCATTTATATTTATTTTACAGGCAACTTTGTATTTATTTTAACTAGGTACAATAGCTATTAAATAGATATTTACTGTTTAATAGCTACCTAGTTAAAATAATTACAAAATTACCTGTAAAATAAATCCTAACCTAAGTTACTATTAAACCTAACACTACACTATCATTAAATAAATTAACTACAAGTACCAACAATTAAATACAATGAAATAAACTAAACTAAAGTACAAAAAAAACAAACACTAAATTACAAAAAATAAAAAAAATTACAAGAATTTTAAACTAATTACACCTAATCTAAGCCCCCTAATAAAATAACAAAGCCCCCCAAAATAAAAAAATGCCCTACCCTATACTAAATTACAAAAGTAATCAGCTCTATTACCTTACCAGCCCTGAACAGGGCCTTTTGCGGGGCATGCCCCAAAGAAAACAGCTCTTTTGCCTGTAAAAAAAAACACAATACCCCCCCACATTACAACCCACCACCCACATACCCCTAATCTAACCCAAACCCCCCTTAAATAAACCTAACACTACCCCCCTGAAGATCTCTCTACCGTGTCTTCACCCAGCGGGCCGAAGTCTTCATCCGATCGGGCAGAAGAGGACATCCAGACCGGCAGAAGTCTTCATCCAAGCGGGGCAAGAAGAGGTCTTCCATCCATCAGAAGTCTTGATCCAGGCGGCATCTTCTCTGTTCATCCATCCGGAGCGGAGCGGCAGCATCCTGAAGACATCCCACGCAGAGCATCCTCTTCTTTCTTGATCCGACGACTAGGTGACTGTACCTTTAAGTGACGTCATCCAAGATGGCGTCCCTTGAATTCCGATTGGCTGATAGGATTCTATCAGCCAATCGGAATTAAGGTAGGAAAAATCTGATTGGCTGATTTAATCAGCCAATCAGATTCAAGTTCAATCCGATTGGCTGATGGAATCAGCCAATCAGATTGACCTCGCATTCTATTGGCTGTTCCGATCAGCCAATAGAATGCGAGCTCAATCTGATTGGCTGATTGGATCAGCCAATCGTATTGAACTTGAATCTGATTGGCTGATTGAATCAGCCAATCAGATTTTTCATACCTTAATTCCGATTGGCTGATAGAATCCTATCAGCCAATCGGAATTCAAGGGACGCCATCTTGGATGACGTCACTTAAAGGTACAGTCACCTAGTCGTCGGATCAAGAAAGAAGAGGATGCTCTGCGTGGGATGTCTTCAGGATGCTGCCGCTCCGCTCCGGATGGATGAACAGAGAAGATGCCGCCTGGATCAAGACTTCTGATGGATGGAAGACCTCTTCTTGCCCCGCTTGGATGAAGACTTCTGCCGGTCTGGATGTCCTCTTCTGCCCGATCGGATGAAGACTTCGGCCCGCTGGGTGAAGACACGGTAGAGAGATCTTCAGGGGGGTAGTGTTAGGTTTATTTAAGGGGGGTTTGGGTTAGAGTAGGGGTATGTGGGTGGTGGGTTGTAATGTGGGGGGGGGGTATTGTGTTTTTTTTTACAGGCAAAAGAGCTGTTTTCTATGGGGCATGCCCCGCAAAAGGCCCTGTTCAGGGCTGGTAAGGTAATAGAGCTGATTACTTTTGTAATTTAGTATAGGGTAGGGCATTTTTTTATTTTGGGGGGCTTTGTTATTTTATTAGGGGGCTTAGATTAGGTGTAATTAGCTTAAAATTCTTGTAATTTTTTTTATTTTTTGTAATTTAGTGTTTGTTTTTTTTTGTACTTTAGTTTAGTTTATTTCATTGTATTTAATTGTAGGTACTTGTAGTTAATTTATTTAATGATAGTGTAGAGTTAGGTTTAATAGTAACTTAGGTTAGGATTTATTTTACAGGTAATTTTGTAATTATTTTAACTAGGTAGCTATTAATTAGTCAATAACTATTTAATAGCTTTTGTACCTAGTTAAAATAAATACAAAGTTGCCTGTAAAATAAATATAAATGCTAAAATAGCTACAATGTAACTATTAGTTATATTGTAGCTATATTAGAGTTTATTTTACAGGTAAGTATTTAGTTTTATATAGGATTAATTTATTTAGTTAATTTAATGACAGTGTAGTGTTAGGTGTAATTGTAACTTAGGTTAGGGTTTATTTTACAGGTAAATTTGTATTTATTTTAGCTAGGTAGTTATTAACTATTTAATAGCTATTGTACCTAGTTAAAATAAATACAAAGTTGCCTGTAAAATAAATATAAATCCTAAAATAGCTACAATGTAACTATTAGTTATATTGAAGCTATATTAATAGCTAGTAGGGGGCTTAGATTAGGTGTAATTAGTTTAAAATTATTGCAATATTTTATTATTTTTGCTAATTTAGTGTTTGTTTGTTTTTTTGTACTTTTCTGATGGATGGAAGATCTCTTCTTGCCCCGCTTGGATGAAGACTTCTGCCAGTCTGGATGTCCTCTTCTGCCCCATCGGATGAAGACTTCGGCCCGGCTGGGTGAACACGACTCAAGGTAGGGAGATCTTCAGGGGGGTAGTGTTAGGTTTATTTAAGGGGGGTTTGGGTTAGAGTAGGGGTATGTGGGTGGTGGGTTGTAATGTGGGGGGGGGGGTTGTGTTTTTTTTTACAGGCAAAAGAGCTGTTTTCTTTGGGGCATGCCCCGCAAAAGGCCCTGTTCAGGGCTGGTAAGGTAATAGAGCTGTTAACTTTTGTAATTTAGTATAGGGTAGGGCATTTTTTTTATTTTGGGGGGCTTTGTTATTTTATTAGGGGGCTTAGATTAGGTGTAATTAGTTTAAAATTCTTGTAATATTTTTTTATTTTTTGTAATTTAGTGGGGGGGGTTGTACTTTAGTTTAGTTTTTTAATTGTATTTAATTGTAGGTACTTGTAGTTAATTTATTTAATGATAGTGTAGTGTTAGGTTTAATTGTAACTTAGGTTAGGATTTATTTTACAGGTAATTTTGTAATTATTTTAACTAGGTAGCTATTAAACAGTAAATATCTATTTAATAGCTATTGTACCTAGTTAAAATAAATACAAAGTTGCTTGTACAATAAATATAAATGCTAAAATAGCTACAATGTAACTATTAGTTATATTGCAGCTATATTAGGGTTTATTTTACAGGTAAGTCTTTAGTTTTATATAGGATTCATTTATTTAGTTAATTTAATGATAGTGTAGTGTTAGGTGTAATTGTAACTTAGGTTATGATTTATTTTACAGGTAAATTTGTATTTATTTTAGCTAGGTAGTTATTAAATAGTTATTAACTATTTAATAGCTATTGTACCTAGTTAAAATAAATACAAAGTTGCCTGTAAAATAAATATAAATCCTAAAATAGCTACAATGTAACTATTAGTTATATTGAAGCTATATTAATAGCTAGTAGGGGGCTTAGATTAGGTGTAATTAGTTTAAAATTATTGTAATATTTTATTATTTTTTGTAATTTAGTGTTTGTTTGTATTTTGGTACTTGTATGATGGATGGAAGACCTCTTCTTGCCCCGCTTGGATGAAGACTTCTGCCGGTCTGGATGTCCTCTTCTGCCCCATCGGATGAAGACTTCGGCCCGGCTGGGTGAACACGACTCAAGGTAGGGAGATCTTCAGGGGGGTAGTGTTAGGTTTATTTAAGGGGGGTTTGGGTTAGAGTAGGGGTATGTGGGTGGTGGGTTGTAATGTGGGGGGGGGATTGTGTTTTTTTTTTTACAGGCAAAAGAGCTGTTTTCTTTGGGGCATGCCCCGCAAAGGGCCCTGTTCAGGGCTGGTAAGGTAATATAGCTGTTAACTTTTGTAATTTAGTATAGGGTAGGGCATTTTTTTTATTTTGGGGGGCTTTGTTATTTTATTAGGGGGCTTAGATTAGGTGTAATTAGTTTAAAATTCTTGTAATATTTTTTTATTTTTTGTAATTTAGTGTTTGTTTTTTTTTGTAATTTAGTGGGGGGGTTTTGTACTTTAGTTTATTTAATTGTAGATAATTGTAGGTACTTGTAGTTAATTAGGTTTAATTGTAACTTAGGTTAGGATTTATTTTACAGGTAATTTTGTAATTATTTTAACTAGGTAGCTATTAATTAGTCAATAACTATTTAATAGCTTTTGTACCTAGTTAAAATAAATACAAAGTTGCCTGTAAAATAAATATAAATGCTAAAATAGCTACAATGTAACTATTAGTTATATTGCAGCTATATTAGGGTTTATTTTACAGGTAAGTATTTTGTTTTAAATATGATTCATTTATTTAGTTAATTTAATGATAGTGTAGTGTTAGGTGTTAGTGTAACTTAGGTTAGGATTTATTTTACAGGTAAATTTGTATTTATTTTAGCTAGGTAGTTATTAAATAGTTATTAACTATTTAATAACTATTGTACCTAGTTAAAATAAATACAAAGTTGCCTGTAAAATAAATATAAATGCTAAGATAGCTACAATGTAACTATTAGTTATATTGTAGCTATATTAGGGTTTATTTTACAGGTAAGTCTTTAGTTTTAAATAGGATTCATTTATTTAACTATAGTAAACTTATTTCGTTTTATTTAAATTATATTTAAGTTAGGGGGTGTTAGGGTTAGGGTTAGACTTAGGTTTAGGGGTTAATAATCTTATTATAGTAGCGGCGACGATGGGGGCGGGAGATTAGGGGTTAATAATTGTAGGTAGGTGGCGGCGATGTTAGGGAGGGCAGATTAGGGGTTAATAAAATGTATTATAGTGTTTGCGAGGCGGGAGTGCGGCGGTTTAGGGGTTAATACATTTATTATAGTGGCGGCGATTTGCGGTCGGCAGATTAGGGGTTAATACTTGTAGTTAGATTGCGGCGACGTTGGGGGGAGGCAGATTAGGGGTTAATAACTATAATGTAGGGGTCGGCGGTGTTAGGGACAGCAGATTAGGGGTTAATAGCTATAATGTAGGCGGCGGCGATATCGGGTCGGCAGATTAGGGGTTAATACTTGTAGTTAGATTGCGGCGACGTTGGGGGGAGGCAGATTAGGGGTTAATAACTATAATGTAGGGGTCGGCGGTGTTAGGGACAGCAGATTAGGGGTTAATAGCTATAATGTAGGCGGCGGCGACATCGGGTCGGCAGATTAGGGGTTAATACTTATAGTTAGATTGCGGCGACGTTGGGGGAGGCAGATTAGGGGTTAATAACTATAATGTAGGGGTCGGCGGTGTTAGGGACAGCAGATTAGGGGTTAATAGCTATAATGTAGGCGGCGGCGATATCCGATCGGCAGATTAGGGGTTAAATAATGTTATTATAGGGTTTGCGATGTGGGGGGGCCTCGGTTTAGTGGTTCATAGGTAGTTTATGGGTGTTAGTGACTTAGTGTACTAAATGGGTGTTAGTGTAGTAAAAACATACCGAATTTCGGAACGGAATAGAACCGAATTCAGCCGAATCCGAATAAATCCGAAACGAATTTATTCGGATCCGAATAAATCCGAAACGATTTTATTCAAATTTTGCCGAATCAGATTCGATCCGAAACGAAATTCTAAAAGTCTGAATCGATCCGAACCGAAAACGAACCGAATTTTTTAGCGGTGCACATGTCTAATTTTTATACAAAACTACATATAACAATGCACACATACATTTTTGCATCACATATACAATTTAATTTGTATTATTATCATTAATTTGTAGAGCACTGCAAAATTCTATAACACCGGGCAAAATTCCACTATGAATTGGTATGAAAGGGTAGAAAGGCCATGAGATGTGTGTTTTGAAAATTACAACTATAAACGTACTCTCCATTATACTTCCTGCTTTGCTTCACTAAATTCTTGTCTTGAGGAGAGTATGCGGAGGGGGGGGGGCAAAAAATATATATATATATACACATTTTTTAAATTATGGTGAGGCACAAAATATAAAGAAAATAACTCATTGTGTAGTTCATTTCACAAATCTAAACCAGTCAGGAGACTTGCTTTTCCCTGAAGACCTCTGGATACACTGTTTCCAATACAGCAAAGGATTCTGGGTAAGATATGCAAATTAGGTTCACAATGACTCACTTTTTTTTTTACTTCAGTCTAGTTTTATGCAGACTCCCTTTACGTCATAGCATTGCAGTATTTACAGCTTTTAAGCTTAGAGCAGTTTTTATTCCAAAAATAAAGATATGCCACATTTAGCTTTAAATCACATTCACAGGTGATTCAGAAACAGCTACAAACAAAAGCCTATCTCTTTTAGAGCCATAACTAAACATGTAGAAATCCTAACTAGCCAGTTTTCCCCAACCTTTTATTTTAAAAAGTGAACAAGGCACTGGGAAATATGACGCTCCCTACCCACAGGACTTTTAGTATGTATGTATGTATACATATATATATTATTATTATTATC
The DNA here is from genome assembly GCF_027579735.1 of Bombina bombina. NCBI lineage: Eukaryota > Metazoa > Chordata > Amphibia > Anura > Bombinatoridae > Bombina > Bombina bombina. The sequence continues at coordinate 486,656,944 of NC_069503.1, read as the reverse complement.
GGTTATTTGTAGGGCGCCAACAGATTCTGCAGTGCTATAAACAAAGGGGGAGTACAAAAAAACAATTATAGAGATCAAATGGGTAGAGGGCCCTGCCAAGAGTTGCACTGTTGTAGTTGGCTCTTAAGAAGGTGAACTACAAACAGCTGGACTCTTAGGCTTACATGCTAAGGGGGTTCAGGGGATAGCAATGGAGGAGAGGAACTGGTATTAGGAAAGGTTAGTGTAGGTTGTATGCATCCCTGAACAGTAGAGTCTTTAGGGAGCACTTGAAGCTTTTAAAACTAGAAGAGAGTCTTGTGGAGCGAGGCAGAGAGTTCCAAAATATGGGAGCCAGTCTGGAGAAGTCCTGTAAACGGGAGTGTGATGAGGTGACAAGAGAGGAGGAGAGTAGGAGATCATGAGCAGAGTGAAGGGGACGGGAGGGAGAGTATCTGGAGACAAGGTCTGAGATGTAGGGGGGAGCAGTGCAGTTGAGGGCTTTGTATGTCAGAATGAAAATTATGTGTTTGATCCTAGAGGCAAGAGGAAGCCAGTGAAGGGATTGGCAGAGAGGTGCAGCAGATGAAGAGCGATGTGTAAGGAAGATGAGTCTGGTAGAGGCATTCATTATGGATTGTAAAGGAGCTAGGCGGCAGGTGGGGAGACCAGAGAGGACAGGGTTGCAGTAATCAAGGCGGGAAAGAATGAGAGAGTGGATTAAAATCTTAGTTGAGTCTTGTGTAAGGAAGTGTCTAATTTTAGAGATGTTTTTAAGGAGGAAGCGGCAGCCTTTAGCCAAGGACTGAATGTGAGGAGTGAAAGAAAGATCCGAGTCATATGTGACCCCGAGACATCGGGCGTGCAGGGTAGGGGTAATGATGGAGTTGTTGACAGTTATAGAGAGATTGGGTAAGGAGAGTTTTGAGGAAGGGGGGAAAATAAGGAGCTCAGTTTTAGAGAGATTTAGCTTGAGGTAGTGAGAGGGCATCCAGTTAGAGATGTGAGAAAGACAGTTAGTCATACGGGTTAGCAAGGAAGGAGATAGGTCTGGTGCAGAGAAGTAGATTTGGGTGTCGTCGGCATACAAATGATATTGTAAACCGTGGGACTTTATTACGGAACCTAGTGATGACGTGTAGATTGAGAAGAGAAGGGGACCGAGGACAGAGCCTTGCGGTACTCCGACAGAAAGTGGTGACGGGGCAGAGGAAGCCCTAGAGAAGGCTACACTAAAGGTACGGTTTGACAGGTAGGAAAAGAGCCACGAGAGGGCTGTGTCACAGATGCCGAAGGATTGGAGGGTTTTGAGCAAAAGAGGGTGGTCAACAGTGTCAAAGGCTGTGGACAGATCAAGGAGGATAAGCAGAGAGAAGTGGCCTTTATATATACAGTATATATATATATTATATATATATATATATATATATATATATATATATATATACTCACCGGCCAATTTATTTGCAACACCTGTTCAATTTCTTGGTAACACAAATTGTTAATTAACCAATCACATGGCAGCAACTTAATGCATTTAGGCATCTAGACGTGATGAAGACGAAAATTGGACAATAGAAGATTAGAAATACGTTGCCTGGTCTGATGAGTCTTGAATTCAGCTGCGACATTTAGATGGTATGGTCAAAATTTGGCGTAAACAACATGAAAGCATGGATTCATCCTGCCTTGTGGTTCAGGCTGGTGGTGGTGGTGTAATGGTGTGGGGGATATTTTCTTGGCACATTTTTGCCCCCTTAGCAATTCCAGCAGGATAATTCATCATGTCACAAAGCTCAAATCATCTCAAACTGGTTTCTTGAACATAACAATGAGTTCACTGTACTCCAATGGCCTCCACAGACACCAGATCTCAATCCAATAGAGCACCTTTGGGATGTGGTGGAACGGGAGATTCGCATCATGGATGTACAGCCAACAAATCTGCAGCAACTGGGTGATGCTATCATGTCAATATGAACCAAAATGTCTGAGGAATGTTTCCAACACCATGTTGAATCTATGCCACGAAGAATTAAGGCATATATAGAATAGGATATGCATTTAAATTTAAGGAAAATAATCATTAACTTTAATATACTTTTTTTTAATTATTTTTTTAAAGGGTGCTCGGGATAGTTTTTAGAAGATTATTGCAAGTTTTGGCATATACTCAAAAAGGTTCACCTCCAGTCTCCTTATCATTTTGTCACTGACCAAATCAAAAAAAACGCCTCTGTATTCTTCATCTGTCTCCTTTTATATAGCTTTCTGGTTATATGTTTTTCCCCCACATTTTGTCTAGTTTGGACTCCATTGTATGTGTTAATCTGTTCATTTAGGGTCATCTAGCTTTCTTACCCCCCTGTTTGCAAAGTCTTTATTTACTTATTTCCTTGCCATTTCCCAAATGATTCCATACTTTTTAAAAAGTGGTGCTAGAGATTAATGGAAATTGTTACAGTATTTGCAGAAAGCATCTTACATAACTGAGATGACCTTAAATTCAGCATTAATTGATGTAATGGAGTGAACAACCAAAATAATGCTGTTGTGTTAAGTCCCTTTTTTATAAATCCATCCTAGAATGTTGTACTTTACTACCAATGAAGCAAAGGTGGTGATCAAACATCTATTCCATTCCAACATACATGCCGTAGAGTTCTAACATAGCACTGAGACTCCTAAGTCCCAGTGAATTAATGTCTGTAATACTTCCTGAGCAAAGCTGGCATGGTTGCCAAAATAATAGTTTTTATTGCATAGTTACCATGACCTCCTACTTAAATTAGGTGATAGTTTTATGCTTTTACAGGGATTTTCATAGGGGACTTAGCTGACATTCTCAGTGAACAATCTACACCTTCAAAGATAGAATATAATAATTTTAACAGAGTAATATTCATAAAATCTTAGAAAACACATGGATATGGCAGTGTATATGAAAACGCGTATCAAAGTATAAAATACAAGAAAATAATAATTTACTTTACTGGAGTATTTATAGGGAAACAAAACCTGTGAACATAAACAAACTTTTCAGCCAATGGGCTGTTGCATTTATCACTCACAGTAGAGAGCATTAAAGGAGATTTGGTACTTTTCCTTAAAGGGACATTAAACACTTTGAGACTCTATTATATAAAAAAAATTATTATATGTAGAAAAAACAAACAAAAAAACTTTGCAAAACTTTCATTATTTATTTATTCCTATTAAAAGTGGAAGTGCAGTCTCCAGACCTAAAGATACAGTAAATGTAAAAAAATATATATTTTTTATATAATTGTGCAGAATGTGCCCAGCAATTCTACAATAATAATCTTGTTTGTTGACATTAAATCTTTTTTTTTTTTGCATATACAGCACTGCAAAAATCTGCATACAAAATAATTTTTGTCTTTTCTATTTTAAAAAACAGTAATGACGCTAAATGGGGAAAAATAAGCAACACTATAAAAATATCCAGAAAAAAAAAAAAAAAAAAACAATAATTACATTTTTTTTATCAATATCAGTAAAAGACATTTTTTAAAACATTTAATACTTTCATTTTGGTGAAACAATCTACAAGGTTTTGCAAGTACTGAACAGCTCAGGTATACATGCCTTAAAAATTCTGGGGGGGATTTGTGTTCCTGGTCATCTTTTCTATTTTCAGTTATGAACAGACATACATGAGATTTTGCTCTAAACAAAACAATCACTGTGCAAAACGTTGCAGGCTTATGTAAATTTCCCCATACTTCTGTATGATAGAGGCATTCAAGCTTATCTGGAGTGGGTGGAACAACCAGAGGAATTTTACAGCAAAAGGAAGTGAAATTAAAGAAATAAAAAAGATGGGGAAAACAGATGATATTATTATATGTGGGCTAAAACCTAGCTTTTTCTAGGTTTACTTTGTTTTCTGGTCACAGGGATCATAGAAGTTAGTGATGGTGGTGAGGGGTTTATAGCTGTTGGGGTTATAGCGTTTTTTTTTATATGCAAGAGTAGTATTAACGCTACATAACACTTGTATTTTTTCTCTCAACTTGTGCACTACTCATTATTAACAAAGCTGTATTATATTGACTAAAACATAAACAAATATATCCCTAAAAAAAATACATCAACAATTTTCACTGTATAAAACATACCAAAATAAATTCTATCTGTGCAAAAATAAATTATAATATTTATTTTATTCATAGCAGTTCTGCAGATTTATAGGAAAAAATAAAAAAACTGTCAAAATAAATAATTATGTATGAGTTGTATTCATGAAAATATTTTTATGAATATGAGAAGAATATGCTTGTTTTTTTGTTGAAGAGCTTCATTTTTGGACGGTTTAGTATGAGGACAACTCCTCAAGAGTCCGCAGATCTTTATCCTAACCCTGGCGCTATGTGTTCTATAAATGTCATTACAAGCATAAAAAAATTATGTTTTACATTGTGAAATGAATGTTAAAACCGAGATCCTTGATATAGAGTCATATAGTACTTGCCAGATAATTCTCACCTCATTTTAAAAAATTAGCTTACATCTCTTTTTATACCTCTGTTTTGGAATTGTTAGCTGACATATATGATATTTTAAGAATATCTGCACATCCATAAATCTGATCAAAGAAAAATTTTATACACAAATTTTATATTGAGATCTTTTGCCAGTAGGGTCAGATTACAAGCACTTGAGTTTCTAAAATCTGCAAGCTGTGCGCACATTCTCATAACAAAAAATAAAAAAATAAATACTTTTTTTTTTTTTAACAGGCAAACTTCCAAGAAGTAAATATATGAAACATTTAAAGCATAATAACACGTTGCATGAGTTTTTGTTTCTTCATACACAATCTTTTTAAATATATGAAATTACTTTTGTTTTTGGCTTAATTTCGTTCTATAAGAAAGAGTGTATACAGGGGTTAAATACTTTGGCCCTGACTGAATGAATAAGAAAAATTATTGTATTCAATCTCAATACTTGAAAAACAAACAAAAAATATTAAAAAGGCCTATCTCTGAGTTTTCAATTAGGTTTCACAAGGATTTCCACAGACTTTCATGGATGTAAACGTTGAAAGTAATTGACAAATAATTAAATATTAATGAATGATAACTGTTAAATTTGATTGAACTCAGGTTTTTTTTATTAAACCAATACTATTATTTCAAAGTGTGAAATTAATTTAATATAATTTTCATTAATTTTATAACCAACATGTTTAAATCTCCATGAACTTTGTTGCAATCATAAATGGATTTAGGACAATGATTTACAAACCTGACCTCAAGCCTCCCTAACAGGCCACATTTTGAGGATATCTGAACTAGAGCACAGGTAAAATAATCAGCTGATTAGTAACCATGGTTATTTTACCTGTTCTCATCCAAGGTAATCCTGAAAACCTGACCTTTTCAGGAGGTCTGAGAACATGTTTGAAAACCATTGATTTAGGCGATCATATTTAATTTGTGTTTCAATGTATGATTTGAACTATAACTTATTATAAATAAAACATTCTGATTTATTAGAGTATGACCCTTTACCATTGACAAAAAGCAGATTAAACAGCCTATGTTTTTAACAAGAACAATGTCCAATTATTTGAAAACACATTTGACAAACTAATTGATTCAAATACTGGTGTCAAATTATCAAGGTATAGGGGAAATATTAAATAAACGCGTTATCATGGAATCTTCAAATGTTTTTGGATTCATTTGAATACGCCACAATAGCCTATACAATTCACAGTGATTGGAAAGGAAGCTATAGTTTATAATGGACCCCTTTTTAACATAGAATGAGTGAATGTAAACTGTAACTATGTAAATTGAGAGTCCAGAAATACCAAGATTGTTCCCATTTTACATCTAATAGAGCATATAGTCTTGACCAATTCCAAAGAGAATGCACTTAAGACAAGGATTGGATGAAACAGCCAGAAGAGTAGAAAACACTACATGCCTTTCTCTGTAAATATTGGTTATAACTAAGATAGCAAAGTTAAAATAAAAATTAGGAATCACTTAATAGTGTAAGAACACAAAGGTGTGTGTGGTGTGCATGTGTATATATATATATATATATATATATATATACTGTATATATATATATATATATATTTATACACACGTGCAAATCTAAATACTGTCATATCTAAAGGATGAAGTAATTAAAGGATATATTCCTTGATATAATAGTTCAAATACAGATTACTCCAATGCTTTAGTTTCTAGATGACCTCAAATAAAGAAGGTACACCATATACTGAAGTTCTAGAACCGTTTTAACATAGTTGAGAGTTATGACTGATATCTCAGTAATAAAGCACTTTAACATTCCCACTCTAGTGGTATAAGGAACAGGCAAACAAACAGATCCAGTAACAGCAATTTATTCAAAAAAGCATAGACGTAGTACACAAGGACTTACATAGACCAGTTTACAATGCTCTGGCTCTACGTCTCAGAGAACGCTGTTTGGCATTCTCCACTGATTTTGGAGCCTGACGTCGGTGTATCTCAAGTCCTGCCTTTTTTGATGTATCAGTTTGTATTTAATATAACAGCTTTGATGCATATAATTCACCAATTACTTAGGTGTTTTCAAGGACTACCTAACAGAGCTTTACTATATGATGCACCTTCTTTCTTTGAGGTCATCTGGCAACTAAAGCATTGGAGTCATTCTGTATTTGAACCATTATATCAAGGACTTTATCCTTGATTACTTTATCCCTTGGATATGCACATTGTTTTAGTTTTTGCACAAAGTTGTTTGTCCCCATCGGCTTTGAGGCATTTTTTTAATGTCTAAGTCTAAACTCTTCTCCACCAAACACTTGTTCTAAGTAGGAAGTACATTTTCACTTGTGTCCCACAGGTTTTTATAGTTTTTTTATGCTGTAATATTTGGGTAATATAAACTTTTTATCTGGTAGACTGTGAACATTTGCCTTACAGGGATCAAACCTTCGTATGCCTCCCATCTGGAAAAGTTAAGTGCTTTATCATAAATCTGTCAAATTGAAAATATTTCACAAAATAAAAAAGACTTTTTCTGCCAAGTGTTAATAAATTGAGATGTTGACTCATATTTATGATATGCACACTTTAAAAGTAACTGTGAAAAGATAAATCTTTACTTCAGCTGAGAAGGACTAATGAGGTAGTTCTTCACGCTTTTGCTGGCATGGAATTAGTCATTTGCTAGAGTTGTTTATCTCCTGTAAAATTATGGGAATTTAAGGAAACATAATGCTTTTTTGTAAATGTAGAATGGAACTGGCCCATTCCCAGGGTCACTTTTTACTGCTGGTTTTATACATGGAACAATTGCATGGTGGCCATGCATCAAAATTAAGTGCATAAGTTAAACACAGGCCTAATGCATCAATGTTGTTAAAGAGTGCTATTCATCAAACGTGGATAATGGCTACTAGTAGAAGAAGCTTTTTGATGCATTACCTTCTTTTGTTTGTCAAATACAAAAAGCAATTTGCTAATGAAATTGCTATCATTATTCATTTTGAAATTTTCTTTTTACGTGGAACACAAGTAAACACAATATTATTCTCTCGTCACCTCCTTTTCTGCCACCTATAAACTAAGCAAGCACATTTTTTTCATTACTGTGATTGTTCAAGTACTCTTACATTTGTTTGATAATTTACAAGGAAAGTATTGGAAATACTTCAAAGTGTAAACTGACTAATATGCTAGAACATTTGTATTATTGCACTGTTGCCTGCATAAACTTTGTATTGAACCAGTGTATAGGGGTTAAACACACAGTTAAAGACTATATACTACTGGGAGCTAGCTGAACACAGATGAGTCAATAACAAAAGGTATATTTGCATAGCTACCAGTCACTAGCTAGCTCCCAGTATTCCATTGTTGTTTCTGGGCCTATGCTTTTCGACAAAAGATACCAAAATAAATAAATACATTTAATAATAGTAGTAAATTGAGACGTTAGCATGCTCTATCTGAATCATAAATGTTTAATTTTGACGTTCATGTCCCTTTAATTATTATTTGGCAATGTAGAAATCAAGTGCACTTGGCAGTCATATATTTTTAAAAAAATGTAACATCTAAAAAGGACATTAAACAGCTCTTATCTTTGTGTAAAATTTGTGACTGTCCCACACACCCTATAGAAGCTAAAGAGCAAATTCTGTAGACTGCAAGTGCAAAGTACAATTTTCATACAAAAACAAGAGGTGTTTAATGTCCTTGCGGAGCCATTTCTGTAGCAAGGATCAAATAAAAAATAGTGCTATCCATAATGCAGGTGCCATAGTGAGATCCATAATTAATAGAGAGGTGCATTTGTTTTTTGTTCCCTAACGCAGTGATTTGCAACCTTTTTTTTGCTGTGGCACACTTTTTTACATTAAAAAATCGTGTGGCACACCACCATCCCAACATTTTACAAAATTTTACACACATTGTAGCCTAATACAGGATATATATACAGTGTGTGTGTGTGTATATATATATATATATATATATATATATACACATATATACATACACACACACTGTACTGTGCTGTCATGCCATGCCTCCTACAAACTATACATGACATATTGACATTCATTCACAAACACCCCTGCACTGTTATCAGTCTGCCACGGCACACCTGAGGATCTCTCACGGCACACTAGTGTGCCACGGCACACTGGTTGAAAAACACTGCCCTAACGAATGCAGAAGAAAGCTGCAGAAAGCCTGAATCGGTGTGTTGCACTTTCATACGATAACATAGCGATGTCTGTGTGGATAATTATGTGGAGTATGCAAATCAACCGAATAGATAATAAATAGTTGTCAAATGGTACATAGTCATTAGCAAGTGTAAATAAATATTCTTGTAAGTGCATTACTTTAGAGATGTGGGTTCAGCAGTTTCGTTCACTGCCGAATGTGGAAGGAGGAGGCCACTCGTGGCATTTGGCTCTTTTCGGAGCCGTATTTATTCTTCTGAAGTGCAACACACTAAATCCAAATCTTAGTGTGTTGCACTTTAACAAGAATAAATCTGGGTCCGAAAAGAGCTGGATGACATAAGCGGTCACTTCTTCTATATTCGGCAGTGAACAAAACTGCAGAATGCGTTTGTCTACTTTACATATACCCATTTCTTGATAGTTGTGACTAGTATAGGTTATTTGTGTGTTTTCTGTTTTTCTTGTTTGGTGTGTGTGCTTTTCAATATCTAAAATAAGAGTTCCAAATTTGGCAATTAAAATGTATTCATCTCTAGTATCTCGTACAATAAAGCCATATTGCTCATATATTAGTAAATCAGAATATTTCCTATACCACTGTTATAAAGAAGGACATTTACTAGTTTCACAATTTTTGGTTAATCGAGAGTGAGCCCCATTGAGCATAATTTGATATAAGGCTTTTTGGGGGCCACTAAGTCTGATGGTGATTTATTTAATAACCATGTCACCGGATCACAAGTTCAGCTTTTTGATATGATCACTTGTAATCTTTCCTCCTGCAAAGCAGGGAAAATATACTGCACCAGGATCATTTTGAAATCGAAAAAGAAAAATATGGGTTGGTAACTTGTTTCTGAAATACTGTATCTTCATTGACTCCAGTAATCTGTTGGTGCTCTGCAAGTAATTGTTGATGATATTATTATCATCACCATCAAATAGTTATTTGTCAGCCCTTACTTTTTATACTAAATCATCTATGGCGCATATTTATATTTTATTTTACGTAGTTCTTTTTAATTAACTGTTTGTATTTCTTATCAACAGGTCATATGAACACAAAAGAAGGATGCTACAGAGATATGAGGTTTCAGGTCAATACTTCATTCTGTAATGCTAAGAATCGACCAGTCACAGGACTTGTTCCATGCAATCTACAAGCTTGCCCTCCAAGGTAGGAGACACAACAAGGGCTTATTAATAATAATATATTACAATTTTTCAGCAGAGAAATGTAAGTAAAACGTAGTTTATACCTGTGACATCACTAGCCAGAGAGAATCCTGAGATGTGCCATTACCACATTATTTGGTTTGCCAGTTGTGGAGTATTAAACCATAGAGTCCATAATTTTATTGGACTGTTTAGTAAAAATATGTAAACAAATTCTATACTTACCTGATGAGATCCTGTGTGAGACCTATTTTTGGCACATGGCTGATGGGTTTTTGGGATGAAGGGTCTGATCTAAGCGAAATTAACATTTAACCCAGAGGATGTGTAAGTAATGTGGTCAGATCTGAGGTCCTATCATGGCCCTCCTACTCCTTGCTTTAGATCAGCTGCTGGTAGTCCAGTAGTCTACTTAATACAGAACTTTACATGAAGCATTAACAAAACATTATGGGCCAAATTACAAGTTTTGCGGTACGGCTATAACTCTGAAAAATTGGCCTTTGCGTGCAGAATGGCAAGTCTCCCGTATTACAAGTCGTGGCGGTACGGCTATACCAAAAGCATTTTAGCCAGTACCGCAACTCTCCATTCCACACTAAAAGAATGGCTTTTGAGTGTGAAACTTTCATTGTGTCTGATTACAGGTTGTGCGGTCCGGCTATTACACTAGCGTTATAACTTATACCGCCACAATCAAAAACCAGTAGTTATGGATTTTGCAATACAAAAATGTTTCACAAAACTCATAACAAAAATGTTACAAAGTACACTAACACCCATAAACTACACTATTAACCCCTAAACCGCCATCCCTCAGCATCAGAAATACTTTATTAAACTTATCAACCCCTAATCTGCCGCCCACCCACATAGCCAACACTAAAATAAAGTATTAACCCCTAAACCGCCGACCACCCACATTGCCAACACTAAATAAACCTATTAACCCCTAAACCGCCGGCCCCCCACATCGGATTTGCAACACACTAAATTAAACTATTAACAACCGCTAACTTTAAATTAATGTTACAACATACTAACTACCTTAAAATAAATAAAAACTTACCTGTGAAAAAAAAAAACCTAAGCTTAAACTATAAATTAACCTAACATTACTATTTTTAAAAACTAAATAAACGAAAAATAAAAAACCTAAGTTCCAAAATTAAAAAATCCTAACACTACGAAAAAAAAAGTAACAATACAAAAACACGAAAATTACGAAAAATAAAAAAATAAAAATTAAAAAATAAAACTTATCCAAAATAATACAAATTAAACCTAATCTAATACCCTTATAAAAACAAAAAAATCCACCCAAAACAAAAACACCCCCTAATCTAACAATAAACTACCAGTAGCCCTTAAAAGGGCATTTTGTAGGGCATTGCCCTAAGTTAAACAGCTCTTTTACATAAAAAAATACAAAGTACCCCCTAACAGTAAACCCCCCCCAAAAAAAGTCTTAAAAAAACTAAGCTACCCATTGCCCCTAAAGGAGCATTTGTATGGACATTGCTCTTAAAAGGGCAATCTGCTCTTAAGTGCCCATTAAAAAAAAAAACACCCCCCAAAAAAAAAAAAAACTATCACTAACCCCAAACAATGTACTCGTAGTTCCTGAAGTCCGGACATCCATCTTCATCCAGGCTATGACAAGTCTTCATCAAAGCGGCGGCATCTTCATCCATCGCGGCGGCATCTTCTTTCTTCATCCCGGTGGCACAGAGCTGTGGCGGCACGGAGCTGAGAGCTTAGCAGGACTGGTGGCGACGACGACATCCAGTGTGGAGCCTCCTCTTCATGCGATCTCCGCCGCACACTGAAGATTGAATGCAAGGTACCCATTTTATATTTGGAGTACCTTGCATTCCTATTGGCTGCAATATTCAAATCAGCCAATAGGATGAGAGCTGCTTAAATCCTATTGACTGTTCAAATCAGCAAATAGAATTTAAGCAGCTCTCATCCTATAGGCTGGTTTGAAAATGTCAGCCAATAGGAATGCAAGGTACCCCAAATATAAAAGGGGTACCTTGCATTCAATCTTCAGTGTGTGGTGGAGATCGCATGAACAGGAGCCTCCACACCGCTGAGGACCGCCGCTCCGGATCTGCGCATCGGGGAAGACCGCTCCGCACCTCCGGGAAGAAGAAAAAAGATGGTCCCACATTGGATGAAGATGGAGCCATCTGGAAGAAAACCTTCATCGTGGGACTTCAGGAACTGTGAGTAACTATTTTGGGGTTAGACTTAGGTTTTGGGTGTGTTTTTTTTAAATTAGGCATTTTTTTAATTTTTTTATGGGCACTAAAGAACTGATTGCCCTTTTAACGGCAATGCCCCTTTAGGGGCAATGGGTAGCTTAGGTTTTTTTAGAGTTAGGTTTTTCTTTATTTTGGGGGGTTGGTTGGGTGGGGTGTTTTTACTGTTAGGGGGTACTTTGTAATTTTTTTAGGTAAAAGAGCTGATTGCTTCAGGGCAATGCCCTACAAAAGGCCCTTTTAAGGGCTATTTTTAGGTTTATTTATAGTTTAAGCTTAGGGTTTTTTTATTTCACTGGTAAGTTTTCATTTATTTTAAGATAGTTATATTGTAACTTAAAGTTAAAGTTAGGGGGGTGTTAGGTTTAGGGGTTAAAACTTTAATTTAGTGTGTTGCGATGTGGGGGGTCCAGCGGTTTAGAGGTTAATAGGTTTAGTTTAGTAGTTGCGATGTGGTGGGCTGGCAATTTAGGGGATAATAGCTTTATTATAGTAGTTGCGATGTGGGGAGCTGGCGATTTATGGGTTAATAGGTTTATTTAGTTGTTAGCGATGCGGGGGGCTGCGGTTTAGGGATTAATCACTTTATTTAGTGTCAGCGATATCGGGGGGAGGCGGATTAGGGGTATTTAGACTTGGGGTTTATGTTGGGGTTTTAGGTTTTTACATAACCTTCTTGTCCCCATAGACATCAACGGGGATTGCGTTATAACAATCGCCATTCTGCAACCTCAGGTTTTTCTTTCTAACACTTTCTCTCTATTGATGTCGATGGGGGAAAACGTGCACAAGCATTTCAAGTCAGCCCTTGGCTTTTGAGCGGTATGGAGCTTAACGCACCATAACGCACAACAAAATAAGTTTTTTTTCTGTAACTTGTAATGGCAGCGCTATGGAAAGTGTGGCAGGGCTAAATCTTTAGCATTATTTACCCACCGTGTTTAGCGCACAACGTGTAATCTTGGCGTATGTATATTATAAGAAAATATATTTGGTTTTCTCAACAAATCAGAGTGACACTTTATAATATCTGTGTCCCCCAAATGATTTAGTCCTCTGGAATTTATTAGCCATAACTTAATAAGTAAACATAAATCAATGTCCCAGTAAACACAGTTTGTATTAAAAACTTTTTTTTTTATTAGCACATCTTCAAAACAAATATATGTCATTGTGTCCAGGTGTTACCCCAATTGTTTATTTCATGTTTTGCATGTAGTTTATCAGAGAGGGTGGGAGATTCTGGGATTGATTAATTTGCCTAGACAGCTTCAGTATGAATCTATTAAGGTGTTTACATTTGCCTTTTGTGTCATTAGAAATTCAGCCTTTATAAATTGGATCTATGTAATTGGTTTTAATAATTCAGAGATATATAATAAAAATATCTTTAGATTTAAAGTTCGAATAATATGTTTTAAAAATAATTCATCTTTACTTCCCATGTATACAGCAATGATGTTTCCAGTAAGTGGCTTATTACAGGAAACTTTTTTTGTAATTGAAAATGTTTTTTATATTAAGTACAAATGCAATTTCTGAATGTCTGATTTGTGCGGTCTATGGAAAAGTACCTCAATATATCAGATACGTTAATTGAATGTATTAAATAACTTAATATAAACCAGCAGGCTATATTATATGCATGTGCTGCAGAAAGTACAGATAAGCTATGATCCTTTGACAATATATGTTGGACAGTGCTTGCTAAGCCTGGGCATTCGGATCATTTGTTATGATCTAAATGCAGAAGAAGGCGGCCACTTGTGGCATTCGGATATATCAGTAGTGATGTCGCGAACTGTTCGCCGGAGAACAGTTCCCGGCGATCTTAGCTTGTTCGCGTTCGCCGCTGCGGGCGAACATATGTGATGTTCGATCCGCCCCCTATTCGTCATCATTGAGGAAACTTTGACCCTGTATCTCACAGTCTGCAGACACATTTCAGCCAATCAGCAGCAGACACTCTCTCCCAGACCCTCCCATCTCCTGGGCAGCAGCCATTTTAGATTCATTACGATCCTGCAATCTTAGTGAGAGGAGGGACAGTGTAGCTGCTGCTGATTTAATAGGGAAATTGATAGCTAGGCTAGTGTATTCAGTGTCCACTACAGTCCTGAAGGACCCATCTAATCTCTGCTGTAAGGACAGCACCCCAAAAAGCCCTTTTTAGGGCTAGAACTTCAGCCCAAAAAGCCCTTTTTAGGGCTAGAACTTCAGTCGTTTTTTTTTGTTTGTTTTTTTAATTTTATTTGCATTTGCCTGCCTGTCAGCGTGTGTGTGAGGCTCACAGCATATACTGTGATTAATTCTTCTGTGCCACCACTGATATCTGGTTAACATTAGTGTAAATTTAAAAAAAACAAAACTTTTACATCATTTTGCTAGTGTAATCTAATTTAATTTTCCATCAGGCCTGTGTGTCAGGCCCACATCATATACTGTGATTAATAGCTCTTCCACCACTTATATCTGGTGTAACATTAGTGTAAATTTTTTTTAAAAAAAACTTTTACATCAGTCTGCTATTGTTATTTAATTTTAGTTGCCAGGCCAGCGTGCCACTAGTGCCAGCCTGTGTAAGGGCCTAAGGGAACATTAGTGTAAATTTTAAAAAAATAAACTTTTACATCAGTCTGCTATTGTTATTTAATTTTAGTTGCCAGGCCAGCGTGCCACTAGTGCCAGCCTGTGTAAGGGCCTAAGGGAACATTATTGTAAATTTAAAAAAAAAAACTTTTACATCAGTCTGCTATTGTTATTTAATTTTAGTTGCCAGGCCAGCGTGCCACTAGCAATGTTAGGTGATTTAGGCCCTTTATGGCTTAAAACCAGACTCTGCATCAACTGTTTAATTTTCCATGGGAGTTTTGCCATGGATCCCCCTCCGGCATGCCACAGTCCAGGTGTTAGTCCCCTTGAAACAACTTTTCCATCACTATTGTGGCCAGAAAAAGTCCCTGTGGGTTTTAAAATTCGCCTGCCCATTGAAGTCAATGGCGGTTCGCCCGGTTCGCGGACATTTGCGGAAGTTTGCGTTCGTGAACGCAAAATTTTAGGTTCGCGACATCACTATATATCAGTAATATCTGGATTTTCACAGTGTGTTGCACTTTCCAAAAAGAGCCAAATGCCTCAAGCGGCCGCCTTATTTCATGAATGATCAGAATGCCCAGGCCTACTGCTTGCTTAGACAATGTAAAGGTCATGGATGTCAATATTAAATGTTCATGATTCAGATAGCTTTCAAATTTACTTCTGTTATCAAATTTGCCTATTTATCTTGATATCCTTGGTTAAAACTTAACTTCTTTACATGAGAATATACTGAGGCAGGTTTAGGAGTGAGCATTCATCTTGATTTCAGTGTTCCTTTTATTATAGTCTCTGAATCAACTTTGTCAAGACATTTAAAAAGGAGGAGCTCAGAGTTACTTAGCACACTTATGCAAACCTCTCTCAGAAACTATCACAACCAAAAGGACAATGCAGTCACACAAGTCCTGAACCAGATAGTTTGCTGATCGCTACATTAGGGGTTACCTGTTTATTAATGGATTAATAAAAAAACAATTCAAGTATGGTCATACTTAAAGGACCATTATAATAGAAAAATTACCTGCACTGAAGGAGATCATTAAGAGACAGTGACACAGACCGTGTCACTGTCTGTAACAATATGGCAATCTGAACTCATATGGTAACAGAGCACCGGTCGTGCTCATATGAGGACAAATTGCCTGCAGCTCAAAAACAGCAGCTTTTGGCTGTCACTTTACAGCTGGGGCGGCTGTAGCTTCCTGAAGCTGTGAAGTATATGTTATGCGGTACGATGGGCTAAATATACGTCATATTGGGTCAAAGGTATAAATAGGGTCTTACTTCTGGTTGTCACTCGAATGTTCCTCATTTGCATATGTGTTATAGATACTTGGCTGTTCTTTCCTCATAAAGGTTTGTATTTTCAGTTAATACTGGTCTCCTCTGGGAATGTGATTAAGCTGGTAATGAAGGGATTTGTGACCTGATCATCTGTAATCTTCCTTTCCTCTTGCAAAGCATGGAAAATGGTTGCATTCAGAATCATTTTGCAAAATACTATATTTAAATTGATTTTAGTTATCAAATAGTTTTATATCCAAAACTTCCATTATACATATTTGAACTCTCTCCTATGTAAAGGGATTATAAACTCTTAAATTTATATTCATGCATATGAAAAACACTAGACATATTGAAATATATTATATAAAGAGTACGGTAAATCAGTTTATTTCTGGTATTGAAACTAACGTGAACTATGTCTTTGTAGAATTAATCCTTAAATGAACATAAAAAATTAAAATTCCATCTCTAAAATGCACAACAGAATGCAAAATGGTATGTGTTCCCTTAAAGAGAAAATGCTTTTTTTCACAAAGGGAAAGTTAGGCATGTTGAAGGGCAACATAAAGCTACTTACTAATAGGATGCATATACACGGTAGTGCAGTCTCTTTTAGTTCACTTATGTCTTATGCATAGGGAATGTTCTTTGTTATATAGCATACTGATCCCATGCCAACGCATGCACACTCAGGCAATTTGTTTCTAAATAAGAAATAAAGGTACTTTTGGCCTCAAAGACCTTGTCAGTGAGATGCAAGATGTGCATGTGTACATTTTTTTACTACCCTTCTAGAAATAAATCCCTAATTATAGTTGCCACAGTAGTATTATAGTTATTTTTGTCCTTATATATGGATAAGATTAGGATTGTATGGTATTTTGGAGCTGGTTTTCCTGACATTATACAGTTATAGCACAGTGACAGTCCTCTGTGCACTCTGTGACCTCATCCTGAGTTTGTATTGTATCATGTGACCATTTATTATCAATCACAGGTGAACATCTGACCATTATTTTTTATGCAAATGGTGCTATAGGTTTAGTTTGTCTTATGGATAAAGGATAACCCTTACATGAACTCTCCTCATTCTGCCTACAGGTATTCATCTGTTCCTCACTGACAACACAGCAGATGGAAACATACATCTGAATTTCACTATTTCCCTTGTTCATAGAATTACATTTTATTTTATATCTACTATATAATTTAGGTTGGGTCAAACTGATGTCTAAAAGGAGAGTTTGTGTGATTGGCTAGCAGAGACTTGACTTTTAGTAGCTAATAGAGAAGGAGACTGCATTTTTAGTTGCTTGTATCCTTTAAAGTAATTGCTCCTTTTAAGTTTCTTTCTCTATAAAAGTTCTTTGGTTTATGAATTTCAATCAATTACCAGTACAGTTAATCAAAACTGTCTTAAAATAAAAATACATATATAAATTGAGATCAAAGACACTCTGAAATTACATTCACATGTAAACCATTGCCTGCCATATTTTACTTAAATTATGTATGTGTATGCGTATGTAAAATAGTAAATATTTTATTCCAAACTATAGTAATAATAAAAAAGTTCTATTTTAAAAATAACGGATGATAAAGTATTTTGTTTTCAATTAACAATACTTTTTAATGGCTTTTGCACTCGGTTAATTTTATCAAAATACTTTTAAAACTATAAAGGATATTTTTTAATGTGTTTATTTTATAAAACGTGTTGTGACAGCGGTGTATGTTTCTATTGGCTCAAAACTCACAAAACATGATCGATAAACTGCACAGAGATCAGTTTACATATAACAGAATATACTGAGCAATAAATTGTGTTTATAATGTACAAAATCTAAGCTTCAACAGCTAAACATATAATACCAAAAGCATACTAATATTTTCTATATTTGAAATAGTTAAAATGTAAAAATCTTTTTTACTGAGTAATGAAGCTTTAGGTTTAAAAACGAAGGGGTGTCTGTATATAGGTCATGGCAGGCCAGAATGATCTGCCTGTTGGATTATCTTCAGATGGAGAAGGTCCTAAGAATAATAAAATTTATGCAGGCACCTAATCTCTGCAGGGTGCGGAATACTTGAAGTTTATGAGGTCTTCATAAAGCTGAAGATGGTAAAATAATGACAGATTTATGTGCTGTACATCAGAACAAATATCTGATCTAATTTTATCACTGGAGTTAGCAATTGTAATATGAGAAGATCAGCTAGTAACCTTTTAAAAGTATCCTAAAATATTTCGGTATTTGAGAATAGGAGCGTACGTTTTTCTGGTACTTTATAAAATAAAATGCTTTTTTTATGATTAGTGTTTCTCCTTTATATTCGTGAAAACTTCTAATGCAAAAATGTCATGTTCTAATTTGCTAGAGAATATAATTTTTGCATTAGTGATCGTAGTTGAGCCTAGCCAAGAATACAAGTTAATTTTAATTGAATACACAGATTGTGTAGCGCTCAGCCTTTGGAGCACAATAAGGTTGATTAGATATCAATAAAATGCCCTATAAGACAGAAAAAGGAGATGTTACGTAACCTTGGGGTGGACATGACCTTGTGACCGGCATAGCTGTGCTGGGAGTGAGTATCGGGCGGCTCTGAGACCTTGGCCTGTCCGTAATAGAACTGTGTGTGCTCATATCTATGTGAGTTGGCAACTGATATTATACTCTCGTGTATTTATAACTAACGATATTACACTATTGGCGCCTCCTTTGCCTGTCTTATAGGACATTTTATTGCGATCTACTCTTTGGCTTGGAGTGCAGCCAAAACCATGGATTTGGAATCACATACTTTGGACTATCCTATACCATTAGCTTATGTATTATCTATTTCCACATTTTGTTGTTTGTCTTTTAGCGCACCTTTGTGGGTGGTTATATCCCTGTCATTTATTGATTAGATAAGACAAGATTAGGTTTAAATGTTTAACCATAGCATATTTACGTACCTGATACTTGTATAGCGCGCAATAAATTTTAACTGGCCAGCGGATGTAGCACATTTATTGTGCTAGTATTATAAACCTTCGGTTAAGATTTGATTTCAGATGTAATTTGCATTTCCTGCTTTTGAAAATCTGATTTTAAGTATTAACGTTTGTTGTTGTGCATTCAAATACACATTAAAGTGCCAGTAAAAATGTATATTTCTTATAGTGTGTGTGTATGTATATATATATATATATATATATATATATATATATATATATATATATGTGTGTGTGTGTGTGTGTGTATATATATATATATATATATATATATATATATATATAATATATATATTCCAAATTTATATTATAAGTGTTCTCTTATAAATAAAAATAAAACGATTTGTTCACCTTTTTTTAATTTAGATGTCAATCATCTACTATTGCCCGCCTCCTTTCCTGCTTCTTATGTGTATGCTGATCTATGCCGTGCTATTGTCATACTGCCACTCCCCTTTTTTTCTTCTCGGCGCGGTTGCCAGACATAGTAATCTCATTAGACACATAAATCCACTCACCACACGAGGATTGCTGTAAATAACAGCCCATTGCCTATCCCCCCGTCTAGGCTACACAAGCCAGCCTGTCCCTCCTATCCACCCACTCTATGGTTAGATCCTCACATTATTGATCCTGTGGATCACCTTTCGCCGGTTGCTCTCTCAGTTTGGAGCATCTACTGCTTCTTCCACTTGGTTCTGAGGCTTTCTACCTCACTGCCTCTATCTTACCCAGGGAAACACCACAGCGCAGCATCACGTAACCCGCACATGCCAAGGGCTTTTCCACTCCCACAGGGGCGACTTAGCTTTCCATCGCTGGTCCAGTCACCTTCCTTCTGCCCCCACAACAGTAGCTGAACAAGTGTGCATGCTCAAGGGATCCAGTTGTGTGAGGAGTAAAGTGGCGAGCATCCATAGCTATTCAATGGCGCAACTGATTCATAGAGGCAAGAGGATGCGGTAGGGCCTTGTAGCAGCAGATTCAGTGAGGGGGCAGTCATAAGAATAGGCAGTAAGAAAAATGCAAACACAAGGATATTATAAGTAATTTAAATAATATATGTTTAATGGATTACAACAAGGAATGTGAAGCATACATTTTTTAATAGATAAGTTTTGTTTTATGTTTACTGTCCCTTTAAAATGTTATAGCAATAAATTAAGGCTTAATAAATGTGAAACAAAGGGTTAATAAAAGAATGGTTTAAAAGATGATACATGACAAGGAGTGGGAAGGGGTCAAGGACGTGTGAATGCATATGTGTGTGTCAGTATGTATGTATTAAAGGGAAACTAAATAGATTCCATGCGCCTCCCTCTAATCATGGGTGCTGCCATTATGGAACCTAGCTTACTCTGCAGGTATATGAAAGAAGGTTACCACATGTGCAAAAAGGTCAGCACTTTAATGCAGTGAAAGATAGATTTTATATAATGTATTTAGTGTTTAAAGTCCCTTTAAGTCTTACATGTAAAATTAACAGTGAACGTGTATAGCAAAGAACCAAATTCAATACTCCACTTCTTAAATTTAGCACTCAACAAGCTTTTTGCTTGATCAACGTTTATCATGACCAATTTTAGTGTGGGGCCTTCATAGAAATCTATTATCTGAAGGAAATAACACATCAATGTTATCCTACATGAATACTATATTATGCACTTGCACTATAATACTGCACGCGTGATACATATTTACCACTGACTTGCTATCTGACAGCACAAATACAAGTGTTATGGATTGTGCACAAGACACGTTAAAGAGACATTAAACCCAAACATATTCTTTCATGATTCAGATAGAGAATACAATTTTAAACCACATTCAAATTTACTTCTATTATCTAATTTGCTTCATTCTTTAGATATCCTTTGTTGAATAAATAGAAATGCACATTGGTGAGCCAATCACACAAGGCATCTATGTGCAGCGACCAATCAGCAGCTACTGAGCCTATCTATATGTGCTTTTCAGCAAAGAATATCAAGAGAATGAAGCAAGTTAGATAATAGAAGTAAATTAGAAAGTTATTTAAAATGACATGCTCTTTCTAAACCACAAAAGAACATTTTTGAGTTTAATGTCCCTTTAATGCTCCATACCACTTGCATTTTTGTTCTTGATATGTAATCTAGGCCGATGTGTTTAATTACTACCAAGGGGTAAAACACTTACTCAAAGTCTAGCAATGCATTACTGTGAGATAACTGTTGAATGGTGGATACACACATTTGTGCCTTGTCATTGGCTCACTAAATGTGTTCAACTAGCTTCTAGTGGTGCATTGCTGCTCCTGAGCCTACTTAGGTATGTTGTTCAACAAAGAATACCATGAGAGCAAAGTAGATTTTATAATAAAAGTAAATTGAACTGTCTTTTAAAATTGCTCTATCTGTATCATGAATGTGTAATTTTGACTCCTCTTTTTTTTTTTTTGACGCCTCTTTTAAGATCTTTTTAAAACTATTTATTTTGATTTCTCTATATCCTGTTAAAGTAATTTTAGTAAAAAAAAATAACAACGTTGTAGCTCAAAATGTATTTTTTTAATTATTCTAGCTACTTGTGAAACTTTCTATAGTGTTTTAGTAAAACTAAAACAAAAAAACAAATTCACAGCATATCTACGTATATTGTTCTCTATTCCAGCAGTTAGCAGGTTAAACATACTGAGGTAATATCTGTCTTATTTCAGGCTGCGTAACAGCTATATAAATGAGTGTGCTTTGTGGTGTCCTGCGATACAGAGGCTGAAGAGTTATAATTTAACCCTTACTTGCTTATTTTGGTACTGGCTATAAAAGTATTCTTCGTATGCTAATTATGTGCTTGAGAGTAAGGGAGGTGATGAAACCTGCATTAAATCACTATAACAGTGCAAAAAGTAAATGGGCCCAGTGTTTCCCAACCGTGGTCCTCAAGTACCCCCCACAGTCCTGGTTTTCATTATAGCTGAACTAGAGCACAGTTGAAATAATCAGCTGATGAATGAGAGCAGGTTAGTAACCATGGTTACTGATCAGCTGATTACTTCACCTGTGCAGTGCACTGGTTCAGCTATAATGAAAACCAGGCCTGTTGGGAGTACTTGAGGACCACGGTTGGGAAACACTGTGAGCAATCTTATTATTACACTATTACTTGCATATAATCAATCGTATGTTTAACATCAGCAAAGGGATTAAACGCATAATTAAATTTAGTACCAGAGCAGCAATGCACTACTGGGAGCTAGCTAAACGCATCTGGTGAGCCAATGACAAAAGTCAGATGTGTGTAACTACCAATCAATCCAGTAGTGCATGGCTCCCTTTAGGATATGTATACATATTATTTTCAACAAATGTACCCAAGAGAACAAAGTAGATTTGGTAATGGAAGTGAAATTAAAAATGACATGCTTTATCTGAATCATGAAAGTTAAATTTGACTTTTCTATATCTTTACGCAATCAGTATAGCTAAAGTAGACTATTATATGTGCTTGTTTTGGGGTGAGTGGAGATATGCAAATCATATGGGCGTGGCTCTGATGCAAAGTGTTTCTGGGGGAAAAAATTCAGATGTTGGCAGTTATAGTAAAAAAAAACGCTGTGCTGGTGAGTAGGTTGGAGCAATTAATTCCCTTAGTGTGTTTTAGATTTCTTGTAGGTCGGAGTGAAATGAAAAAACACCTTACTGACCAGTTCAAGGAAAACCTGTGATTTCATTATTTCAAAGCTGACAAACCCAGTAGACTATTGTATATACAAATATAGGCAATTTCACTGAAACTTGTGCATGTGTGGATTTACAGTGTTTAGCAACAAGGGAACGTGCACTATTTGTAAGAGGCCCGTATCTTGCACTGATTGTTTTGGTTTATAATTTAATAGGGCTATAAATGGGGACATTTTAAACGTCTTTCACAGGAGCATCTGAAAGGATTTTTCAGTATTAGACCAAAATGGTTTAATAAGCTTAAATTGCCACCAAGCATGAGAGAGGGGCCTAGTTCCGCGCAACCTCTCCAACATGTATTCAATGTCTTGGAATATAACCTTTTCAGGCAAGCTGGTGTAAGATGCCATCTGAGCAGTAGCTTGTGGTTTCAGAGCTTGGAGTTTTATTACATCTAGGCCATTGTAAGGGGCTAAATGTTCCTTGACCTTTGCAGTTATCTCTTATAAATGAATTTTCTCAGTAATATAATGGATTAATATATATTCCAGCCATCTCACCGGCAGATTACAGACTGTGTCACTGACTAACTATATACAGGTATTGGTGGGTTAAACAGTGTCACACTCACTATATACAGCAAAAGGGGGTCAGACCATCTCACAGACTGTGGGCACAGGGTACCTCCTTTTGCAGACATGTAATCTGATTGACATTTTTTTTCTGTGTTAAATGTTAAAAAAAAGAAAAAGATAAAAAAGATATGTATCAAATTCACTTTTTTTTTGGGGGGGTGCTTTCTTAGATGCTTGCACCTGGGCCCTGTGAATTCTAGTTACGCCTCTGCTTGCGCCAAAGAAAACTAATGAAGGAAAAAGCTACCCTTTCTTAGATATATGTCCCTCAACATATATAGAAATAAGTGAAAAGCAAAGTGGAATAAAGGGAAATTCTAAATACTATATGTGTATAGTATATAATTTATTAGACAAAGTGTGAAAGAAAATATATATATATATTTTCCACAGGTTAAAATATATATACACACATAAGATTGGCCAATCTAAAAAATAAAAACTTCAATAACAGGGGGGCGGAGCCGACTGCCGAAGCCACTAGACGCACACTGAAGGAGCTTCCAGAGTTAATATAGCTTTTAGGGGGTTTTCTGCCTAAACTCTTAGACTATCTGTGAACTATAGATCTCCAAATGAGCTAGATCCCCAAATGAGGGCTTATACTACAGTCTCCTGAAACTCCCGGAGCATCATTTACTTTTATTTTTCGGGCAGCCTCTTGAAAAGACCATGAGGCAGCGGTAGCTGGCATTGAGGACGCAATTTTCGTAGAAGGAACCCATGTACCAAACTCTCTCTTAACAATAAGGATGGTAGAGGCACTTGAGGAAGGGATATGCGACTTGCTGAGAGACCACTTGTCTGGACTGTGCACTCTTATTACACAGCGATGCGAGAAACTAAATTTACGCCATACCATCCAAGATGGCGCCGGATTACTACTGCACATTGCTAAACCTACTGAGCTTTTCGGTGTGTCGACACACAGAGCCTGGCTGTGGTCAGTAAGACTACAGTTTTTCTCAACGCACCAGGGACATACCTTTCAGAGATCCATCAGCCGCCCAGACAGAATCACTACCTACCGCTCTCACAGCTAGACAGCGTAAAACCATCTCTGAATACTCACCCGCTGCAAAAGTTATGAGACAAATGGCCAGTCCTGACCTTATGATGGTATCAGAGACATAGAGTATAGCAATGGACTGGAGAGATTGTCTCTTAATCACTAAACGGCTTACTATCAAGCTTATGGGTCCACCTCATCCTGGTGTTATACCTACACTTAATACTAGTAGGAGAGGAATTGGCTGTACCCCTACCCCCTAATATTGATAATCAGCGTGCTTACCTTCATTCTATGAACATGTATTAACTGGCTGTTTTATATTACTGAATAGAATGTGTGTGTCATGCAAAAAACAAAATGAGGTTTATTATATGAGACCCAATAGTGGCACCTGTTAGTTTTTTACCCTCTGTAACGCGGAACATCTTATTTTATTATAAGGTCCAAAAGTGGCCTTAGCTCTTATTCTGAGGATATTTAACTTGAGATGCAGACATTGTCATGTTAATATGTACTGTTACTTTGGTTTATTCTGTATATTTTGACATGTTTTTTCTTTATGGCTCTCGCCGCCATATCATTTGTATATGCCTTGAAGTATACCTCGTATCATGTCTGCTCGCACATTAATACATTTCTTTAAATGTGAATTTGTAGTGAATTGGGGGGGTTTCTGGAAATAAAATTCAGAAAATGGACAAATGCTGTCACTAATCAAACATCTGCTTATTACCTTAGCAAACACTAGACACAGTGGAGCATTAGGCAGATTTAGAAATACAGCAGACATACTGTATTTATGTGAACAGTGTTACACAGCATACTTTACAATCCACCTGAGGCAGATATATTTGTCATTTTTAAATAAATCCAACTGATGTCATAATCCTACAACTGTGCAGTACAAATATCTAAACCTCACGTAGCGGCCAAAGCTGTAATTGATACGGGTCTGGTGACTGCATCATTTCCCAATAGCTACTAACATGATTTTTCATGTCCCTTGATTTCTCTGACATTCTAAGTGCTAAACGTTTTCAGGCAAGGCAGGCTGAATTTGGATGGCTGTATATATTTTTAGACAAGCTAAAATCAAAAGCCAGCAGACTTTCCACATTTAAATATAAATGCAATATCTTCATTGCCTATGAGTTATGATTTAAGTATTTTTAATCCATTTGTTTCTGGTGGAGCTTAAGGAGATATCAAATCTAAAATCTTTTTCTTATGATTCAGATAGAGCATTTTTAAACAACTTTCTTATTTACTTTAATTATCAATTTGTCTTCATTCTTATGGTATCTTTTGTTGAAAAGCAAGGATGGACGCTTAGGAGCTGGACCATTTCTGTCACATTATATGGCAGCAGTTTTGCAAGAATGTTATTCATTTGCAAGAGCACAAGATGGCAGCACTAGTTCCTGCCATATAATGCTCTAGAGGCATACCTAGGTATCTCTTCAATACAGTATTTCATGGGAACAAATCAAATTTGATAATAGAAGTAAATTGGATACTTTTTTTTCAAAATGGTATTCTCTGTCTGAATCACAAAAGAAAATATTTGGATTTCAGAGCCCTATAAATGTGGCTAGAATGCCAAAGTATTTCCTGCATTTTAGTGGTTCTAGAATTTAAAAATCAAGGGTGCTACCCATATTTGCCAACTGTTCTGATTTTCTCGGGACAGTCCTGTTACACCCCCACATGGAAGCCTGTATGAGAATAGGATATGAGGTATGTGTTTATCTTATGTATATATTTGTCTGCTTAGCTGGAATCTGATCCTCCTGCACTTTTCATTAGACCAACAGGATAATCTAATTATATACTGAATCTGGTAAAATGGCATCAATAATACTACTGCTCTGCTGCAAAGCATACCTAGTATTTGGTTTTACACGTTAGCAACTGTGGCTTACAAAGGTTGCTACAAATGTAGAGATCAAGCCTACAGGTTGGTATTGGAGGTGGGGTCATGATTTTTCCACTACTTATACCTGTTTTTTTTATTTAAATCCCCTTTTGCCCCATTTATCTATTTTGTTGTTCTACTAGAGTAAAATACATATAAACACGTATTTGCTTTGCAAACCATGGCAGTTTACACTTTAGAGAATTTGGGGTGCTACAACAATGCACACTTGCAAACTGCCCGGTTTTTCCTGGGACAGTTTTTTTTTTGACCTCCTGATCTGAGGTGTGGGCTTGGCATGCATGACATCATATTGTAGAAATCA
Source organism: Bombina bombina (assembly GCF_027579735.1). Classification (NCBI taxonomy): domain Eukaryota; kingdom Metazoa; phylum Chordata; class Amphibia; order Anura; family Bombinatoridae; genus Bombina; species Bombina bombina. The sequence goes on along the minus strand of NC_069503.1, from coordinate 486,630,353 downwards.
GACATGATGCCTTTGTTGGTAAGTAGAGTATGGCCTCTATTTATCAACGGTCTTGCGGACCTGATCCGACAGTGCGGATCAGGTCCGCAAGACCTCGCTAAATGCGGAGAGCAATACGCTCTCCTCATTTAATATTGCACCAGCAGCTCACAAGAGCTGCTGGTGCAACGCCGCCCCCTGCTGACTCGCGGCCAATCTGCCAGCAGGGAGGTGTCAATCAACCCGATCGTACTCGATCGGGTTGAATTGCGGCGATGTCTATCCGCCTTTTCAGAGCAGGCGGACAGGTTATGGAGCAGCGGTCTTTAGACCCCTGCTTTATAACTGCAGTTTCTGGCGAGTCTGCAGGCTCGCCAGAAACACGGGGCATCGAGCTCCATTCGGTGCTTGATAGATAGGCCCCTATAAATTTGTTTGTGTACTTGGATTCCTAAATTTGATGCACTTTACATTAGAACAGCAGAATAACAACAATCTCCTGCAGTATACAAATTAGAGCAAAAAAATATCTAGTATTTTGTTCATGTTGTGTGCAATGTACACTAGGTGTTTGGTGTTTAGCTATGGGAACAATTGGAGTTCATGGTCAGTATTATTGTTTGCTCTGCTACAAAATGTCAATGGATATTTTTTTTTTAACTGTTGCCAACATCTAGCAGCCTTATGGAATCATTTAATGGTGAAAGTACAAATGCAAAATGACAGTCATAGAAGAAAAGATTTGTTTTGTTTTATTTCCTGGATAAAATGCATCTATTTGTGTTAATATTAAATGGACATAAAAGTGCAAAAATATGTTAGAGCGTTTTATTATTGTGCTATTTCTTGCCTATAAAGAGTTCCAATGTAAACAAATAAGTAAAAATGTCACTCATGCGATCGTTCATGTGATTGTGTGAATTCAATGATGGGGTCTGTGGGGAGTGCATATGACGCTAAACGCACCCACCAGCCCACAATCCCATTTACCAAGCCACTATAGCTTCAGGACAGCGAAACGGCTAGGACGTTCCAGCGCATGCCAGCGCATTTAGGAAAGCATGGAACTTCCTAATGGTGGGAAAGGGTTAAAGTCAGCTGCAGAGTAGCAATATACTATTGGAAGCTGGTTGAACATATATGGTAAGCCAATAAAAAAGAGGCATATTTGTGTTGCCAACTATCACCAGAGAGCTCTTAGTACTAAACTGCTGCCCCTGAGCCCATTGCCCGTCCACTTTGAAGAGCTTTTTTTTTTCCAAGCAGTGACGTATTCCCCACTCATCCAGTGTTTGGGTGAGCTATAGGGCAAGAATCTGATTCTTGCCGTATGGCTCACACAAACATTAAATGAGCAGTGAATACGTCACTACTTGAAATAAAAATGTTCTTCAAAGTGTGCTGGCAGTGGTAAGGGCGACGATAATAAACTATGGAACATTTTTAACCCTTTCAGGAACAATGTTACAATAAAGTAAAGATACCGCTATCTATTTTTTTTTTTCCAACAAGAATTTAAATGGACAGTCAAGTTAAAAAAAAACTTTAATTCCAATAGGGCATGTAATTTTAAACAACTTTCAAATTTACTTTTATCACCAATTTTGCTTTGTTCTCTAAACCTAGGAGGTTCATATGCAAATTTCTTAGACCTTGAAGACCGCCTCTAATCTAAATGCATTTTGACAGTTTTTCACCAGTAGAGGGCGTTAGTTCATGAGTGAGCAATGATTGGCTAAAATGCAACTCTGTCAAAAGAACTGAAATAAGGGGGGAGTCTGCAGAGGCTTAGATACAAGGTAATCACAGAGGTAATTACAGAGGTAAAACGTGTATTATTATAACTGTGTTGGTTATGCAAACATTCTGGTGTTGACTGTCCCTTTAATATTTCTATTTTAGGAAAGCTTTGTTTACCATCACTTTAATTTTGACTTTCAAGTCTCTTTAATTCAATACCATGTTTAGATTGGAAATTAGTAGACATACGTCAAAGTATGTACTCTCACACTCACTCACTCACTCACTCACAAACACACACATATATATATATATATATATATATATATATATATATATATATATATATATATATAAAACTAGCGCTGCAAAATCTGTTGGCACGCTACAAATAATCAATAATAATAATATACAGTTGTATGCAAAAGTTTAGGCACCCCTGACAATTTCCATGATTTTCATTTATAAATAATTGGGTGTTTGGATCAGCAATTTCATTTTGATCTATCAAATAACTGAAGGACACAGTAATATTTCAGTAGTGAAATGAGGTTTATTGGATTAACAGAAAATGTGCAATATGCATCAAAACAAAATTAGACAGGTGCATAAATGTGGGCACCCCAACAGAAATATTGCATCAATATTTAGTAAAGCCTCCCTTAGCAGAAATAACAGCCTCTAGACGCTTCCTATAGCCTGTAATGAGTGCCTGGATTCTGGATAAAGGTATTTTGGAGCATTCCTCCTTGCAAAACATCTACAGTTCAGTTAGGTTTGATGGTTGCCGAGCATGGACAGCCCACTTCAAATCACCCCACAGATTTTCAATGATATTCAGGTCTTGGGACTGGGATGGCCATTCCAGAACATTGTACTTGTTCCTCTGCATAAATGCCAGAGTAGATTTTGAACAGTGTTTTGGCTCATTGTCTTATTGAAATATCCAGCCGGCGTAACTTTAACTTTGTGACTGATTCATCAACATCAATCTCAAGTATCTGCTGATATTAAGTGGAATCCATGTGACCCTCAACTTTAACAAGATTCCCAGTACCGGCATTGGCCACACAGCCCCACAGTATGATGGAACATCCACCACATTTTACTGTGGGTAGTTCTTTTACCTTGTTATGACCAAATAACTCAATCTTTGTTTCATTAGTCCACAGCACCTTCTTCCAAAATGAAGCTGGTTTGTCCAAATGTGCGTTTGCATACCTCAAGCCACTCTGTTTGTGGCGTGTGTGCAGAAAAGGCTCCTTCCGCATCACTCTCCCATACAGCTTCTCCTTGTGCAAAGTGCGCTGAATTGTTGAACGATGCACAGTGACACCCTCTGTTTTTTACCGTTCTCACCATCCTTTGCCTTTGCCTCTCCAATATTTTACTTGGCCTGCTACTTCTAGCCTTAACAAGAACTGTACCTGTGGTCTTCCATTTCCTCACTATGTTCCTGACAGTGGAGACTGACAGTTTAAATCTCTACGATAGCCTTCCCCTAAACCATAATGTTGAACAATCTTTGTTTTCAGGTCATTTGAGAGTTGTTTTGAGGCCCCCATGATCCCACTCTTCAGAGGAGAGTCAAAGAGAACATCTTGCAATTGGCCACCTTAAATACCCTTTCTCATGATTGGATGCACCTGTCTATGAAGTTCAAGGCTTAATGGGCTCACCAAACCAATTGTGTGTTCCAATTAATCAGTGCTAGGTAGTTACAGGTATTCAAATCAACAAAATGATAAGGGTGCCCAAATTTATGCACCTGTCTAATTTTGTTTGGATGCATATTGAACATTTTCTGTTAATCCAATAAACCTCATTTCACTACTGAAATATTACTGTGTCCTTCAGTTATTTCATAGATCAAAATTAAATTGCTGATCCAAACTCCCAATTATTTATAAATAAAAATCATGGAAATTGTCAGGGGTGCTTAAACTTTTGCATACAACTGTAAATACATACACTAAAATAACTAATTACTATAATTACTATAACGTTTTATTGACATAGAAATAATTTTATAAATACATATAAAAATATATACAATATATAATATAGTTATGTCTCTGTGAAGTTCCACTTTATTTTCTTAAATTAGAAAATAATATACTGTCGTTTTATTGTCTATATCAAATGTCCAAAAAATATTATTTTTGCTCCTTTTTTTTAATATGCTATGATGTAATCTCCTCCTTTATGGATATTAGATCAGATATATTTAAATAAAGTGACTGGAGCTTTTTCCAATATGGAAAACAATGCTGCACATTATATTTCAGTAGCTTTCGTTCAGACATATACATAATATTACACTGAGGTTCATCAATCTGCAAACAGCATTAGAGCACATGGAGAGGTGTGATTACATAAGTGTTCCAATAGTGGTTTTTTTTTAGGTGATTAGCAGATGAAACTTACATAGACAGAGGCGGGCAGACAAACACAGAAGCACTGTACTGAGCAGTTAATTTTAGAAAATATCCTACAGCAAGCTAATGCTGTAATGGATAAAGCTCATTTCCAGACAACCACAATAATGCTAATTTATTAAAAGAAAAAAGAAAAAAAAGTAGTCGTCTTTCCTTTAGAGTGAGGTTCATTTTCCTCTTCAGTGAAGGTGGTTGAAAACTGCAAAGTCCATTAGATAAGGAACCCTTAAATTAAAGGTTTGGATCGATTCGAATTCGGAAAAATTTGAATCAATTCGTTTCGGATTCGTTTCGGATTCATTCGGATTCGAATACATTCGGCTAGATTCGGTTCGGAAATTCGGAATTTTGGTAAGTGTTAGGTGGGATTAGACTAGTATTATGTACTGTATTTTAGGTGTAACCCATAGTAGAGTGATATAACCTAATATACTGTACAATACTAGTGTAATCCATGGCCATCTGAATCTACCGAATAAATTAGAATAAATACGAACTAATTCGGATTTATTCGGTAGATTCTGCACTATTTTAATTCGAAAATTCGGATCGATCCGAATCCCGAATTTTATGAATTCGGCCGAATTTCCGAATCGATCCGAAACGAATCGCACATGTCTATCTATTATCAAATTTGTTTTGTTACCATGATGTTCTTTGTTGAAGATAACCCTTTGATAGGTGATCGAAGCATTTACATTACAGGTAATAGTGCTGCCATCTAGTGCTCTTGTAAAACTGCTGCTGTATAGTGCTCTATAAATGGGCTGGTTCCTAAGCATACATCCCTGCTTTTCAACAAAAGATACCAAGAAAATAAAGAAACATTGATAAAAGAAGTTTTAGAAAGTTGTTTAATATTGCATGATCTATCAGAATCATGAAAGAAAAAATGTGGGTTTCATATCCATTTAACTGAGCTGTCTTTAGTTCACTTTCTGCCAGACACACTGCACCCAACAGACATAAAATAAAATTAAACACGTTGAGATTGTAATATTAACTATTTAATTAGATATAGCAAAAAAATCTTTGCCATATACTTTCCATATTTTTTTTTGTCTTTTCCTATCGTTTTATTCTGAAAATCGTTGGCTTCCAATTCCTGTTGAAATTCTAAGTACTATAATCCTCTCAGTCATTGGTTGCACAGACTAGTGACTATCTTATTGTTGTCCTTGATTACGCTATGGGAGTGCCCATTGTTTTATGAACACACATATATTTTTTTATATATATATATATTTAAACAACAAAAATAATTTAAAAATACATATGCATATTATTCTCTAGCTAATCTGTCTAGAATGTATTTAGTGTCTAAAATCCTTTGAATCATTGATCAATAGAGTATCCATCAATATCCTGAACTGTTTGGTTCCCAACCTGATTGTCCATTTTGGCTTTACTGTAGCATAAAATGAAAATTTGTAAGTGCATTGCTTTTAATTCCTATACAAGCCAGTAGAAGCAATTCACAGTTATATGTTGATATGGGTTGTATCTGCCTGGACTTGAATTAACCTAAATAAATTGTAGAACAGTGAAATTGCCCATAGGAAGCTGCCAATAATGTGTAATAATTAACACAGTTTAGGGTCGTTAGTCTTACAGGTTTGTTTTTTAATATAATGTCCCTTTATTCAACTTATTAAGAAACTTATAAAATGTGAGAACTTTTTACTCTTTTTATATATTAGGTGTATTTCTAGAGCATAACATATGGAAGTTGGAACAAAACTAACCACAAAGCTTAATATCAAGGTTGCATAGCACCCATCTGTATATGCACACATATGCACTTTTGAAAGAACATAGCCAGTTGTGAATCATCAAGTACCTTTGTGTCAATATGTTTTAATAAGACAAATATGTAGATGTGGGCATTCAAATGCTTGGCTAGCATCCAAATGTGATAGATGGTGGCTGCTCATGCCATTTGACTATTTTCGGATCCGTATTTATTCTTATGAGAACCTCCAGTCATAGGGAGGCGAAGGGCTTGATAAATCGAGCCCATAGAATGTGGAATGAAATGCAAAAGAGAAACAATTTGTGTTATGGTATAAGTAAACGGGAGATGGAGAGAGAGAGAAGTATTTAGAGCCATTTTAACAGTAACCTTATGTTTTTTTTCCACCTAATTTTATTTTCATTTTGTAGCATTCCGTTGAAGCATGTGACAGTATAAGTAAACATTTTTGCAAACATTAAACTCAATAAATATAAATTTGAACAGTAGAGTCTTTAATGAGCTCTTGAAAGTTTGAAAACTAGGGGAGAGTCTTGTGGAGCGAGGCAGAGAGTTCCACAGAATAGGGGCCAGTCCGGAGAAGTCTTGTAGACAGGAATGTGAGGAGGTAACGAGAAACAGAGAGAAGGGGACGGAAGGGAGAGTATCTGGTCATGGCATTGGTGATATAGGTTGGAGCAGTGTTATTAAGAGCTTTAAAAGTAAGAGTCAGGATTGTGTGTTTTATTCTGGATATTAGAAGAAGACAGTGAAGGGACTGACAGAGAGGTGCAGCAGTTGAGGAGTGGCATGCAAGGACGATCAGCTTGGCAGAGGCATTTGTTATGGATTGTAAGGGAAATAGATGGCAGCTATGGAGGCCGGATAGGATGGAGTTTCAATAGTTAAGTCAGGAAATGATGAGAGAGTGGATTAAGTCTTGTGTGAGGAAGTGGCAAATTCTGGAGATGTTTTTAAGATGGAGGCAGCAGGGATTGACCAAAGACTGGATGTGGGGAGTGAAAAAGAGATTGGAGTAATGTGTGACCCCAAGACATCGGGCATGCATGGTTGGGGTTATGATGTTATTATCAACAGTTAGAGAAAGTTGGGGGTAGGGATTTTGGAAGAAGGGGGAAAATAAGGAGCTCAGTTTTGGAGAGATTAAGCTTAAGGTAGTGAGAGGACATCCAGGATGAAATATTAGAAAGATATAAAGGTCTGGTGCTGAGATGTAGACTTGGGTGTCATCAGCATACAGATTGTATTGAAACCCACTGGACTTTATTAAGGAACCTAATGATGATGTATTAATTGAGAAGAGAATGGGACCAAGGACAGAGCCTTGTGGTACCCCAACAGAAAGTGGTAAAGGGTCAGAGGATGTGCTAGAAAAAGTTACACTAAAGGTCCGGTTAGACAGGTAAGAGGAGATCTACAAGAGGGCTGTGTTGCAGATGCTGAAGGATTGGAGGGTTTGTAGCAAAAGAGTGTGGTCAACAGTGTCAAAGACTGCAGACAGATCAAGAAGGATTAACAGAAAAAAGTGGCATTTTGATTTTGCTGTAGTTAGGTCATTAGTAACCGTAATGATTACAGTTTCTGTGGAGGGTTAAGGGCAAAATCCAGATTGCAATGGATCAAAGAGGGAGTTTAATGTGAGGAAATGTGCTAATATATATATACGAGCATTTCTAGACGTTTTGAGGAAGGGATAAGTAGGGAAATATGGCAGTAGTTGGATGGGGCTGATGGATCGATGGAAGATTTTTTGAGGATAAGTGTAATTAGTGCATTTTTAAGGATGAGGGAAATATGCCAGTGCTGAGGGAGAGATTAAAAAAATGTGTGAGGATAGGAGTAAGAGTAGGAGAGAGGGAGGGCAGTAGTTGTAAGGGGATGGGATCAAAGAGACAGATAGTGAGGGGAGAGAACGATATAAGCAGAAACTTCTTCCTCAGTAGCAGGAGCCAAAAAGCTGGATCTGTGGCTTTGTGGGTTTTAGAAATTGTTGATCAGCTGAGGGGGTTGGACACTAGTGGTGTGTTGAGAGATGATTTCACTTCTGATGGAATCTATTTTGTTGGTAAAGTGGTTAGCAAAGTCTTGAGCTGAGAGAGAAGTGGAAATAGGAGGTGGGGGCTGGAGCGGAGAAGGGTGTTAAAAGGGGAGAACAGATGTTTTGGGGTTGAAGAAAGAGTAGAGAAGTAATCCTGCTTGGAGAGGTTAAGGGCAGAATTGGAGGAGTTTAAGATGAACTTGTAATGAAGAAAGTCAGCTGAACAATGACGCTCAGCAGTGCAGTAACATCTATGTAGGTAGTGTGTCAGGGGAGTATACCAGGGCTGAGGATGAGTGTGTGTTAACTTCTCTCTCCACTGTGAAATCCTGTATCCCAGAGACCCTCATGACTTTCTACAGAAGGCATCTCTCATCTCTCTGGGAATTCCAAGCTCCACACTTTTTTTTTGTATAGAATTCAGTGAGTTCAGCCCCCGTGAAGTCTATAAATAATTTCTCTCCAAACTAGAAAATCTTTGCTTATCGGGCCCATAGAAAGTAATAAAGCTCTCTGGGAAACTGAAACTGTCAGTTTTTCAGTTGTATGTTAAATAGAAAAAATACAAAGTGCAATGTAATTTGTAAAAGATTCACATAAATATATAAAGTATGAACCTAATTTGTTAAAGGTGCATATAAATTATGAATGCATAATAAGAATTTGTAAAATCTCAATCCTAAATACACTGCTGTATACAAAATTAAATAGTGCAAAGTGTAAAGTAAAATAAGTGTAAAGTAATATAAAATACAAAGCACAAAGTGTAAATGCAGAATAACTCTTGTGTCATGCAGTGCTATATTGCTCTGGGATTCTCTCTCCTTCACATACAGAAATCCTTGGAAAAGTATAGCAAAATCTGCCTTTTTTGAATTTCACGAGGACTCTCTCAGTGCTGGAGGATCGTTTTATATAGTCTCATTTTATCAGAGAGGTTTATGTTATCAGGCTCTTAAAGAGACAGTCTACAATATAATTGTTATTGTTTTAAAAGATAGTTAATCCCTTTATTACCCATTCCCCAGTTTTGAACAACCAACCCAGTTATATTAATATAATTTTTACCTCTGTGATTAACTTTTATCTAAGCATCTTCTGATAGCCCCCTGATCACATTACCTTGTATTTTGTTATCTGATGACTTGCATTTAACCCAGGCGTGAAGCCAATGTTATCTATATGGCCCACATGAACTAGCAGTCTCATGTTGTGAAAAGCAAATACAAAAGCATGCGATTAAGAGGCTGTCAATAGAGCCTTTGAAACAGGAAGACATTTAGAGGTTTAAATGTTATAAAGTATATTAATCTAACAATTTTGGAATAGGTAGTTAAGGCATTATCTATATTTTTAAACTAACATTTTGTGTGTGGACTGTCCCTTTAAAGTCATAGTAAATGCAACATACTGCATTATAATAGCAGTTAGAGTTTTAATTAAAAACTTACATTTACAATTCCCCCTCATATTGTTTCCCCAGCCACCTCCTTGTCAGTTTCCTTTTTTTTTTTTTATTTATTGACAATAAATTAAGATTTTATGGTTAGTATTCTTAGTATAAGTTTTAGTAGCATTATTAGTATTAATAATAATAATAATAATAGATTCTAATGCAAATGTTTGCCTCATTTGAAAAAAAAATTAAACTCAATGATTTGGCTAAAGTTTTTGTTTTTATTTTAAATATTAGTTTTATTTTTGTTATTGTTTTCAGAAAGAATATTTGAAATCTATTATTTATATTTAGTGTTTTAAATTGTCTTTATAGTAGGACTCACCGCACATAAAATAGAAGGCAATGACAATAAAATGAATCTGAGGGCAAGAGATAATAAAACATTTAAATGATGAAATACCTCATCCTGTGAGTGATGAAAACAAAATATCCACTTTATCTATTCAGAGGCAGGATGTGCATAACTATTCATTCATTTAATTTGTTTTCCCCAAGTGCTGTTTGACCTGACCACTTTATAGTTGTTATGTGCCATGATTTAATCAACACACCTCTTCACTCATCATTATCTTTACACCATTTTGTTTACAAAGTACATGACCCTACTAATTATTCACAAAGGCACATTAGGTATCTCTGATGGATATTGTTAATTGGCACATAACCCTACTAACACTATTACAGATTATACATTGCTTTTAGGAGCCTGTCTGGATGCCTGGCTGGGGAGTAGATTGTTCATTGCAAACAACTTGCTAGATGGATGGGTTGGCAGATTAGTGGGCTGTCTGGCTTATTACCAGCTATTTGGATGGCTAGATGGAAGCTAATGCCAATGTGTAGCATCATAAACACTTCTTTTACTGGTTCGCTCTTTGTTAACCTTATTCTTTGTTAAAAAAAATAAAAAAATTGAATGGAATATTCTGAGTGAGTAAAGCTCAGCCTACTAGAATGTTTCACATGGATGGCAATATTTATGAAGAGAAGGTCATTCTATGTTTTGTCTACAATATATTTGTTCCTTTCTTTTTTATCATCTCTATGGGGCCTATCTATCAAGCTCTGAAAGGAGCTTGACGGCCCGTGTTTCTGGCGAATCTTCAGACTCGCCAGAAACAACAGTTATGAAGCAGCGGTCACAAAGACTGCTGCTCCATAACCCTGTCCGCCTGCTCTGAGCAGGCGGACAGGAATCGCCACAATTCAACCCGATCGGGTTGATTGACACCTCCCTGCTGGTGGCTGATTGGCCGCGAGTCTGCAGGGGACGGCGTTGCACCAGTAGCTCTTGTGAGCTGCTGGTGCAATGCTGAATACGGAGACCGTATTGCTCTCCGCATTCAGCAAGGTCTTGCGGACCTGATCCGCAAGACCTTTGTTAAATAGGGGCCTATGTATTCAATTCAAATTTTATGGAGGTTTCTTTGTCATGTTGCTATTATCAATTTACTGAATATTGGTAAAATAAAGCCATATCTCAAGTGTTTACTTTTTTTCCAAAAGCAATGCCTGTTGCAATGTATATTTGTTGTTGCTTGTAATACAAAGATTTGCATGTTCAGATAAGACCATAGTTGTAGCATACATAGTTGTAAAACATAAATAAACCTAATGCACAATTTCACACACACTCGATTTAATGGTTTCAGAGATAAGAAAACGATTTTTCTTTCCTAAGATATGGTGAGTCCATGGCTTCATCAATTACTGTTGGGAATATCACTCCTGGCCAGCAGGAGGAGGCAAAGAGCACCACAGCCAAACTGTTAAGTACCACTCCCCTTACCCACAATCCCCAGTCATTCTCTTTGCCTTTAGGTGTCTGAAGAAATTGGACATTCTTCCTACAGGCGATTAAGGTTTTTCGCCAGTTTTCTGTATCTTCTCTTCTCTATGGTTGAGAAGTATATTTAGTTTTGTATATGAGACTGCTGGTTAGCAGTCTACTGAGAGATTATCAGCTCTTTCCACAAGGGCTGTTTCCTATTCTTGAGCCTTCAAAGTGAGGCTTCTGTGGAATAGATTTGCAAGACTGCAACTTGGTCTTCTTTGCATACTTTTTTCTAATTTTAGAAATTTTATATTTTTGCCTTAGCTGAGGCTTCTTCTGGGAGAAAGTTTTTTTTAAGCAGTGGTGCCTTCCATTTAGGTATACCTGTCTTGCCCTCCCTATTCATCTGTGTCCTCTAGTTTGGGTATTGGTTCCCAACAGTAATTGATGAAGCCGTGGACTCACCATATCTTAGGAAAGAAAATAAGTTTTATGCTTATCTGATAAATCCATTTCTTTCCGGATATGTTGAGTCCACAGCCCCGCTTTTTGTTTAAGACAGTTATTTTGGTCTAACCTCAGGCACCTCTAAACTTTGTGTTACTCCTTTTTCTCCATTTACCTTTGGTTGAATGACTGGGGGTTGTGGGTAAGGGGAGTGGTACTTAACAGTTTGGCTGTGTTGCTATTTGCCTCCTCCTGCTGGCCAGGAGTGATATTCCCAACAGTAAATGATGGAAACCGTGGACTCACCATATCCGGAAAGGAATGGATTTATCAGATAATCATAAATCTTATTATTTCCATTTAAAGAAGGTGCTTGCTTTAGTAGCCAGTGAAATCAAATTATGAGCATCCACTTAGTACACAGCTAATTGGTAAATAGACACAGATCATGGTCCAATCCAGTGAAGAGCTGTGTGATGTCCTTAGAATTATTTTTTTTCAGGATTTTAAAAGGACCATCAAATACAGGAGAATTAGACAATCAACATATTTTCAAAATGTAATTATATTTCCCTGCCCTCTATATCATGTGACAGCTATCAACCTGTCATAGACTCATATATATTGTGAACTCTTTCACATGCTTAGAAGTAGACTCTAGTGCCTCAGAAAGTGTGCATATAAGAAGACTGTACATCATTTGATAATGGAATTATTATTTTTTATGTGAATAATTATTATCAAATGCACCTCTTTCTCTTGGTATCCTTTGATGAAACGTAGCTCTTTACCATGAGACCATACTGGAATAGACTCAGGAGCGTGCATGTGTGTTGAACATTATCTGTAGGAACAGACATTTTTGACATGTAGTGCTTAAGACACATGCACATTTCTGTGCCAACATCAGTATGCCTAGACTTCAAAAAAATGTGTAGCAGTGCTTGGAAACACGATTTAAAACTAAACATCAGTATTTCCTCACAGAAAGGAGCTAAGGTTAGCAAAGGATATCACAACGAAGTATTAAGTTTAATAATAAAAATAAATTGGATTTTTTTATTTTTAAATTGTACACTCTTCGGGTCCCGAGTGATACTTCTACTATGCGTTTAACCCATTTGTGGGGGTTAAACATATATGCAGGGTCACTAGTCTTAAAATTACAATGGTATCAAAAAGCAGATAGCAGCACCACCATGTCAGACATGATTAAGGATATGAATCCGAAACGTTGTCTTTCTATGTAGGCTCAATAAATTCTTTGCATTTATTATTGGTGGTGCTGCTATCTGCTTTTTGATACTATTGGACTTTAGGACTGTGGTGCTGGTCCCTAATAGCTTGCACACCTTTCAGACAATACAGAGAATACACTGGTGCTGGATTATATTGGATTGCTAGTCTTAAAGGAACACTAAACCCAATTTTTTTCTTACATGATTCAGATAGAGCATGCAATTTTAAGCAACTTTCTAAATTACTCCTATTATCATTCTTTCTTCATTCTCTTGCTTTCTTTATTTGAAAAAGAAGGCATCTAAGCAAAGGAGCCAGACAATTTTTGGTTCAGGACGCTAGACACCACTTGTTTATTGGTGCTGTCCAATCAGCAAGGGCAACCCAGGTTATGAACCAAAAATGGGCCGGATTCTAAACTTACATTCTTGCTTTTCAAATAAAGATATCAAGAGAATGAAGAAAAATTGATAATAGGAGTAAATTAGAAAGTTGCTTAAAATCGCATGCTCTATCTGAATCATGAAAGAAAAAATTTGGGTTCAGTGTCCCTTTAAAATTACAAGCTCTAATAAATAATTTTTCGACTATAATGGCCATTTAAGTTTAAAGTGAAGGTTAAGTTTTATAGTTTGCAAGAATGAATGCATTTGTTATGCTTACCCTAACGTAATCGCTAACTTTTTTCACTTTTTTTTTTAATGTTGAAGATATCTATATTGATATCTCCCTACCGGTGCAATGTCTGACTCCTCCCAGTGATTAAATGTTTCTTTTCTTGTGTGTTGACATATAGAGTGGTCCCACCCGCTTTCTACTTCAGCCCAGAGCGCGTTCACGAGGCTTCGTGGAAAAAAAGTGCATGCGACAATCGCCAATTTCAATGTATTATGCGCACGCGAGATTCTGGTTCTTATGGGGATTCCGGGATCTGGCAAATACGCATGCACTAATCGTGAGCGCGCATGGGTGCAGTGAACAATCGTGTATGCGCACAGGATAAAGTAGACGGGTGTCGTGTACTGACGGCTGCCTAACAGCGAGTATTTCAGTTGGCTGATACAGAAACGTGATCAGCAGAAAAAAAAATGAGTTGCATTAGTGTACGCTCGAAAATGGATAAATATTGGATATAACTTTATTTTTACATAGCTTGATGACGATTCATGAATGAAAGTCCTATTTAATTTAGTTGATTTATGATATCCTGGCTCGTGATAATGGTAACTTTACCTTCTCTAATGAAGGAGTATGTACAGCGCCAATAAAGGCTAAGGGAAAGATATAAACACTAACAACGAAATATACCTGCTAGGGCTAAACAAGAATTTATTACAATTCAACAATATTGGTACCAATAGATAAAATGAGTAAAAAACAGTTAATAATAACAGTAGTTAAAAGCAATGGTAAGATGGAGTGTTGTGCTGATACACTCACAAAGTGCAAATCGCATTAAATCCAAGGGGTGAAAAACTAAAATGGTGATATCCACATATGCTTGGGGACATACAAATGAACAAAATGTGTAAGCAACATAAAAATAAGCGACTTAAATGTGCAACATGATAGTGCAAATGTTGTGCAACATGAGTGAGAGTAATTGTGATCACTATGTGTGTAAAAGATAAGGAAAAAACGATTCACATCAAAAATTCACAATAAAATATAATATATTGAAAAGTCCCGATGACACTGCAGTGCAAAAAATAATAAATAAATCACAGGTGAATAACTGCCATTGAGTGGCAAATGTGAAAAAAGGGTGGTATACCCAAGGCAAAAAGAAGAAATCCAGTGAAAAAGCAAAAAATTAAAATAAAAATCAAAAACCAAATACAAAAATGTTGTTCAACAAAAGATTAAAAAAGAACAAAAAAGACCAAAAAGAATGTTGTAATCCAAAAAACAGTAAATTAAAAGGCAATCACATGAAGGAACCTTGAATCCTGAGGGGAGGAGTTCCCAGGCGAATCCTAACAACGGTCAACTCTTTGTCCAATGTTTTAGAGATGTCCCTGTAAAAAAAGGAGTACCATAGCGTAACAAGTCCTCAAAATGGTTAAAATACTTGAAATAATGCTTACCAACAGGTCTACGCGTTTCGGCCCCAAAATAAGGCCTTTATCAAGACTGCTGAAGTGGTAAGCTGAGTGCCTTTAAATAACAGTGTCACTTAAGTGACCGGATATGGCTCTGGAATTCACTTCCGGTTTCGCCATAAGTAAAAAAGAGTTTAAACAGGGTATTTACCATGTTTAACGTGTATAAAATGTCATATGGAGATAGAGTGATCTTTTATTTTATGTTTGTATATGTGTCTTTGATATTTAATGTCATTTAGTTCACTGTACCTTGAGCCCCTTATGATCATGATGTCACTTCCGGTTTACCGGAGTAAACATTTTTAGCTGATTCTACATTTTTGGTGGCCTCTGGTTATGAATTCTAGTTAGAAGATATACTTCAAAGATGTACTTTAGTGTATTTAAAGCTTAATCACCTATATTTTTGTGGTGACGATTTTGTCGTGATTTGATTGGTCGTGACATCATGATCCAATTCCTATGGTCCTATTGGTTTAGGGAAGAGGTGTGTGGGTAATAGTCCTCCTGATTGGGTGTTGAGATGTCAAAAAGATTTTTAAAAACAACAAGGGGACAGATTGTTTCGATAACAAAAGGCGATATAAATCCAAATGCCCATTTTTGCAATAAAGAAGCCCATTAGCTTATAAAAGAGCCGTTTTTAATGCTCAGCTCTAGAGTGATTAGAGATAATATGTATGTCTTCTTCATTGTTAGTGCATAATACATATGTTCTATACCAAGTTTTAGTATATGTATCTTAACCCATACTATATACTTTCTCCAATATATATAGTGATAAACGATATGCTTTATATTGGATGAGATCTATTTAGCTCTGTGAACAAGTGCTGCTTTAGGTAGTTATAAATGTTTTTTAAAGGTACAGCAGCATAGTAAGGGATATAATCCAATAGTGGCATAGTAATAGAACAGTAGAACAGGAAAAACACTGATCCTATAAGCCCAATCACATAATTTTGATCAGGTTTAGGAGAAGAGTGTTTTAGCAGTGCGTCAGATTTATCTTACACTGTCTGGAAAAGGGGCTGTGGTTTTTTTAAAAAAGGAAAAGTGTAAATATGAATGTGAGAGAGACTTAATGGGGGTATATCTATATGTTTTGAGTCAGCATTTTATACATACTTATCGCTGAGTTCAGTAGCCTCAGTGAATTCCATAGAGGAGGATGTGTTAATACCTCTTATCTGTATCACCATAATAAAGTCATACATAAGAGACCTCTCGATCACTAAGGTCATTTGACAAGCAGTGATTGGGTGGGTCTGTGCACTACCAAATAAAAAAGCTTGGTAGTGACTATGAGAAATAAGAGAAACTCCTGTGGATTTCTTATGAGCAGAAAATGATGAACTTCTGAGATGGATATAACTTATAAGACCAGATACCTGGACTATATACATTATAGCCCTAGAAATGTAGGGAGGATCTGACAGGGATAATATTGGATTTATAATGGGGGGATATTCTGATGCATATTCTATAGTAAAGACTTCATTTGCCTTTAGGTCAGGGGTTAAGTGGTAATGGAAGCGGAGACTATTTTGGAGGGAATGCTTGGTCAATCTATGTCTGAAGTGTGTATTTCTCGTCAAAGCTTGGGAGTTTTGGATAGATACATTTAATGAAGATTCTGGAGAGCATCAAATCCAATGGTGTCATCGTGCTGTTAGATATAGTCATAGATTAGAATAGATGGTTAAGATCCTCTCTATTGTTTAGACCTTTTGGATGTAGACTGTCCAACAGGAAGATCCATTTGGATTCAGCTTTGAGAAGACTTTTTTCAAAGTCGCCACCTCTCCAATTTTTTATGACCTTCTGTATGCCAGTATATTTCATATCTTTAATATTGCCGTTATGTTTAGTTGTAAAATGACCATACAACATATCTAAAGCTCAGACAGAATCCTGTGGACAACTTCCAAAAAGAATTAAGAACACTACTAGAACGAGCCAAGACATCAGGGATATTGGATGACAAAGAATACAGATACCTGGATATCAATTACCCTATAACACCAATCCTGTATCATCTGCCAAAGATACATAAAACCCTCATAGACCCTCCGGGCCGCCCTATAATCTCTGGGATTGGATCTCTTACAAGTAACTTGTCAGAATACGTTGATCAACATCTACAGAAGTACGTAAAATCTCTACCATCGTATTTAAGAGATTCCACGCAAGTTCTGAACATCCTTGAGAACATCCCATGGGAGGAAGGTTACATCATGGCGACCTGTGATGTAGCGGCCTTGTATACAAGTATACCACACAAGGAGGGTCGTGAAGCAATAAAATGGTTTTTGGACAAAGATCCACTAATGCCAGAAGATCAGGCTGAGTTCATATTGGATAGTATCCAATACATATTGACACACAATTACTTTTGTAATGAGGGGATATACTACCAACAAATCTGCGGTACAGCCATGGGGACCAGGTTCGCGCCCAGCTATGCCAACTTATACATGGGAAGATGGGAGAGCATCTTCTGGGACTCATGCCCAGCTGGCGCGGACCTGGTCTTGTACCGCAGATATATTGATGATATTCTAATCATCTGGAGAGGTTCGATACAGGACCTTATGTATACAATAGAGATCATGAACCAGAACCTTTTAAATCTAAAGTTCACTTATACATGGAGTCCGAAAGAAATTGTTTTTCTGGACCTAAAAATAGAAGTTAAAAAAGGCAAATGGGAAACATCTACACACTTTAAATCAGTTGACAGCAATAGTTATATACATTACGAGAGCTGTCACCATGTAAAATGGAAAAATAATATCCCAAAGAGCCAATTTTTAAGGGTCCGAAAAAATTGTTCTAACATCACCACATGGGAAAAGCAAGTGAAAAGATTAAAACAAAAATTCTTGGAAAGGGGCTATAAGGAGGAACATCTGGATCTTAAAATAGAGGAAGCACGACAAATGGAGAGAAATGAGTTAACTAAGTATAAAGACCGTAAAAGATTGGAAACAGAAGAACTGCTAAATGTACCTATGATCACGGAATATAGCAGCAACCGGTACATCATCGAAAAGATCTTCAAAAAACATTGGCACCTGTTGAAAAATGATGATGTCATTGGAGACAAACTCCCAAATCAACCAAAATTCATCTATAAAAAAACAGGAAATTTAAAAAACAAATTAGCGCCAAGTCTACAACGGAAGAACAACTTAAGAACACATGATATACAGGGGAAATCAATTAAAGGCTTTTACCCGTGCCCTACATGTAAGGCATGTAAAAGAGGAACTAAGACCAAAAAATTCAAATCAAACCAGACGGGAGAAGAATTCAATATTAAAGACCTAATAAGATGCCAGGACAAAGGGATTATATATCTTATTGAATGTTCATGTGGCCTCCAGTACATTGGCCAGACATCAAGGAGCCTCAGAGATAGGCTAAGAGAACATATATTGCTGATTGAGAAACAGAATAAAGATACAATTCTCTATAATCATTTTACAACTAAACATAACGGCAATATTAAAGATATGAAATATACTGGCATACAGAAGGTCATAAAAAATTGGAGAGGTGGCGACTTTGAAAAAAGTCTTCTCAAAGCTGAATCCAAATGGATCTTCCTGTTGGACAGTCTACATCCAAAAGGTCTAAACAATAGAGAGGATCTTAACCATCTATTCTAATCTATGACTATATCTAACAGCACGATGACACCATTGGATTTGATGCTCTCCAGAATCTTCATTAAATGTATCTATCCAAAACTCCCAAGCTTTGACGAGAAATACACACTTCAGACATAGATTGACCAAGCATTCCCTCCAAAATAGTCTCCGCTTCCATTACCACTTAACCCCTGACCTAAAGGCAAATGAAGTCTTTACTATAGAATATGCATCAGAATATCCCCCCATTATAAATCCAATATTATCCCTGTCAGATCCTCCCTACATTTCTAGGGCTATAATGTATATAGTCCAGGTATCTGGTCTTATAAGTTATATCCATCTCAGAAGTTCATCATTTTCTGCTCATAAGAAATCCACAGGAGTTTCTCTTATTTCTCATAGTCACTACCAAGCTTTTTTATTGGGTAGTGCACAGACCCACCCAATCACTGCTTGTCAAATGACCTTAGTGATCGAGAGGTCTCTTATGTATGACTTTATTATGGTGATACAGATAAGAGGTATTAACACATCCTCCTCTATGGAATTCACTGAGGCTACTGAACTCAGCGATAAGTATGTATAAAATGCTGACTCAAAACATATAGATATACCCCCATTAAGTCTCTCTCACATTCATATTTACACTTTTCCTTTTTTTAAAAAACCACAGCCCCTTTTCCAGACAGTGTAAGATAAATCTGACGCACTGCTAAAACACTCTTCTCCTAAACCTGATCAAAATTATGTGATTGGGCTTATAGGATCAGTGTTTTTCCTGTTCTACTGTTCTATTACTATGCCACTATTGGATTATATCCCTTACTATGCTGCTGTACCTTTAAAAAACATTTATAACTACCTAAAGCAGCACTTGTTCACAGAGCTAAATAGATCTCATCCAATATAAAGCATATCGTTTATCACTATATATATTGGAGAAAGTATATAGTATGGGTTAAGATACATATACTAAAACTTGGTATAGAACATATGTATTATGCACTAACAATGAAGAAGACATACATATTATCTCTAATCACTCTAGAGCTGAGCATTAAAAACGGCTCTTTTATAAGCTAATGGGCTTCTTTATTGCAAAAATGGGCATTTGGATTTATATCCCCTTTTGTTATCGAAACAATCTGTCCCCTTGTTGTTTTTAAAAATCTTTTTGACATCTCAACACCCAATCAGGAGGACTATTACCCACACACCTCTTCCCTAAACCAATAGGACCATAGGAATTGGATCATGATGTCACGACCAATCAAATCACGACAAAATCGTCACCACAAAAATATAGGTGATTAAGCTTTAAATACACTAAAGTACATCTTTGAAGTATATCTTCTAACTAGAATTCATAACCAGAGGCCACCAAAAATGTAGAATCAGCTAAAAATGTTTACTCCGGTAAACCGGAAGTGACATCATGATCATAAGGGGCTCAAGGTACAGTGAACTAAATGACATTAAATATCAAAGACACATATACAAACATAAAATAAAAGATCACTCTATCTCCATATGACATTTTATACACGTTAAACATGGTAAATACCCTGTTTAAACTCTTTTTTACTTATGGCGAAACCGGAAGTGAATTCCAGAGCCATATCCGGTCACTTAAGTGACACTGTTATTTAAAGGCACTCAGCTTACCACTTCAGCAGTCTTGATAAAGGCCTTATTTTGGGGCCGAAACGCGTAGACCTGTTGGTAAGCATTATTTCAAGTATTTTAACCACTTTGAGGACTTGTTACGCTATGGTACTCCTTTTTTTACAGGGACATCTCTAAAACATTGGACAAAGAGCTGACCGTTGTTAGGATTCGCCTGGGAACTCCTCCCCTCAGGATTCAAGGTTCCTTCATGTGATTGCCTTTTAATTTACTGTTTTTTGGATTACAACATTCTTTTTGGTCTTTTTTGTTCTTTTTTAATCTTTTGTTGAACAACATTTTTGTATTTGGTTTTTGATTTTTATTTTAATTTTTTGCTTTTTCACTGGATTTCTTCTTTTTGCCTTGGGTATACCACCCTTTTTTCACATTTGCCACTCAATGGCAGTTATTCACCTGTGATTTATTTATTATTTTTTGCACTGCAGTGTCATCGGGACTTTTCAATATATTATATTTTATTGTGAATTTTTGATGTGAATCGTTTTTTCCTTATCTTTTACACACATAGTGATCACAATTACTCTCACTCATGTTGCACAACATTTGCACTATCATGTTGCACATTTAAGTCGCTTATTTTTATGTTGCTTACACATTTTGTTCATTTGTATGTCCCCAAGCATATGTGGATATCACCATTTTAGTTTTTCACCCCTTGGATTTAATGCGATTTGCACTTTGTGAGTGTATCAGCACAACACTCCATCTTACCATTGCTTTTAACTACTGTTATTATTAACTGTTTTTTACTCATTTTATCTATTGGTACCAATATTGTTGAATTGTAATAAATTCTTGTTTAGCCCTAGCAGGTATATTTCGTTGTTAGTGTTTATATCTTTCCCTTAGCCTTTATTGGCGCTGTACATACTCCTTCATTACCTGTTCTTTCCTTTGGGGGTTGGTTAGACCCTTTATTTGTACTCAGCATAAGGGAATATCTTAGCGCTTGGCTACCACATCTCACTTTCCACATATCTGTTTTTCTAACCTGTATCCAAGCAGCTTTGAATATAAACACGAGTCACATCATGGACTCTTTTAGTGTACTCCGACAGGAGATAGAATTTGATAGTCTATATCTAGGAAATAAAGGAGGAGATGATTGTTTGGATGTTCAGACCATTTTCAAAAATTTGGAGAAATTATTGGTTTCTGAAGTCAAGTACAAGGCTGACATATCATTCCTTAGAAAATGTATTGAACTTGATATTATTCCTAAAGGTTTACTAGTCACCAAAGATTGTACTTTTCCTATATGCAAACCTAAATATTCCACAAGATGGGTTGAGGCTCTAGCCACTGCTTCAATTTCTCTAATGAACATCATTATAGATTATAGGGAAGAATTGATGCAGGAGACTGATGGCGAGATAAAAGAAGATGAGCAGATACTGATGAACCTAGAGAGTTCAGGTATTGATATATCTGATAGGAAATCAAACTTAGTTAAAAAAGTCACCAAGATCAGAGAAGATGTAATTACAAAGAAAACTAAAAAGCTAAAGAGAGAACTTGATAAAAAAGCAAGTGAGAATCATGACAATGAAACAAATGAGATAACTAATTCTGAATCCACTGAGAACAAGACAGGGGGTGACATACCACAGCATATAAATATAGGCAGAGCGTCTGGAGACCAACCACAAGGGGCATATCAGAAAACACAACAAACCACATATAACAGACCTAAAAATCAATATCCAAGACCCTACATGAACAGACACCAAAGGGACAGGTTACATAGAGAACACAGCCCTGCTAGACGCAAATGGAATAATGCTGATGGTTATTATGATAACTATCAAGATCCATATAACTATAGAAGGGATGATAGACACTATGGGGAGTCACGACACTATAGACCAGAACCCTACCATAGACAATATGGCAGTCCCCTAAAATCATGGGAACCGGCTCCCGAAAAGAGATCCTATAGGAACAATTATAGAAACAATGAGAACTATGGTAATGAAAACTATCCACGATGGAATCACAGAAGAGGGGCCCAGAGACACCACTATAGAGAAGACAATGGAAATTACTCTCAAAATTATAGAGAAGAACAGAACAATTACTATCACACCCCAAGACAAAGACACATAAACCAGGACAACATCGGGACACAAAGGAGGGATACAACATATGGAGATCAAGGAAGAAGACCATATGAACCACATGATAAAGTAAGATCTAACAAGCCTGATACAAATGTCAGACATGGAGAACAATCCAACAGAGAGAAATCAGATGTGGACATCAATTTGGGCACTTCTCTGAATCAGATTGCCTCATCGTCACATTTTTTAAAGATGAATCCACCAACAGTGAAGGACAAAACATCGCAATGACGGATGAAATAGGAGGAAGAACAATACAAAGAAGGAAAACTAGAGGCAAACGTGGTGGCACTAAACTAAAGAAAAAGACTAGAGTAACAAATGCAAGTATACAAACAGATACAGAGGCTGATGATAAGGATGTTATTGAGACACCTACATCATCCAACACGGAGAATAAAATGAATGATTCTGCTGATAGGATCACCAGGGATGGCATTTTTAATCTCAGTTCTTATGACATTAAAAAAGAAGAGAGGGAAGTCTTGAAATATGGTCTTTCCTTTGCTCCAGCAAGAAGTCTGGACAAATTTCAAACGTTCACTAACACTAAAGATTTCATAAGAAAATTGACTCTAAAGAGATATTTTTTGAGATCCCCTTTGGAAACAATGGTCCCTAAGAGCTACACTACAGCAGACGTTCAAGACCCATATATACATACGGGTCTCAAACCAAAGTCCAGCTTCTACCCAACCTATGCCAAAGGAAATGCCATTGAGGCTTTTGAAACTGTGGTTACCAAGGAAATTAAAGACATCAAACAGAAAAGGCTCAAAAGGATAAAAGAAAACTTATCCAAACAACATAAAGAGACCATCAGAAAACTCGAATCAAATAATCAACTGACCATTAAATCAGCTGATAAAGGCGGGGGGATTGTCATCCTTGATAGGGACAAATATAATGCAGAAAACCAACGCCTATTAAGTGACCATACAACATATCTAAAGCTCAGACAGAATCCTGTGGACAACTTCCAAAAAGAATTAAAAACACTACTAGAACGAGCCAAGACATCAGGGATATTGGATGACAAAGAATACAGATACCTGGATATCAATTACCCTATAACACCAATCCTGTATCATCTGCCAAAGATACATAAAACCCTCATAGACCCTCCGGGCCGCCCTATAATCTCTGGGATTGGATCTCTTACAAGTAACTTGTCAGAATACGTTGATCAACATCTACAGAAGTACGTAAAATCTCTACCATCGTATTTAAGAGATTCCACGCAAGTTCTGAACATCCTTGAGAACATCCCATGGGAGGAAGGTTACATCATGGCGACCTGTGATGTAGCGGCCTTGTATACAAGTATACCACACAAGGAGGGTCGTGAAGCAATAAAATGGTTTTTGGACAAAGATCCACTAATGCCAGAAGATCAGGCTGAGTTCATATTGGATAGTATCCAATACATATTGACACACAATTACTTTTGTAATGAGGGGATATACTACCAACAAATCTGCGGTACAGCCATGGGGACCAGGTTCGCGCCCAGCTATGCCAACTTATACATGGGAAGATGGGAGAGCATCTTCTGGGACTCATGCCCAGCTGGCGCGGACCTGGTCTTGTACCGCAGATATATTGATGATATTCTAATCATCTGGAGAGGTTCGATACAGGACCTTATGTATACAATAGAGATCATGAACCAGAACCTTTTAAATCTAAAGTTCACTTATACATGGAGTCCGAAAGAAATTGTTTTTCTGGACCTAAAAATAGAAGTTAAAAAAGGCAAATGGGAAACATCTACACACTTTAAATCAGTTGACAGCAATAGTTATATACATTACGAGAGCTGTCACCATGTAAAATGGAAAAATAATATCCCAAAGAGCCAATTTTTAAGGGTCCGAAAAAATTGTTCTAACATCACCACATGGGAAAAGCAAGTGAAAAGATTAAAACAAAAATTCTTGGAAAGGGGCTATAAGGAGGAACATCTGGATCTTAAAATAGAGGAAGCACGACAAATGGAGAGAAATGAGTTAACTAAGTATAAAGACCGTAAAAGATTGGAAACAGAAGAACTGCTAAATGTACCTATGATCACGGAATATAGCAGCAACCGGTACATCATCGAAAAGATCTTCAAAAAACATTGGCACCTGTTGAAAAATGATGATGTCATTGGAGACAAACTCCCAAATCAACCAAAATTCATCTATAAAAAAACAGGAAATTTAAAAAACAAATTAGCGCCAAGTCTACAACGGAAGAACAACTTAAGAACACATGATATACAGGGGAAATCAATTAAAGGCTTTTACCCGTGCCCTACATGCAAGGCATGTAAAAGAGGAACTAAGACCAAAAAATTCAAATCAAACCAGACGGGAGAAGAATTCAATATTAAAGACCTAATAAGATGCCAGGACAAAGGGATTATATATCTTATTGAATGTTCATGTGGCCTCCAGTACATTGGCCAGACATCAAGGAGCCTCAGAGATAGGCTAAGAGAACATATATTGCTGATTGAGAAACAGAATAAAGATACAATTCTCTATAATCATTTTACAACTAAACATAACGGCAATATTAAAGATATGAAATATACTGGCATACAGAAGGTCATAAAAAATTGGAGAGGTGGCGACTTTGAAAAAAGTCTTCTCAAAGCTGAATCCAAATGGATCTTCCTGTTGGACAGTCTACATCCAAAAGGTCTAAACAATAGAGAGGATCTTAACCATCTATTCTAATCTATGACTATATCTAACAGCACGATGACACCATTGGATTTGATGCTCTCCAGAATCTTCATTAAATGTATCTATCCAAAACTCCCAAGCTTTGACGAGAAATACACACTTCAGACATAGATTGACCAAGCATTCCCTCCAAAATAGTCTCCGCTTCCATTACCACTTAACCCCTGACCTAAAGGCAAATGAAGTCTTTACTATAGAATATGCATCAGAATATCCCCCCATTATAAATCCAATATTATCCCTGTCAGATCCTCCCTACATTTCTAGGGCTATAATGTATATAGTCCAGGTATCTGGTCTTATAAGTTATATCCATCTCAGAAGTTCATCATTTTCTGCTCATAAGAAATCCACAGGAGTTTCTCTTATTTCTCATAGTCACTACCAAGCTTTTTTATTGGGTAGTGCACAGACCCACCCAATCACTGCTTGTCAAATGACCTTAGTGATCGAGAGGTCTCTTATGTATGACTTTATTATGGTGATACAGATAAGAGGTATTAACACATCCTCCTCTATGGAATTCACTGAGGCTACTGAACTCAGCGATAAGTATGTATAAAATGCTGACTCAAAACATATAGATATACCCCCATTAAGTCTCTCTCACATTCATATTTACACTTTTCCTTTTTTAAAAAAACCACAGCCCCTTTTCCAGACAGTGTAAGATAAATCTGACGCACTGCTAAAACACTCTTCTCCTAAACCTGATCAAAATTATGTGATTGGGCTTATAGGATCAGTGTTTTTCCTGTTCTACTGTTCTATTACTATGCCACTATTGGATTATATCCCTTACTATGCTGCTGTACCTTTAAAAAACATTTATAACTACCTAAAGCAGCACTTGTTCACAGAGCTAAATAGATCTCATCCAATATAAAGCATATCGTTTATCACTATATATATTGGAGAAAGTATATAGTATGGGTTAAGATACATATACTAAAACTTGGTATAGAACATATGTATTATGCACTAACAATGAAGAAGACATACATATTATCTCTAATCACTCTAGAGCTGAGCATTAAAAACGGCTCTTTTATAAGCTAATGGGCTTCTTTATTGCAAAAATGGGCATTTGGATTTATATCCCCTTTTGTTATCGAAACAATCTGTCCCCTTGTTGTTTTTAAAAATCTTTTTGACATCTCAACACCCAATCAGGAGGACTATTACCCACACACCTCTTCCCTAAACCAATAGGACCATAGGAATTGGATCATGATGTCACGACCAATCAAATCACGACAAAATCGTCACCACAAAAATATAGGTGATTAAGCTTTAAATACACTAAAGTACATCTTTGAAGTATATCTTCTAACTAGAATTCATAACCAGAGGCCACCAAAAATGTAGAATCAGCTAAAAATGTTTACTCCGGTAAACCGGAAGTGACATCATGATCATAAGGGGCTCAAGGTACAGTGAACTAAATGACATTAAATATCAAAGACACATATACAAACATAAAATAAAAGATCACTCTATCTCCATATGACATTTTATACACGTTAAACATGGTAAATACCCTGTTTAAACTCTTTTTTACTTATGGCGAAACCGGAAGTGAATTCCAGAGCCATATCCGGTCACTTAAGTGACACTGTTATTTAAAGGCACTCAGCTTACCACTTCAGCAGTCTTGATAAAGGCCTTATTTTGGGGCCGAAACACGTAGACCTGTTGGTAAGCATTATTTCAAGTATTTTAACCACTTTGAGGACTTGTTACGCTATGGTACTCCTTTTTTTACAGGGACATCTCTAAAACATTGGACAAAGAGCTGACCGTTGTTAGGATTCGCCTGGGAACTCCTCCCCTCAGGATTCAAGGTTCCTTCATGTGATTGCCTTTTAATTTACTGTTTTTTGGATTACAACATTCTTTTTGGTCTTTTTTGTTCTTTTTTAATCTTTTGTTGAACAACATTTTTGTATTTGGTTTTTGATTTTTATTTTAATTTTTTGCTTTTTCACTGGATTTCTTCTTTTTGCCTTGGGTATACCACCCTTTTTTCACATTTGCCACTCAATGGCAGTTATTCACCTGTGATTTATTTATTATTTTTTGCACTGCAGTGTCATCGGGACTTTTCAATATATTATATTTTATTGTGAATTTTTGATGTGAATCGTTTTTTCCTTATCTTTTACACACATAGTGATCACAATTACTCTCACTCATGTTGCACAACATTTGCACTATCATGTTGCACATTTAAGTCGCTTATTTTTATGTTGCTTACACATTTTGTTCATTTGTATGTCCCCAAGCATATGTGGATATCACCATTTTAGTTTTTCACCCCTTGGATTTAATGCGATTTGCACTTTGTGAGTGTATCAGCACAACACTCCATCTTACCATTGCTTTTAACTACTGTTATTATTAACTGTTTTTTACTCATTTTATCTATTGGTACCAATATTGTTGAATTGTAATAAATTCTTGTTTAGCCCTAGCAGGTATATTTCGTTGTTAGTGTTTATATCTTTCCCTTAGCCTTTATTGGCGCTGTACATACTCCTTCATTACCTGTTCTTTCCTTTGGGGGTTGGTTAGACCCTTTATTTGTACTCAGCATAAGGGAATATCTTAGCGCTTGGCTACCACATCTCACTTTCCACATAACTTTACCTTCTCTCTAATATTGACTTCCATGTCCCTTTTAATACCCTTTATTGGTAATAATAATAACTATAACAACTTATATAGAGCATTTCTCCTATTTGGACTCAGAGCCCTTATGTGTTAGCAATACAAGAGGTGCAGTGATTGATACAAGAAACAAAACCTGAGTGTACAGACAGAGGGATTTCAGTTTCCTATTTAATTTAATTCAACTTAATTTGAAATTGGAGATCTATGCACTCAGAGATAGTTTCTAAAGCTGGGAATTCACTTTTGTTCATTTTATCAGGGAATTCTTAAGCTCTGAAATGACAAAGAAACCTTATTCAGTTCTGCACATAAAAAAATATCGTAAGGCAAAAAATAGTATAATGTAGTAAATCTCTGTATGACTTAACACTCAAATTTTTATTACAACATGAGGAAAAAATACTTTTCAGAATCATTTCACCCGAGCATGTATAAGCAGTAATTTCCAGGTTTCCAGGCCAATGTTTTACAACAACAGATATGCTTGATTTATGGCAGTAGTAGACTTGCTGGCAGCAGCCCCACTTGTAACTAATATACAGTACAATGAAAACAAGTAATACCATTGGCTTTTTTCATTTTTTTTTTCTACATCTTCTGGACCACCTGATCCCTAAAATGTGCAATCTTTGTGTCTATTGTTTTGGTAACAACAGGTGTCTTTAAAATCATTTACTCAGTATTATGTGTAAATGACCTTATGGTTTAAAAAAAGTCCTTTTCCTTCCATCAATAGTGGTTCATGGGACTTGAGTCATTCACACATAGGAAAAACAATTCCACAGTTAAAAACCTGAGAACAGATCTTCATATGCTGGGGTGAGATGTACTCCATGTTAGGCAATTATACTTTAAAATAAAATGTGCTATTTCTATTATAAATGATAACTTTGATATTGACATTCTTTCTTTGTAATATAAGAAGCATTATAAATGCATAAAAGTACCTTTAGAACAGACAAATAATTGTCCACAATGCCTTGATACCCTCATTAATTTGCATAAACAAATGTATCCAACTGTAAATACATCAGTTCACCCAGTGGCCTATTTAGGTTTTGTGCTGCATTCAGGGCCATCTTTAATAATGACTGGACCCTGGGCAAAAATTTTCTTGGGCCCCCCCCCCATTCAATTTCGCTCTCCACCCCAACATCCCAAAAAACAACTAAATCAATTTTTTTTTTATTATTTTTTTATTATTAGCCCAGCAGTGGATCATCCACTGCTGGGCTAATCATTTTAAAAAAATGAAATAAATTGCAATATGTGAAACTGGACCTAAGCAGTACTAATAAGTAAATAAATATATAAATTCCTCCACTGTGGATTCATGTAATATTCTTTTGAATGTGATTCTGGTGCGAGGTTAGCTGGTTAAAGAGATTTAGGGCAGCCAACAGGAGCAAAGCAAGGTAAAGACTGAGGAGGAAGCATGGAGGTGCAGACAAATATAAGTTTACTGACTGGAATAGCAGAACTACTATGAAAAGCTGTAAAATCTGAGACAGGGAGAAAACAAAAACTATAAAAATAAACCTTACATTAATGTGTGAAGTATCAGCATGACGCTATACATCAGCCACAGCAGCACATGTCACTTCTTTGCTAGGAACAAGTTCCCTCTCACCCTGCACTAGACAATGCTACATGGGGAGGGGCATGTGTGCACTCACTTATTCTTCCCACTGACACCTTCCTACAAAGCACTGTTCCCCTAACAAACTTCAGTTAGTTGATCTTAGGGCCACAGCAGAAAGAGCAGGGCTAAGGGGATCAGCAGACTGGATGCTGTCTGCCCAAGGCTGCACGGATACAGTGTGACATGAGTCACACAGCCTCAAGACTGAAGAGAGCAGTGTATGCAGCTGCACAGATGCTCAAATCCTTACGTGCCTGCCGCTCCAGCTGTCTGCTGCATGTCCAGCTTTCTGCTGCATGTACAGTCAGCCCTACCCAGAAACAATCCCCACCACCAGAGCAGTTACCTGGTAACAGTGGTAACCCCAGTAGGACCTTTTCTGATGCAATGGGAATGGCTGGATGCCAAGTTAGGGCTTTGCATTCAGTGCTGCACAGTGCACATCTAAAACAGCACATGGCAATAGCTTGGCATGTCACATGACACCGGCACGGTCTGGGACAGTTTAAAAAAAAAAAATATATATATATATATATATATATATATATAAAAGCAGAGTACTTTTGACTGTGACAGTATTAGGACTGAATGTGTGTGTTCCCCATGTCACATCAGCCGTCTGGTATGAACCAAAAAAAAAAAAAAAAATTTTTTTTTTAGGACTCTTGGGCCCCTCAAAAGACACTGGGCCCTGGGCAGCTGCCCCTTTTGCCCTGTGTTAAAGACGGTCCTGGCTGCATTAGGCACCCAAAGTTCTGCTGCCCCCCCCCAGGTTTAGGCCTTTTTTGGCCATAATATTTTTTGGTGAGCGTGTAACGTGACTTTTTTTCCCCCATGACATTTCCTAAGTAAATGTTCATGTTCAAGTGCACATGCTTTTATGTGTGTGTGTGTGTGTGTGTGTGTGTGTGTGTATGGTGAGTGGGTGTTTATTGTTGGCATGTGTAGTGCAGTGTGTAGTGAGTGCATGTGTAGTGCAGTGTGTAGTGAGTGCATGTGTAGTGCAGTGTGTACTGAGTGCATGTGTAGTCAGTATGTATTGAGTGCATGTGTAGTGAGTGCATTAGCAGTGTGTAGTGAGTGCATGTGCAGTGTGTGGTGAGAGCATGTGTAAAGCAGTGTGTAGTGAGTGCATGTATAGTGCAGTGTGTAGTGAGTGCATGTATAGTGCAGTGTGTAGTGAGTGCATGTATAGTGCAGTGTGTAATGTGCGCATGTATAGTGCAGTGTGTAGTGAGTGCATATGTATAGTAGTGTGTAGTGAGTGCATGTGTAGAGCAGTGTGTAGTGAGTGCATGTGTAGTGCAGTGTGTATGAGTGCATGTGTAGTGCAGTGTAGTAGGACTCAAAAAGTGCTGCCCCCCCAAAAAAAAATCTGCTGCCTAGGCAAGCGCCTTGTTTGCCTAGGCCAAAATACGCCCCTGAGTTCCCCTTATTTGCTATATGGTGTCTACTGCAGGAAATAATCTGAATCACAAAAGAAAAAAATGTGGGTTCAGTGTCCCTTTAAGCAATATCTTAAACGGCAAACAAAGGAAGGTACATGATCTGGAGATGGGATAATAGCAGAATAAGCAGCTAGATTAGATTAGACAATTTAATACACTGAGACACAGTGGCAATATACTGGTATTCAGGAAGCAATTTTAATTTTTCCAACATTTAAGTAAAAGAAGGATAAAACACAGGAACACACATACACAGGTATACAGGCAGCAAGAGGTTACACTTGTAGCAGAATGCAAAAAAATGGTATTGTTCATAAATAATATTCAGGCAGGAAGAGGTTAAGCTTGTAACAGTATGCAGTTGGCTTAGTCTTATAATCAGGCAATAACCAAAACTCAAGCACATGCAAGCAGGGTTAAACACAGAACAAACAGTTATAACCCTAGTCATACTGGAAAACAAGGGAATATCAACAGAAATATATATTGTACCCATACAACAGACAAACTGACACCAAACTGACACCAATGGTCAATGCACAATGCCAAACCTGACTTGTGCTGTAACCTTGGCATTATGTTGTGAGAGTATGAAGTTAATCACATTGTTGAAGATTACATCTTTAAAATAATGGGATAGCAGAGCAGACCAAATGGAATAAATCTGCTGTATATTTCTAGTCCTATCCTTAGCTGTCTGAAGTCTTGAAGGATGAATTTGCACAAGCCGAGGTTGCTGAGATTCTTCTGAACTGCCTTGGCTTCACTAACTATTCAGATTGACATGCATCTTCAGAAAAACTAACACGAGAAGCAGCTTTACTTGATTCATAGAAGAGTTGTCAGTTCATGCACCTGATGTGGCCGTCATTCAGTTATATAATTTCTTTTGTAATTCTGTCACCTACTGACAGGAATCACTGTCTCTCTTAGGGCTACTGTTTTTCTTTAAATCATGATCTGCACTTTCTCTGCTCTAACCCATTTTCTAGGGTGGTTGTAGGACGATTTTCTGCATCTCATTTTTTTTTATCTTTTAGTTCCTGCAGTGGGTTTTTAAGGACTCATTCATGTTAGTGATAATTTACTTTAGCATCACCAGTTAACATGAACTTCCTAAAGAATTGACACCTGTTAACGTGTAGCCCTGAACTGGACACTCTCAAAGTTTACCACAGTAACTTCTGAAACTATCCATCACAATATCTGTTCCTCTTATCATGAGAAATCCAGCAGCATTATGCCTACTTATTGTGCACCTATTGTCACTATAAGGAAGTATAATGAAAATCTTGATTGGAGCACTCAACACTTCTAACTTGGATTTGTATTTTGTCTCAATATTTTATGTGCTCTTAGTCTACAACAAAAGAAGCTGATGTTCCTGTTATTGCACGATTGTAAGGAACATCAATTCCAGGTCTAATTTCAGATGCATTTTTCCACTATCTGAGCCAGAATTCATCAAGCTCAATCACTATCTAGATGAAGATCTCAGGTTATTCATCAATCAATATCTCCTTCTTGCATATTTCTGGAAAAAGAAAGAGCACTCTATTGACCTTATAAATTATTATTATCTAAAAACTTCCTTTTAATAATAAATATTTGCTATTACTAATTTCTGAGCTTCTCCAGCCGTCTAAAGTCTTAATTAGACTCATTTTATGAAGGCATTAATTAGAAAGGTGGCTACCGTACATACCCAATATGGTAACTTCAAATATAAAATCTAGTCATATCCTCCAATCTCTCTAAAGTTTCAGAAAAATTACAACATTTTGCTGATTAAATTTTCTGGCTTGTTTGTATTTTCCTGGTATACTCAGCAGAATGTACCCTAAATACTCTTGTTTAAATTAGCATGTACCCCCTTAATTTCTTGTTTGTTTACAGTCTCATCATCTTTATACCGTTATTAAGACATGCACTTTTGAGTTTGATTGTTCTTGGTTTTCATATCTTTCCAGTAGGCATAAATATAGATCAAAGTTGGGTTTCCACCATTCTCCAATAGCTGACTAATTAATAATTCTAATAAGAAGGAGCTTCAGGATGCAGTGTGGATAACAAACTTGTATCACAGATTTATGTGTGAGGTTTTATAAAGAGCTCCTCATTTGCTGTCAAACTGGCTTTAGTGGAATGGAGTCTTAGAACCTTGAGTTTCTTTACACAGAAAAGCTGTACATTGAGCATGATGGGCCGTATTTTTCTTCTATTTTAGTTTTCATATCATCTATAGACCTGGCTGTAAAACTTGGATGACTAACATTCTGTCATCGCTCGTCCACATATGTTCTGAAATCATCTACTATGTCTCCTCCTTCTTAGTTTGCACGTATTGCTTAATCTAATTAGATGATTGAAAGATATATATATTGCTTAAGCTTATTTCTTCAGGACTATTTTACTGGTTTATTGTCTTTTGATTAGTTTGCCTATAAATACAGCTCTCAATCTTCTACTTATCAAATGTTTTATTGTAGACTATGGTCTCTCCATCCCCAGTTACTGGGGAAGCTCCTGTCACAACTGTAATTCGTGCTGTCTCCTACATGTTTGAGACATTCTCCATAAGTTTTAAGTTATTAGATAGCCATTTCAATCTGCTTGATTCCAGAAGAAAGGATTTCCAGATACAGCTTATTTTTTAAAATTTCTACTTGATTCATCTAATGAATCATATCTGCACTATATATTATTTCATTCTACTCTTTTGAAACCTTATATGTTGAGCTATTTTTGTACTCTTTCTACTTTTCCTCCCTGTCTGTATTGAATGGAGTAGATTGCTTTTAAACTGAATCACTCATTGAATGGTGTGAATGTTAGGAGAATTTTTGGTAGCCTACCAGGGCTTGACTGGGAAATCTGACCGGCCCTGAAAAATTCTGAAGACATTTCTATTGTGAACTGTGAAAGAGAGACTGGAGCAGTGCTGACCAGCACAGATACAGCTTCAATTTATTAAATGGATACTAAACCCGAATTTATTCTTTCATGATTCAGATAAAGCATGCAATTTTAAGCAATTTCTAATTTACTCCTATTATCATTTTTTCTTTGTTCGCTTTCTATCTTTTTATTTTAAAAAAGCAGGAATGTAAGGTTAGGAGCAGGCCCATTTTTGGTTCAGAACCTGAGTAGCACTTGCTGATTAGAGGCTACATTTAGCCACCAATCAGCAAGCGCTACCCAGGTGCTGAATGAAAAATGGGCCGGCTCATAAGCTTACATTCCTGCTTTTTCAAATAAAGATAGCAAGAGAATGAATTTAAATTGATAATAGGAGTAAATTAGAAAGTTGCTTAAAATTGCATGCTCTATCTGAATCATGAGAGAGAAAAAAATGGCTTTAATCTATATTTATATTAATGTATGGTACTATAGGAAACCAGTGTGTTTGTTTACTAACATAACATTATTATTTTTTTCCATTTCTTTGTCAGTTTCTTTTTCAACTAGCAGTAAAATATTTTTGGAATTCTACTCTTCAAATGAACATGCATGCCTCATTACTAGGGATTCCCTCTTATGTTGAGTAGATTTACCAGCTATTTCTAATGGAGATTTTCAGCTGCTGTTGTGGAATGGTGAGGAACAGCTGTCCAGGCTGTTCCGGAAGATGTGTAATTTAAGAATTGGATACATTTTTTATCTGCAAAAGAGGTGCCAGTTTAATTTTCATGATGCATACAAAGTCAGTTTTGTTTTAACCCTTATGTGCTGCCATAGTACCATGCTTGTTACTAAACAATTTATTTATGACTGATTCTGTAATTTGACAGCTGTATGTGCACTTATGTTCTGGATACAACCTCTTGTTTTAACAGACCAAAAAATAAACATCTTCTATCACAAATTCTCACAGCATAGGTTTTTCCACAACTGACAAAGTGGGGGCCATATTAATGAATTTAAAGGGACTTAAAACTGACGTGTTCATGAATGCATTCCAGTTATGATAAGCAGCATTTTTTTAGTACGCATGTATTAGCAAAAATGGCTCTAGTAGAAGTTATCATTGATTCAGTGATAGCTTTGCTGTGCATGAAGCATATGTACATATGCCCCATGCTCCTTCATCTGAGCACTGCAACTGCTCAGTGATCAGAGATGTATATATACTTCATGCACAGTAAAAGCTATCAAAAAGAAATGAAACATTTTTTTGCTGATCGATGTATATTGAAAAACGCTTTCATTTAGAAGTGAAATGCATTTCTGTGCATTTAAATTTAGAATTTTATGTGTATGTATTTTTGCAGTCACTGAAATGTTTTTTTTTTTAAAAAAATATCTACAATGTATCACATAGCTACAGGTGCA
Source organism: Bombina bombina (assembly GCF_027579735.1). Lineage (NCBI taxonomy): Eukaryota > Metazoa > Chordata > Amphibia > Anura > Bombinatoridae > Bombina > Bombina bombina. The sequence continues at coordinate 486,595,083 of NC_069503.1, read as the reverse complement.
TGTAGCTCCCAATTTAAAAAACAACAACAAAAAGCCAGGGTGTAGGTGAAAATTTGCTGTGGTGAAGCTTACTATAGGTAGATGAACATAGCATGGATCACCCAATGGAGTGAGCCAAGCAATAACCAGTTAAAATGTCCGAAAGCTTGTGGAGGCTGAAAGACTTCCTATTGAGGTCCAGAAGTAAGTCAGGACTCCTGTCAGTGTAACAGAGGAGTTTGGTGTTGTCCATTTTAGGCAGGTACGGTCCATTATCTTATTGCTGTTGGCTCTTTTGGGTTCCTTTGTTACCCATTCATCAATAAGATCCTGCCTCTTTAATACTAGATGATTTCCATTTGCAAGGCCTGTAGGGCACTGATGATATCCACAGGATTTACTGCAGTCTCTTGACTAATCTCTTTGATATAGATTTCTTTGCCTTGGAATGTGTGCAGGTTACAGAGGGGAACTTCCTTCCAGTAGCTTCGATCTTATGCTCCTATTTTAAAGGGACACTGAACCCAAATTTTTTCTTTTATGATTCAGATAGAGCATGCAATTTTAAGCAACTTCCTAATTTACTCCTATTATCAATTTTTTTTTGTTTTCTTGCTATCTTAATTGGAAAAAGAAGGCATCTAAGCTAAGGAGCCAGCCAATTCTTGGTTCAGAACCCTGGACAGCCCTTGTTTATTGGTGGGTGAATTTATCCACTAATCAGCAAGAACAAGCCAGGTTGTTCACAAAAAATGGGCCGGCATCTAAACTTACATTCTTGTTTTTCAAATAAAGATACCAAGAGAATAAAGACAATGTGATAAAAAGGAGTAAATTAGAAAGTTGCTTAAAATTGCTTGCCCTATCTTAATCACGAAAGAAAAAAATTGGGTTCAGTGTCCCTTTAACTCTCATATATTAATATCTCTTTCGCAATCACATATTAAAATCTACTTGCATTCCATCAAATTTCAAAACGTCAAATTTCAAATGGCAAAAACATTTGTGATAGTTTTCTTAATTTTCTAAGATACTCCAGTCCAATAGAAGACCTGCCATGTGACCTGTGACACTTGAATTAGCACATAATACAACATGAAAATCTAGTTAAACAGATGTAAAATGACAAGAAGCAGGGGTATCACAGGTTTTCCAAAGAGGAGGGAAGAGGAATTGTGTTTGGTACATACTGTTTGTTATGCACTCTAACAAGCGATAATGCTTCAGGTCTCAAAAAGAGCTACATTTTACAGCAGAATTTAGATTTTAATATTTTATTTTAATTAGGTATTATATCCAAAGCTACAAACATCTTAATACCATAATCTTAATACTATAATAGAATCCATAGATCACTATAACTTTGCTGTATAGACAATGAGAGTACCCTCAAATGTATCAGTCACAGAGGGTAAAATACAATTTTCCTTCTAGGGTAGTGATCTATCTAGAAAGGTCTAGAACAATGTTCAATGAAAAGGCAAAATTATTATAGGTCAATGTTCACAAAGGAACTACAACAGGTAGTCTTCAAATATAAAGTGAACAAAACATAATTTACAGTATAGACAACAAATGGATGACAATATTAGAAGCTAAGGGCTAGATTACGAGTGGAGGAAAAACTTTTGCGCCAGAGCGATAATAGGGTGTATAGCGAGGGTTTGTGCTCGTTGGGCTTACTGCTCGTATTACCAATTGAAAGTAACCGCAATTACTGGAGCGCAATCGAGATTTACGCTAGAATGATTGCCACGACTTTAGAGCTCTGGTTAACTGTTTTGCAAAAACAAAAAAGTGTCATAAACACATCAAAAATACATTACAAAGCACAGTTACAGTCATAATAACACTATCTAATAAAATGATCACAATACAACATTGCACAAGTTATAAAGCCTTAAACATATGAGGTCTCAGGTGTTATATATATATATATATGTGTTTACATATTTATCTATATGTGTACATATGTATTTACAGACATATAAACACAGAAATACATATGTACACACATAAGACATATATGTGCAATGGAGCCCTTTTCCATTAAGTTGATGAAAACATGTAAAAGCATATTTATGCAATATTCATTTTTTAAACAGTTTTATAGTGTGTATTTACTGTAAATATTTCACATTCCAATGTTCTGCACAAATAGCAGAATATGTTCTATGTATTTCTAAATAGATATTCCTGTATATATGTATGTGTATATATATATATATATATATATATATATATATATATATATACCTATGTATAATCATGTGTGTGTGTGTATGTATGTATATATATATATATATATATATATATATATATATCTATACCTATGTATAATCATGTGTGTGTGTATGTATATATATATATATATATATATACATACCATCAGATATGTAGAAATATGTATTTATCAATACATAGAACATATTCTGCTATGTGAAGAACATTTGAATGTGAAATATTCATATTTTCATGTCGGATTAGCACACATGAGAAAATGTGATTAGGTTTGCGCGAGAGTGGGATGTTTTCCACTTTTTTCTCTCTGTTGACTTCTATGGGGGAATACATGAATTTGCAGGTGATATTCTAACTTCGTATTTTTGCGCTCATCAGGTTAGCGCAAGATTGAAAACAGTTTACGTTCAACTCATAATATGAGTGCTACTGGATGAGCACAAAAATCTTACTTCCAGTGCAATTAAAGCTTAAGCGGGAGCATTAATTTGAGCTCCACTGGTAATTTGGCCCCATTATTTAGTTTGGCTCCATTTTCCTGTAATTTAAGTCTGACAACTGTGGGTTTTCCACGTCTGACATTTGGGAGTGTACACTGCAGATTTCACAAGCCCAAGCTTACTAAATTTATTTCCCTAATTGGCCTTAGCAGAGACGTTAAGATAACGTACAGCAAAACAAAGGAAATTCTGCAAACAAAATTACAGTGGCTAGCCCTCTCTATTCCAATAACAAGTTCAGATTGGATTCTTCAAATAAAGCAAGTGATGGCTGTAGTTCTACCCTAGAAAAATAATTGCAGCAAACAAGGTAGTAATGCATTCCAAAAACGTACACACTCACCTCGTAGGTTAATTTATTGCACAATGTCAGATTTTTTTTTACCGCTTGCAAACAACACAGAATCATTACTTTCATCGTTAATCTTCTGTTAACAATTGGACACGATTTAAATACAAATAGTGAATTGGGGTTTAAGAATGACATAAAAGGTTAAACAGCCGGTATGTTGACCGATCCAGTAATGCAACTAACCTATAGTGCTGCAAAACCATAGATATGTGTGTACGTGTCTCTAAGCGATTTGATATTATGGTTATAGTTGGCGAGTGTGTTTATTGGGTTATTGATTTCATTATTTTTTTTAATAGTGCTTATTATTGTTCTTAACTTTAACTGATTGAGCAGGTAGCTTTTTATTTGTTTGATGACGTTGCTACTGAATGTCATCCAGCAGGTGCGAAACCAATGTTACATCCAATAATAAATAAAAAAAAGTGTTGTATGTTAACTGTGGAATTCAATAAGAGAAAAATGTCAATGAAAAGGTGTTGATAATTTTTGAATAGGGATCAAAACAAACAGCACTGGCACAAGTTAGGTACAGCATCATTTTTATCAAAACCGATAACAACAAAAGTGCTGCAGATAAACAATGAAAATATCTGATTGTGATCTCATTAATATTTAAAACGGTTCATCTGCAGCTGTTAACACTGATAATTATCATGCACCAAGAGAGAGCAAAGGGTTAACTGCGCAAAAAAGGAAACCTATTAAACCTGTGATAGACAAGAGGAAACTCCCAACCTCTAGTAATTATGTGAGAAAAAAAGAGAATAATATGGAATCTAAAAAGAAACCATAAGATTCAAATAACACAGGCGCTGGGCAGCTTAAAATAGAGAAATATAACAAAATTATTATTAAGCATATATGCCAAATATATGTGCGAGTGATAACACCTGTTGCGAACTGGATAAACCAAAAAAGTGCTAACAACAAAGGAATAATAAAAGTGTATAAATTTAATTACATAAGTGAAACAAATAAAATACAAAAAGTATATTTTTGCAAACACGATGATCAGACGCAATATTGGAGTGTAGTATACAAACAGCAACAATGTGTCATAATATACAATGCAAATGTAACAATATAAAAAGTGTGGTTATAATCGATTTCCTGATGTGATTCGATGTGGCGGTTTTTGAATAAGCCCAGATTTGAAGAAGGATTTTGATCTTCAGTTGGAGACCGGAGGTCGGTGGTTTAGTCCTATATGTTCCTCTCAGTGGCATAAATCTCCAAACCGCAGGAAGCAGAAAATTCAGCCCAGCAAGAATAGTTGCAAACACCTTTACACACAGGTAACTGGGAAACTGCACTTACGGAGGCCAGAGAGAGACAAAAACAAAACAAAGCAGAGCAACGCGTTTCAACCCGTAAGCAGGGTCTTTTTCAAGCTCCCAACGATAAGTAAGTATGCTATATATAGCCGTTGCAATCAGGCTATTGGTTAATTTGCTTCAGTGGGCGTATATATTCGGAAATCATTTTCCAACACTACTATTCGTAAATATCAGTTAACTCAATGGTTTAATTATCATGCACCACACTGTGAGCAACCCCATAGCAACATGCATCTCTGTACAGTTTCTGATTGGCGACACATCGCGACACACTAAATTAAATTATTAACCCCTAAACCTAACAACCACTAACTTATAATTAAAATTACATTATAACTACCTTAAAATAAAGAAAAAACCTAAGATTAAACTATAAATAAACCTAACATAACTATTTTAAAAAAACTAAAATAAACTAAAAATAATAAAACCTAAATTACAAAATTAAAAACACTACGAAAAAAAATAAAAAAATAACATTACAAAAAATAAATCTAAAATTATGAAAAATAAACAAAATCTAATATAAAAAAAAAATAATAAACATTAAACATAATCTAATACCCCTATAAAAACAAAAAAGCCACCCTAAAATAAAAACACCCCCTAATCTAACAATAAACTACCAATAGCCCTTAAAAGGGCCTTTTGTAAGGCATTGCCCTAAGTTAAACAGCTCTTTTACATTAAAAAATTACAAAGTACCCCCTAACAGTAAAGCCCCCCACCCAACCAACCCCATAAAATAAAAATCTAAGATACCCATTACCCCTAAAGGGGCATTTGTATGGGCATTGCCCTTAAAAGGGCAATCAGCTCTTTAGTGCCCATTAAAAAATAAAAAAAATCCCTAATCTAAAAAAAAACCCACCCAAAAAAATAAAAAAAACAGCTAACACTAACCTCTAAATAGGTATTCACCATTCCTGAAGTCCGGCGTGGAAGGTCTTCTTCCAGGCGGATCCATCTTCATCCAGCGCCGGGGCATCTTCTTTCTTCGGGGTAGATTTACCAATGTCTGTCCGACATGATACGCTGTAGAGTATCATGTTCGACAGACCTCGCTGAATGCCGACAGCATACACTGTCGAAATTAATCATTAGACAAGCAGTTCTGGTGAACTGCTTGTGCAATGCCGCCCCCTGCAGATTCACGGCTAATCGGCCGCTAGCAGGGGTTGTCAATCAGCCCGATCGTATAGGATCGGGCAGATTGAAGACCGCAGCCTCAGAGGCAGCGGACAAGTTATGGAAGCTGTCTTTAGACTTCTGCTTCATATCTGCTGTTTACGGCAAGCCTGAAGGCTCGCGCGGAAACAAGGGGAACAAGGGCCATTCGACCCTTGTTAAATCTACCCCTTCATCCAGTTAAAAGGTTTATTATAGTATTTGCGATGTGGGGGGATGACGGTTTAGGGGTTAATAGATAGTTTATGGCTTAGTGTACTTTGTAAAATTTTTGTTATGAGTTTTGTAAAACATTTTTGTTTAGCAAAATCCATAACTACTGTTTTTTGATCACGGAATGGTTTGTGTCGGTATAAGCTATAACGCTAGCGGAATAGCCGGACCGCACAACCTGCGATATGGGTGACCTGAAAATTCCACAGTCAAAAGCCATTTTTTGAGTGCGGAATGTAGAGTTGAAGTACAGGCTAAATCGATAGTGGTATAGCCGTACCGCCGCAACTTGTAATACGGGTAACATGCCATTCTGCGCGCAAAGGCCAATTTTTGAGCAGTATAGCCGTAACGCAACACTTGTAATTTAGGTGATTATTTCTATGGGACACATCTCGCCACTCACAGGGACAGACAGCCTTTTTCTTTGATAATTGCACCAAGAATGTCCCTGCGATCTTAAACATAGTTTTTCACGTATTTCCGACCAAGCTTTTAAACATTGAGCCCTAAGTTAGATTTACAAGTCTGTATAATATAGGGTTTGGAAATACTGTATTTTTACTAATCATAATAGAACATTTGTAATCATGATAAGCCAGGCAAGCTGTGTGTTTAGCTTTTATTCCTCTTTACTAAGTGAGCTATCCAAATGTTTATAAAACATTGAGCCTTTTGCAGAGAAGTGCTAGTGGGAATTTCCTAAAAAAAACGCAATATTGTCATCTGAGATCCATTCATCATCTTTCATTCATCATGAGATTTTTGGAGAAATTTTAGATCTCATAATTAAATGAAAAATTGTTACCTTTTGATATATGTGTCCAAAACAAAATTGGCCATAGGCAGTATTTAAATGAAAGTCTGTGCAGATATTATTGCTGGCCAATGTTATTTTTTCCCTGTGTGAATGTTGATGTAGCATCTTATATTTTGGCGCAACACATTTAGATGACTTAACTTAATTTTAAAAGCCTGTGTTTGAGTGTATTTTTGTAGTATAAAAATGATTTTACATTTGCTAATCTAGTGGGTCATAACTGCAACAAAAATTGATCTTACTTTAAAGGGACATGAAACCCAAACATTTTTTTTGCATCATTCAGACATAGCATAACATTTTAACCAATTTTCCAATTTACTTGTATTATCACATTTTCTATATTCTCTTGGTGTCCTTTGTTGAAGGAGCAAGAATCCACTACTGGGAGCTAGTTGAACACATCAGATGAGCCAATACAGGTGTATACAGTATGTGCAGCCATCAACCAGCAGCCAACTCCCAATAGTGCATTGCAGTTTTTGAGCCTACCTATGTATGTTTTTCAATAAAGGATACTAAGTGAACAATGCAAATTAGATAACAGAAGTAAATTGGAAAGCTGTTTAAAATTGCATTCCCTATCTGAATCATGAAGTTTAAGTTTGACTTTGCTGTCTCTTTAATGACAATAATGGGTGCAATGATCCAGTTCTTCTAAGTATTCTGGAAATCAGAAGAAAGTTCAAACTTGGGTCCAATGTCTGACATTGGACCAGATTACAAGTAAAATAGTAGCACGGCCGCATTAATGCACGTATCACAAGTTGAAAGTAAAAAACTGATGCATGCTATCTTTAGGACTTTGGATATTGCGACCACGCTAATTCCGTCTCCCCATAGACTTCTAGGGGTTGTGCTGAAAAAAAAACTTTTTGGTTATTGCTTGCACAGTAATCTAGCTACTGCGCTAGATCAATTGCACTAAACCCAAGGTGAGTTGGGAATACTTTACATTCCTATGTTTTTTTTTATTTAAAAACCATTTTTTTAATAAAATATATATCTATACTTATATCTATATAAATACATATACAGATATATAAAATATTATTTAAGAATAAAAAAAATCATTTTTTCTAAGTGAAGAACATAGGAATTTAAAGTATTTCTACTTAAAACCCATTAAAATGAATAGAAATTATATTGCACATTTTAAGCATCTACTCTTTGATATCCTATAGGGGCCCACACACATTACCTTACGTTTAATTAGTATAACAAATGCTACACCATGCACATCACCTGTAAGAGCAAATGGGTTAAATAAACTGCAGAGAGGGAGGTTGGAAGCCAGTAACAAGGCCAGAACAGCAGCACACACCAAATTAACAGATGCCATTAACAATAAGCAGAGTTTACTTAAATCAGAAACCCTCATGGACCTTCTTACCTTAGATCATTGTTTTCTGCCTGTGTTAATCTATGCAGTGCTTTTCCTTAAAGGGACAGTCTAGTCAAAATTAAACTTTCATGATTCAGATAGGGCATGCAATTTTAAACAACTTTCCAATTTACTTTTATCATAAAATTTGCTTTGTTACATTGGAGGTATTTTTGAAAAGCTAAACCTAGCTAAGCTCAAACTGATTTCTAAACAGTTGAAAACCGCCTCCTAGCTCAGAGCATTTTGAAAGTTTTTCACAGTTAGACTGTGCTAGTTCACATGTGTCATATAGATAACATTGTGCTCACTCCCGTGAAGTTATTTAAGAGTCTTCACTGATTGACTACACTGCATGTCTGTCAAAAGCACTTAGATAAGGAGGCAGTCTGCAGAGGCTTAGATACAAGGTAATCACAGAGGTAAAAAGCATATTAATATAACTGTGTTGGTTATGCAAAAACGGGGAATGTGCAATAAAGGGATTATCTATCTTTTTAAATAAGAACATTTTTGGTGTAGACTGTCCCTTTAAGTGAGCATCTCACTAGTGAGGAAGAGAGAGGACTGCACTTGAGAGTAGGTGCAGATTATGCAGTGCTGTTTCAGCAAAGGCAGAAAACGATGGGCAGGGACACTATGGCCTAGATTTAGAGTTCGGCGGTAGCCGTGAAAACCAGCGTTAGAGGCTCCTAACGCTGGTTTTGGGCGCCCGCTGGTATTTGGAGTCAGTGATTAAAGGGTCTAACGCTCACTTTTCAGCCGCGACTTTTCCATACCGCAGATCCCCCTACGCCATTTGCGTAGCCTATCTTTTCAATGGGATCTTTCTAACGCTGGTATTTAGAGTCGTTTCTGCAGTGAGCGTTAGAGCTCTAACGACAAGATTCCAGCCGCCTGAAAAAAGCAGGAGTTAAGAGCTTTCTGGCTAACGCTGGTTTCTAAAGCTCTTAACTACTGTACCCTAAAGTACACTAACACCCATAAACTACCTATGTACCCCTAAACCGAGGTCCCCCCACATCGCCGCCACTCGATTAAAATTTTTAACCCCTAATCTGCCGACCGCCACCTACGTTATACTTATGTACCCCTAATCTGCTGCCCCTAACCCCGCCGACCCCTATATTATATTTATTAACCCCTAACTTGCCCCCCACAACGTCGCCGCAAGCTACTTAAAATAATTAACCCCTAATCTTCCGACCGCAAATCGCCGCCACCTACGTTATCCCTATGTACCCCTAATCTGCTGCCCCTAACATCGCCGACCCCTATGTTATATTTATTAACCCCTAATCTGCCCCCCACAACGTCGCCGACACCTACCTACACTTATTAACCCCTAATCTGCCGAGCGGACCTGAGCGCTACTATAATAAATGTATTAACCCCTAATCCGCCTCACTAACCCTATCATAAATAGTATTAACCCCTAATCTGCCCTCCCTAACATCGCCGACACCTACCTTCAATTATTAACCCCTAATCTGCCGACCGGAGCTCACCGCTATTCTAATAAATGTATTAACCCCTAAAGCTAAGTCTAACCCTAACACTAACACCCCCCTAAGTTAAATATAATTTTTATCTAACGAAATAAATTAACTCTTATTAAATAAATGATTCCTATTTAAAGCTAAATACTTACCTGTAAAATAAATCCTAATATAGCTACAATATAAATTACATTTATATTATAGCTATTTTAGGATTAATATTTATTTTACAGGCAACTTTGTAATTATTTTAACCAGGTACAATAGCTATTAAATAGTTAAGAACTATTTAATAGTTACCTAGTTAAAATAATTACAAATTTACCTGTAAAATAAATCCTAACCTAAGATATAATTAAACCTAACACTACCCTATCAATAAAATAATTAAATAAACTACCTACAATTACCTACAATTAACCTAACACTACACTATCAATAAATTAATTAAACACAATTGCTACAAATAAATACAATTAAATAAACTATCTAAAGTACAAAAAATAAAAAAGAACTAAGTTACAGAAAATAAAAAAATATTTACAAACATAATAAAAATATTACAACAATTTTAAACTAATTACACCTACTCTAAGCCCCCTAATAAAATAACAAAGACCCCCAAAATAAAAAATTCCCTACCCTATTCTAAAATACAAAAATTACAAGCTCTTTTACCTTACCAGCCCTGAACAGGGCCCTTTGCGGGGCATGCCCCAAGAATTTCAGCTCTTTTGCCTGTAAAAAAAAACATACAATACCCCCCCCCCAACATTACAACCCACCACCCACATACCCCTAATCTAACCCAAACCCCCTTAAATAAACCTAACACTAATCCCCTGAAGATCTTCCTACCTTGTCTTCACCATCCAGGTATCACCGATCCGTCCTGGCTCCAAGATCTTCATCCAACCCAAGCGGGGGTTGGCGATCCATAATCCGGTGCTCCAAAGTCTTCCTCCTATCCGGCAAGAAGAGGACATCCGGACCGGCAAACATCTTCTCCAAGCGGCATCTTCTATGTTCTTCCATCCGATGACGACCGGCTGCATCTTGAAGACCTCCAGCACGGATCCATCCTCTTCTTCCGACGACTAGACGACGAATGACGGTTCCTTTAAGGGACGTCATCCAAGATGGCGTCCCTCGAATTCCGATTGGCTGATAGGATTCTATCAGCCAATCGGAATTAAGGTAGGAATTTTCTGATTGGCTGATGGAATCAGCCAATCAGAATCAAGTTCAATCCGATTGGCTGATCCAATCAGCCAATCAGATTGAGCTCGCATTCTATTGGCTGTTCCGATCAGCCAATAGAATGCGAGCTCAATCTGATTGGCTGATTGGATCAGCCAATCGGATTGAACTTGATTCTGATTGGCTGATTCCATCAGCCAATCAGAATATTCCTACCTTAATTCCGATTGGCTGATAGAATCCTATCAGCCAATTGGAATTCGAGGGACGCCATCTTGGATGACGTCCCTTAAAGGAACCGTCATTCGTCGTCTAGTCGTCGGAAGAAGAGGATGGATCCGCGCTGGAGGTCTTCAAGATGGAGCCGGTCGTCATCGGATGGAAGAACATAGAAGATGCCGCTTGGAGAAGATGTTTGCCGGTCCGGATGTCCTCTTCTTGCCGGATAGGAGGAAGACTTTGGAGCACCGGATTATGGATCGCCAACCCCCGCTTGGGTTGGATGAAGATCTTGGAGCCAGGACGGATCGGTGATACCTGGATGGTGAAGACAAGGTAGGAAGATCTTCAGGGGATTAGTGTTAGGTTTATTTAAGGGGGTTTGGGTTAGATTAGGGGTATGTGGGTGGTGGGTTGTAATGTTGGGGGGGGGGTATTGTATGTTTTTTTTTACAGGCAAAAGAGCTGAAATTCTTGGGGCATGCCCCGCAAAGGGCCCTGTTCAGGGCTGGTAAGGTAAAAGAGCTTGTAATTTTTGTATTTTAGAATAGGGTAGGGAATTTTTTATTTTGGGGGTCTTTGTTATTTTATTAGGGGGCTTAGAGTAGGTGTAATTAGTTTAAAATTGTTGTAATATTTTTCTTATGTTTGTAAATATTTTTTTATTTTCTGTAACTTAGTTCTTTTTTATTTTTTGTACTTTAGATAGTTTATTTAATTGTATTTATTTGTAGCAATTGTGTTTAATTAATTTATTGATAGTGTAGTGTTAGGTTAATTGTAGGTAATTGTAGGTAGTTTATTTAATTATTTTATTGATAGGGTAGTGTTAGGTTTAATTATATCTTAGGTTAGGATTTATTTTACAGGTAAATTTGTAATTATTTTAACTAGGTAACTATTAAATAGTTCTTAACTATTTAATAGCTATTGTACCTGGTTAAAATAATTACAAAGTTGCCTGTAAAATAAATATTAATCCTAAAATAGCTATAATATAAATGTAATTTATATTGTAGCTATATTAGGATTTATTTTACAGGTAAGTATTTAGCTTTAAATAGGAATCATTTATTTAATAAGAGTTAATTTATTTCGTTAGATAAAAATTATATTTAACTTAGGGGGGTGTTAGTGTTAGGGTTAGACTTAGCTTTAGGGGTTAATACATTTATTAGAATAGCGGTGAGCTCCGGTCGGCAGATTAGGGGTTAATAATTGAAGGTAGGTGTCGGCGATGTTAGGGAGGGCAGATTAGGGGTTAATACTATTTATGATAGGGTTAGTGAGGCGGATTAGGGGTTAATACATTTATTATAGTAGCGCTCAGGTCCGCTCGGCAGATTAGGGGTTAATAAGTGTAGGTAGGTGTCGGCGACGTTGTGGGGGGCAGATTAGGGGTTAATAAATATAACATAGGGGTCGGCGATGTTAGGGCAGCAGATTAGGGGTACATAGGGATAACGTAGGTGGCGGCGGTTTACGGAGCGGCAGATTAGGGGTTAAAAGTGTAATGCAGGGGTCAGCGATAGCGGGGGCGGCAGATTAGGGGTTAATAAGTGTAAGGTTAGGGGTGTTTAGACTCGGGGTACATGTTAGAGTGTTAGGTGCAGACGTAGGAAGTGTTTCCCCATAGGAAACAATGGGGCTGCGTTAGGAGCTGAACGCTGCTTTTTTGCAGGTGTTAGGTTTTTTTTCAGCTCAAACAGCCCCATTGTTTCCTATGGGAGAATCGTGCACGAGCACGTTTTTGATGCCGGCCGCGTCCGTAAGCAACTCTGGTATCGAGAGTTGCATTTGCGGTAAAAATGCCCTACGCTCCTTTTTTGGAGCCTAACGCAGCATTTGTTTTAACTCTCGATACCAGAGTTAAATTTATGGTGCGGCCAGAAAAAAGCCCGCGGAGCGTTAACAGCCCTTTTACCGCCGAACTCTAAATCTAGGCCTATATTTCCAACAATTATCTTTACCAACAAAACAAAAAGAAAAAAATGCACAAATTATTTGTATTCCCTTGTGCAGGTGTCTATAGTGCTGAAGGTGCCTCTACACTCCCTTATATTGTAGCTTGCACAGCTCCATTTGCTGCAGTCCACCAGGAAATCTCAGGTGTCCCGGTAGGCCAGTCTGGGCTGGTGTAAAGTCCCTACACCAGTCTGAGTTATCACTGGTACATACATTAGGGGTATTCTCTGCATCTGCCTTCCCCAACACTAAGGCTGTATTGTCCAATAAAACAGCAGTACTCACCAATCTTGTAGGTTTTATTGAATACATATTTGTACCTGGAAGATTGGTGAGGGCTACTGTTTCATTGTACTATAAACTATTGTTGATGGGGATTGTGCAGGCTCTAATACAGATGTGCACCAGCTGAGTCACATTGTGTTGGATATTCTTTGAACTGTTTGTATATATAACCAACACTAATGGACCCTAACCTCGATCCCTGACCACAACTAACCCAAACAGTGACCTCCATCTACAATTAATTCTAACTGTACTTCTTTTTCTAACATGAACTATGCTAATACATCTATAAAAAGCAACCCTCAGCCCCTACCACAGATACCCCTTGTTACCTACTGCTAGCAACCCTAAACCCCCTACCATGAACTATGAGCATCCTTGCCCCACAAAGGGACCTAAAAAATAAAGCTTAAAGACCCACTATACACTAAATTCATGTCATGCACCTCCTTCTAATCATGGGTGCTGCCATTATGAAACCTAGGCTACACTGCAGGTATGTGAAATAGAGTTACTGCACATGTGCAGACAGGTCATCACTGGAATGGGCACCACCCATGACTAGGAGGGGGGGGGGTAACCTCATTACTATGCTTATAAAATGTATTTAGTGTTTAATGTCCCTTTAACATCCCCATAATATTTGTTTTCCCCAGCAATGTCAATTTACTGCTTATACCATTTAAAAACAATAAAGGTTTCTCACAATTCATTTCATCATATCCATAGTCTGGTTTACCCTCAATTTTACACAATAGTTTTTAAATAATCTTGGTTGAAAAAGTAATTAATACATCAGGAATGAGTGCACCCTCTATTGTAGTAGAGAATGTAGCACATAGTATGGGCTTGATTTTGTAGGGGTGTTGAGAGATTAGGGTTACTAAATATGAAATAACTCCTGTATAGTAAAGCATATGTACTAGTACTTACTGTGGCAGAGATCAGAAGCTCCTTTCCAGACTGTGATCTCAACCAGCTGTAAGGAGCCAGTGTTGGCAATAAGCAATATTATCGCTACATTATAGAGGCTGGATTGTGATAAAATGTACCCTATATTAAAAATATGCTTATGCAAATGTCATTAATAGTGCCTTCATTTTTGCTATTTAAAGGACCAGTCAACACAGCAGATTTGCATAATCAACAAATGCAAGATAACAAGACAATGCAATAGCACTTACTTTGAACTTCAAATGAGTAGTAGATTTTTTTTCTGACAATTTTAAGTTATATCTTTTTCCACTGCTCCTGTACCATGTGACAGCCATCAGCCATTCACAAATGCATACACGTACCATGTGACAGCCATCAGCCATTCACAAACGCATACACACTTATTCTTGCACATGCTCAGTAGGAGCTGGTGACTCAAAAAGTTTAAATATAAAAAGACTGTGCACATTTTGTTAATGGAAGTAAATTGGAAAGTTGTTTAAAAGGGCATGCTCTATCTGAATAATGAAAGTTTAATTTTGATTGAGTGTCCCTTTAAGTCATATTTAACCCTTAAAATTTAAATACACTCCCAGAAGCAGAAGAAAAAACTGTAGCATAAATGTGTGTTTATATAGCTATGCTTATAGGAACATTCATCTACATTTAGCAGAATTAAGCAACGTAATATAGGTTCATAATTTGTGTTGCCTTCTTTTGCTGTAAAATGGCTCTGAAAATTGGGCATGGCTTGTTTCACTGCCTTCAGACGTATCGCTTAAAGTGACATGAAACCCAAAATGTTTATTTCATGATTCCAATAGAGCATGCAATTTTAAACAATTTTCTAATTCAGTTCTATTAACAATTATTCTTTGTTCTCTTGGTATCTTTTGTTGAAAAGCAGGGACGTAAGCTCAGGAGCATGCATGTGTCTGGACCACTATATGGCAGCAGTTTTGCAAGAATGTTATCCATTTGCCAAGAGCATTAGATGGCAGCACTATTTCCTGCCATATAGTGCTCCAGACACCTACCTAGGTATCTTTTCAACAAAGAATATCATGGGAATGAAGCAAATTTGATAATAGAAGTAAATTGGAAACTTTATAAAATTGAAGATTATAAATTTACCGTACCTTGCTACAGCTAACACTGTAATTGCTTAGATCCCAGCAGAAGCACATTTCATATATATGCCTAAGTGGCCACAGCAAAGGAAGCAAGAAACACTGATTCCTCCAGACATTTCTATTGGTTATCCCTAAACTACTCTTGCTTTGCAAAACCTTGTGCATTGTTCTAACAAAATGACAGCATTAAATAAAAATAAAAAAATCTCTTTTTCATACACCTCTATTGCACTGCTGAACATAATTACCGATGTGTTATAGCAATGTAAAAAAATGACTATTGTCCCTGACAACATTAATGTGTATATTGTTTAATCATTTACTAATTATGATTAATTAATCTGGGTTAACATAAAAATAAATAGTAAATACTTCTATGTAGTTCATAAGTTGACAGAATTATGAAGGGATATTGAGACTTCAATAGGAGGAGAGATAATGACATATTATCACTTTCTAAAAATGTTGTGTCTTCTTCTAGTTGGTCTGTGGGAAACTGGACAGAGTGCAGTCGAACCTGTGGGACTGGAGAGCAGTTTCGTCAAGTCCAATGCGTGCAAAAAACGCATTACAAATTGGAAACTGTGGCAAATAAACTATGCTCCCTGTCTCCCCCTGCTCACAGGCAGCTATGTAACGCTCAGAATTGTCCACCGGCCTGGAGTGTTGGACCTTGGTCAGAGGTACATTTTGTCAATATCAGTTTAAATTATTTTATTTATTCAACAGAAAATTCAAATGATGAACATTTTTACAATATATAATACAGATATACTTTTGGAATACCTATACTGATTTAGCACAACTGGTTTTATTTATTTATTATTGAGTTATGTTTAATGCTTTATATTTTTAGGTCTTGTCTTCTAATTTTACAATTTTGCAAACAGATATGACAATAGTATAAGTACCCCATTTACATTCAAAAACTAAAAAGCCTTTTTAAAATTAAACTCCCCCACTCGCTGGGGAATTTATGTGACATCAGTGACATTTTCAGTGACATCAGACATAGCATTATCAATTACATCATAAACATGATCATCAGGTCGTTTCTAGTACCACTACAATTTTATTTACAATATGAATGAGCATACCCGTGAAAGCCTCATTTACACATATATCTTTAAAGGGACAGTATACACCAGTTTTCATATAACTGCATGTAATAGAGACTACTATAAAGAAGAATTTGCACAGATACTGATATAAAAATCCAGTATAAAAACAATTACTTAGAAGCTCCTAATTTAACACTGTTGATGAGGTTAGGCTGGTACACCCACTGAAATGGGCTGAGAAAGCAGGAAAAGCAGACACTCCCCCCTCCCCTGCATATGAAAAGACCCTTTATACAAACAGGAGCGAGCAGGAATCAGTAGACATCAGTATACATCTAAAACTTTGGGGCTTGGTTAGGAGTCTGAATATCAGCACAGTGTTATTTAAAGGGATAGTAAACACCAAAAAATGTTATTGTTTAAAAATATAGATAATCCCTTTATTAACCATTCGCCAGTTTTACATAACCAACACTGTTAAAGAAATATACACCTAGATTTCACAATACCGCTCTGTATACTCTAAGGGATAATGCTGCTGGGCATATGCACTATACAAGTCTGGAGCTGTCTAAAGGGGGATTCTTTGTGATTTACCTAGATTTAGAGTTTTGCGGCCAAAGGGGTGCGTTAGCTACGCGTGTTTTTTTCTCCCGCACCTTTTAAATAACGCTGGTATTTAGAGTTCTCTGAAGGGCTGCGTTAGGCTCCAAAAAGGGAGCGTAGAGCATAATTTACCACCACTTCAACTCTAAATACCAGCGTTGCTTACGGTAGCAGCCAGCTTGAAAAACGTGCTCGTGCATGATTCCCCCATAGGAAACAATGGGGCAGTTTGAGCTGCAAAAAAACAGCGTTCAGCTCCTAACGCAGCCCCATTGTTTCCTATGGGGAAACACTTTCTAAGTCTGCACCTAACACCCTAACATGAACCCTGAGTCTAAACAGCCCTATCCTTACACTTATTAACCCCTAATCTGCCGCCCCCTTATCGCTGACCCCTGCATATTATTATTAACCCCTAATCTGCCGCTCCGTACACCGCCGCCACCTACTTTATACTTATGTACCCCTAATCTGCTGCCTCTAACACCGCCGACCCCTATATTATATTTATTAACCCCTAATCTGCCCCCCCCACGTCGCCGCTACCTTACCTACACTTATTAACCCCTAATCTGCCGACCGGACCTCGCCGCCACTATAATAAATGTATTAACCCCTAAACCGCCTCACTCCCGCCTCGCAAACCCTATAATAAATAGTATTAACCCCTAATCTGCCCTCCCTAACATCGCCAACACCTAACTTCAAGTATTAACCCCTAATCTACCGACCGGACCTTGCCGCTACTCTAATAAATGTATTAACCCCTAAAGCTAAATTTAACCCTAACCCTAACACCCCCCTAAATTAAATATAATTTTAATCTAACGCAATAAATTATTTCTTATTAAATAAATTAATCCTATTTAAAGCTAAATACTTACCTGTAAAATAAACATTAATTTAGCTACAATATAAATAATAATTATACTGTAGCTATTTTAGGATTTATATTTATTTTACAGGCAACTTTGTATTTATTTTAACTAGGTACAATAGCTATTAAATAGTTATTAACTATTTAATAGCTACCTAGTTAAAATAATTACAAAATTATCTGTAAAATAAATCCTAACCTAAGTTACAATTAAACCTAACACTACACTGTCAATAAATTAAATAAAATACCTACAATTACCTACAATTAAATCAACTAAACTAAATTACAAAAAACAAACACTAAATTACAAAAAAATAAAAAAGATTACAAGAATTTTAAACTAATTACATCTACTCTAAGCCCCCTAAAAAAATAACAAAGCCCCCCAAAATAACAAAATGCCCTACCCTATTCTAAAATAAAAAGTTAACAGCTCTATTACCTTACCAGCCCTTAAAAGGGCCTTTTGCGGGGCATGCCCCAATTAAATCAGCTCTTTTGCCTGAAAAAAAAAAAAACATACAATACCCCCCCAACATTACAACCCACCATCCACATACCCCTAATCTAACCCAAACCCCCCTTAAAAAACCTAACACTAAGCCCCTGAAGATCTTCCTACCTTGTATTCACCCAGCCGGGTATCACCGATCCGTCCAGAAGAGGGTCCGAAGTATTCATCCTATCCGGCCAGAAGAGGTCCTCCAGAGGGTCCGAAGTCTTCATCCTATCCGGCCAGAAGAGGTCCTCCAGAGGGTCGGAAGTCTTCATCCAGGCGGCATCTTCTATCTTCTTCCATCCGGAGCGGAGCGGGCCCATCTTGAAGCAGCCGACGCGGAGCCATCCTTCCTCACCGACGGACTAACGACGAATGAAGGTTCCTTTAAATGACGTCATCCAAGATGGCGTCCCTCGAATTCCGATTGGCTGATAGGATTCTATCAGCCAATCGGTATTAAGGTAGGAAAAATCTGATTGGCTGATTGAATCAGCCAATCAGATTCAAGTTCAATCAGCCAATCAGATTTTTCCTACCTTAATTCCGCGCCGGCTGCTTCAAGATGGACCCGCTCAGCTCCGGATGGAAGAAGATAGAAGATGCCGCCTGGATGAAGACTTCCGAGCCTCTGGAGGACCTCTTCTGGCCGGATAGGATGAAGACTTCGGACCCTCTTCTGGACGGATCGGTGATACACGGCTGGGTGAAGACAAGGTAGGGAGATCTTCAGGGGCTTAGTGTTAGGTTTTTTAAGGGGGGTTTGGGTTAGATTAGGGGTATGTGGGTATTGTATGGGTTTTTTTACAGGCAAAAGAGCTGATTTCTTTGGGGCATGCCCCGCAAAAAGCCCTTTTAAGGGCTGGTAAGGTAATAGAGCTGTTAACTTTTTATTTTAGAATAGGGTAGGGCATTTTTTTATTTTGGGGGGCTTTGTTATTTTTTTAGGGGGCTTAGAGTAGGTGTAATTAGTTTAAAATTCTTGTAATCTTTTTTTATTTTTTGTAATTTAGTGGGTTTTTTGTAATTTAGTTTAGTTGATGTAATTGTAGGTAGTTTAGTTAATTTATTTATTGATAGTGTAGTGTTATGTTTAATTGTAACGTAGGTTAGGATTTATTTTACAGGTTATTTTGTTATTATTTTAACTAGGTAGCTATTAAATAGTTAATAACTATTTAATAGCTATTGTACCTAGTTAAAATAAATACAAAGTTGCCTGTAAAATAAATATAAATCCTAAAATAGCTACAATATAATTATTCGTTATATTGTAGCTATATTAGGATTTATTTTACAGTTAAGTATTTAGCTTTAAATAGGAATAATTTATTTAATAAGATTGAATTTATTTCGTTAGATAAAAATTATATTTAACTTAGGGGGGTGTTAGTGTTAGGGTTAGACTTAGCTTTAGGGGTTAATACATTTATTAGAGTAGCGGCGAGGTCCGGTCGGCAGATTAGGGGTTAATACTTGAAGTTAGGTGTCGGCGATGTTAGGGAGGGCAGATTAGGGGTTAATACTATTTATTTAGAAAAAGCAAAAAGAAAGAAGATTCCACAAAATAAGTGCAATCTCAAAGTCTAGGATACAAAGCACATATAGACACAGGACCAGAAGATTCAATGCAAAAACAATAATTCTTTATATGTGAATATATATATAAAGTGCATAAAAAAAAAAAAAAAACACACATATATGTACAGTTCAAAACATACAATACATCAACCATACAAATACATTCATACTCATAACAGTAAAAAGGGGTACCCCAATTGAGCAGCAAGAGGTTTTCAACTTATTATTAATAAGGTGCACCATATGAGTCCAGAGACTGTAATTTCCAATTTTAACAAAATATTGGAGCAAACTTTAGGATGCTTTAGAATACATGCAGTTAATTGCATAAGCCAACCATCATAGAGCAGAAATTGCACAGGAAATAACTTTGAAATCATGCAGTTAGTTGAATAAGCCAGATGTCATGAAGCAAGAATCATAGCGTTATTGCAAAAGATCGTCAGTGCAATGTAAATTAATATGTTAGACTCATAAAGCTCAGTCCTGTCCAAACATCCAGATGTTCTGTGTAAATGTTAGCAGTCAAGCAGTAAAGCAAAGTTCATTCCTTATCAGTATTGCAACAATAACAAAGCGCAGTCTCTGTAGCAAAAGCTCAGTTGCAGTAAAAAGGATATAAGTACTATACACATTTCATTGGTGCATTTTCTCTTAGTGAACAGAAAGCCATAAAGTCACTTTGCAAATATATATGCTTCGTAAGCACATCGCCACTTATCATAGACAGGTAATCACATACCAGCCGCATCGAGCGGCATGCTTGTATTTAGAGCAACGTGATCCTCATCCGTCTGTGAGTATATGGTCAAAAGCGGCACAGTGTCCCAATACAAAGATTCTTGATACTTGCTTTCAAGAGGGGTAACTCTCCCCTTGAGTGGGGTTTAGATGTTAGATAGCGACCTGCCCCTGTCAGGCAGGTCGCTATCTAACATCTAAACCCCACTCAAGGGGAGAGTTACCCCTCTTGAAAGCAAGTATCAAGAATCTTTGTATTGGGACACTGTGCCGCTTTTGACCATATACTCACAGACGGATGAGGATCACGTTGCTCTAAATACAAGCATGCCGCTCGATGCGGCTGGTATGTGATTACCTGTCTATGATAAGTGGCGATGTGCTTACGAAGCATATATATTTGCAAAGTGACTTTATGGCTTTCTGTTCACTAAGAGAAAATGCACCAATGAAATGTGTATAGTACTTATATCCTTTTTACTGCAACTGAGCTTTTGCTACAGAGACTGCGCTTTGTTATTGTTGCAATACTGATAAGGAATGAACTTTGCTTTACTGCTTGACTGCTAACATTTACACAGAACATCTGGATGTTTGGACAGGACTGAGCTTTATGAGTCTAACATATTAATTTACATTGCACTGACGATCTTTTGCAATAACGCTATGATTCTTGCTTCATGACATCTGGCTTATTCAACTAACTGCATGATTTCAAAGTTATTTCCTGTGCAATTTCTGCTCTATGATGGTTGGCTTATGCAATTAACTGCATGTATTCTAAAGCATCCTAAAGTTTGCTCCAATATTTTGTTAAAATTGGAAATTACAGTCTCTAGACTCATATGGTGCACCTTATTAATAATAAGTTGAAAACCTCTTGCTGCTCAATTGGGGTACCCCTTTTTACTGTTATGAGTATGAATGTATTTGTATGGTTGATGTATTGTATGTTTTGAACTGTACATATATGTGTGGTTTTTTTTTTTTTTTTTATGCACTTTATATATATATTCACATATAAAGAATTATTGTTTTTGCATTGAATCTTCTGGTCCTGTGTCTATATGTGCTTTGTATCCTAGACTTTGAGATTGCACTTATTTTGTGGAATCTTCTTTCTTTTTGCTTTTTCTAAATATGTTTTTCTAGGTTGCACTATAGCGTTTATTACTATTATTCTAGGTGAGCTTTACTAAAAAAACCCTGTTTTATAGTTTATTAATACTATTTATTATAGGGTTTTTGAGGCGGGAGTGTGGCGGTTTAGGGGTTAATACATTTATTATAGTGGCGGCGAGGTCCGGTCGGCAGATTAGGGGTTAATAAGTGTAGGTAAGGTAGCGGCGTCGTTGGGGGGTCAGATTAGGGGTTAATAAATATTATGTAGGTGTCGGCGATGTTAGGGGCAGCAGATTAGGGGTACATAGGGATAATGTATGTGGCGGCGGTGTGCGGTCGTCAGATTAGGGGTTAAAAAATTTTATTAGAGTGGCGGCGATGTGGGGGGGGCCTCGGTTTAGGGGTACATAGGTAGTTTATGGGTGTTAGTGTACTTTAGAGCACAGTAGTTAAGAGCTTTATAAACCGGCATTAGCCCAAAAAGCTCTAAACTCCTGACTTTTTTCTGCGGCTGGAGTCTTGTCGGTAGAGGGTCTAACGCTCACTTCAGCCAAGACTCTAAATACCGGCGTTAGGAAGATCCCATTGAAAAGATAGGATACACAATTGGCGTAAGGGGATCTGCGGTATGGAAAAGTCACGGCTGGAAAGTGAGCGCTAGACCCTTTCCTGGCTGACTCTAAATACCAGCGGGCGGTAAAAAACAGCGTTAGGACCCCTTAACGCTGGTTTTGACGGCTAACGCAGAACTCTAAATCTAGGCGATACTTTTTACCTCTGTAATTACCTTATATCTAAGCTTCTGCCTCCTTATCTCAGATCTTTTGATTGACTTGCATTTCAGGCCATTGGTGCTGACTCCACATGCGTGAGCACAATGTTATTTATATGAATCACATGAACTAACGACCTCTAGCTGTGAAAAACCTGTCAAATGCATTCAGATAAGAGGCGGCCTTCAAGGGCTTAGAAATAAGCATTTGAACCTACCTAGGTTTAGCTTTCAACTAAGAATACCAAGAGAACAAAACAAATTTAATGATAAAAGTAAAGTAGAAATTGTTTAAAATAACATGCCCTATCTGAATCATGAAAGTTTAATTTGGACTTTACTATCCTTTTAAAAATAAGCAAAACTATACATTTTTTATAAAAACACTCCCAGATGGGTTATATAAATGGATCATCTACAAAACATTTATGCAAAAAAAAATCTAGTGTACAATGTCCCTTTAAAGGGACAGTCTGTTCCAGAATTTGTATTGTTTAAAAAGATTGATAATCCCTTTATTACCCATTCCCCAGTTTGCATAACCAAAACAGTTATATTAATACACTTTTTACATCTGTAATTACCTTGTTTCTAAGCCTCCGCAGCCTGCCCCCTTATTTCAGCTCTTTTGACAGATATGCATTTTAGTTAATCAGCGCTGACTCCACAGGAGTAAGTACAATGTTATCTATATGGCGCACATGAACTAGCGCTGTTTAGCTGTTAAAAACTGTCAAAATGCACTGAGATAAGAGGCAGCCTTCAAGGGTTTAGTAAATAGCATATGAGCCTACCTAGGTTTAGCTTTCAACAAAGAATACCAAGAAAACAAAGCAAATTTGATGATTAAAGAAAATTGGAAATTTGTTTAAAATTACTTGACCTATCTGAATCATTGTAGTATATGAAAGGGATAGGAAAGTCAAAATTAAACTTGCATGATTCAGATAGAGCATTCAATTTTAAGACACTTTTAAATTCACTTCTATTTTCAAATGTGCTTTGTTCTCTTAGTATCCCTTGTTGAAAAAGAATACGCTCATTTCCTACACTAGTGGGAGCTGATGCTAATTGCTGCCTGCACACATTTGTCTCTTGTGATTGGCTAACTAAACGTGTTTAGCTAGCTGCCAATGTTCCTTCAGCAAAGGATAACAAGAGAAAGAAGCACATTTGATAATAGAAGTAAATTGGAAAGTTGATTAAAATTGTATGTTCTATCCAAATCATGCAATAATTTTTTGGAGTTTCCAGTCCCTTTAAAATAAAACAAATTAAGCCTATGTTATAAATGTTAAAGGAACATGAAACCCCACGTGTTTCTTTCATGATTCAGTTAGAACATACAATTTTAATAACATTTCCAACATACTTCTATTATCAAATGTGCTTCATTCTCCTGATATCTTTTGTTGAAAGAGTAGTAATGCACTACTGGGAGCTATCTGAAAACATTGGGTGAACCAATGACAAGAAGTATATATGTACAGCCGCCAATTAGCAGCTAGCTCCCAGAAGTACACTGTTGCTCCTGACTCTACCTAGGTATGCTTTTCAACAAAGAATACAAAGTGAACAAATTAGATAATGGAAGTATATTGGAAAGTTGCTGAAAATGTTATGCTCGGTCTGAATCATGAAAGAAAACAGCAGCTTTTAAATATTTTTTTTTCTTTTCTTAAAACCAGTGTTCTCGAACCTGTGGCAAGGGATGGAAGAAAAGAACTGTGGTTTGCAAAAGTACAAATCCTTCTCTCCGTGCTCAGATTCTGCATGATGCTGCTTGTACAACAGAATTCAAACCCATAACACAAGAAAACTGTATTGTTAAGCGATGCAACAAACCAAAGAAACTGCAATGGGTTGCATCCAGCTGGTCAGAGGTATGTGCGCTATAGTTCACGGTTGCTCTAGAGCTGACTTTTCAATAAAGGATACCAAAAGAACAAAGCAATTTTTATTATAGTAATCAAAAATGCTACAGCTGAATTATTAAAGTATCATTTTGACTTTACTATTCCTTTAAGAAAAAATAGAAAAGTTAAAGGGTCATTATAATCTAAAAATGACATGCTCTGATTCGTTAGAGCATATACATTTTAAGACCATCGACCCTGCACTACTGTGTGTTTAACCCCCACAAAGGGGTTAAACACACAGTAGAAGTACTGCTTGGAACCCGCAGAGCACTGCAGGTCCCAAGCAGAAACCTCCGCTGATCCAATCAGCATCGCTAGTCATACGAATCAGATGTGTAATTAGCAATGCTGATTGGATCAGTGATGGTCTCTGCTTGCAACTATCAGTGCTTTGCGCAGGTTAAACAAACAATAGTGCAGGGTTGATAGTCTTAAGATGACAATCTCTAATTAATTAGATATGTCATCTTTCAACTGTTATGACTCTTTAAACAACTCTTGCTTTTGTATAAGATTTGTGTAGATTATCCAACACTCACTAGAGAGGCCAAAAAGCAAAATCTGTAACCTAGGGTTTCAAAATGCTGCAAATTGCCTAAAGCAGCTATTTTATTTGCAGCATTTGATGTTTTTTTGCCTCCTAGGGAGCATGGGATAAGCACATTTTTAACAAAAGCAAAAAAGGTATTTTAAAATGTGTTAGTATATTATACTGAGTAATGGACCAAGCTCTGACCTTTGAACAAGTGGGCACGTTATTTATCTGTATAGAGTTTATTAAATCAAGCTTCCAATAATTACCAGCATTACATCAGAATTTTATAAAAAATGTTGTTTTCCTTTTTGCACCATAACTACACTTCTTTCTCAAGGTATGGCGTCTGTCATTAAAGGGGCAGTCTACACCTTAGTCATCTTAAAGTCTCACTTTAGATTAAGCTACAAATATCATCCTGCACCCCTTTCTATATAATGCAGCAGTAACATTAAAACATTATTTTAAAATGACTATTGTTACTGGTCACTTTGAAATGGCTGCCAAGCTCTGCCCACTGATGACATCACGATCTAGGCTGCATTAAAGGCTTCACTAGTTATAAAAGAGTCACTTATGGGATTTAACAGACTGTCAATCGTATTCAGCAGAGTGCATACATGCAACCCAGATCATTATGTCATCAGTGGGCGGAGCTTGGTAGCTATTTCAAAGTGACCAGCAACCATAGTCATTTTAAAATAACTTTTTTACTGTTACTGCTGCATGATATAGAAAGGGTGCAGGATGATATTTGAAGCGTAATCTAAAGTAAGACTTTAAGATGACTAAGGTGTAGACTGTCCCTTTAAAGACACATGCCTTTCCCTATAAGGAGGCTGTTTCCTGGGCTGCGAGAAAGCTGGTCCCACCTACAGTGACATGGTGTCCCTGTGTTCTTGAGGTGCACACTGCAATTAGTTGCTGTTGCTCAAGACCTGCTTGTGAGGCTATCCAGAAACAGTACAGTAATAGTCAAATATGACAGTTACTGTGTATACAGTCACTGTAACAGCCAGTCACAGCAATTGTATACTGATAGCGTAGCTTAGATACTAGCCTACTGCAGTACATGCTGATATTAGGCTCATGGGGAAATCACTGGATGCCTCAGAAGTTAGGCAGTGATGCCCAATGGATGTGATCACTATGACAGCCAGTCACAGTGGTCACATATCTAAATGACAAGCCATTGTTAACAATGTCTTTTCTTAGCCTGTCCACTTCTCTCCCAGTGAACATGTACAGGAAAGTAGTGTCACATTAATTTGTAATAAATTTTATTTTAATCAGTTCATTATTTGAGGGATGTTAAATAAAATAAGCACAGAAAAAGTGCAAGGAAATTGGATAAAATATGAATTTAGCAGAAAGCAGTGACCGCCACAGAACCACCAACCATACTTTGATACGTAACTACATAATGTCTTACTTAAAACACACTTTTTTCTTTCCTGTACAGTATCAAAACTATTATAAGCTCACACAATTTCTAAATGTAAACAGACTAAAATAATAATTTTTATTTTTTTAAAAAAAAAAAGCATAAACCAAAAAAAAACAACTTTTTTTTTTAAAAAAAATAATATTTTTAGGGTTTACAATATTTGATACTCTCCTTAGTATCTGTACTTCTTTATTATTAAATATCATGTATATGGACTATCACATATTCCATAACATTTAAGACAGAAAATTAATCTTTTTCTTCCACTGTAGTAATTGCTGGAAACATAATTATTAATCCTGTTTTTTTCAAAGGTGTGTGTCTGTGTGTATAGGTAAATAGGAAGACAGACAGACAGAAATATACAGATATTTATAGATACATACACATTTTTTTCTGGAGCTGTAGATATATATATATATATATATATATATATATATAATAGTCACAAGTCACTATTTTATATCTCAATAAAGTGACAGAAGAGTGTAGTTGTAGTTTATATGTACAGTATAAATAGATTCATGCCTGCTAAGCTGAAACAAATACAGTAATTTTCATGGGAAAACATCCAAGTTCCCAATATTTAAGCCAAGCAGCTGGATAGCATATCTTTCCCTAAGGTAATTGTGTTTGGAAATGAATATAAAAGAAAACTTGTAAGGGAGATACAGTGTGAAGCTTAGACTTTTAGAGAAACGAAGGGTATCAGCAAACAGCAGGTTCGACAGGAAGGCATACATGGGTGAGCATGATATTAGCAAAGAAAGGATGCGATTATCAAGCTACACTAGACTTGTTCATTGGCAGATATACTGTATGTTCAAAAACGCCACACAGCTGATTTTAAAATATGTAGTGTTTTGTTTTATATGTATAAACATGGTTTTAGTCAATAAAAAAAATATAAATTACTTCTTTATCCAACAATGTAGAAAAATATTAGAAAAATGCCCTTGTAAGTTCCTGCTTAAAAAGTGTAAATGTTTTTTTTATTGATTTGAAATTTAGGTTTTATTAATTAACATATATTAGAAACTCTTCTTAAATTATGTTTGTTTATCGTACTTCTAGTAGCTCATGGGTTAGTAGATGCCTAGTTTAGTTCACTCTCAATTAAAGGGCTACTATAGAAGAACAAAGACATGCTATTATTCGTTAGAGCATGAAATTTGAACATTAGCTGCCCTGCAATGCTATGTGTTTAACCCCTGCAAATTGGTTAAACACATAGTTAAATTACACTATGGGAGCCACAGAGCACTGCTGTTCCCGAGCAGTCATGGCCACTGATCCATTAAAGGAAAGGGAGTCACACAACCCAGCTGTATGACTTCCGCTTGCTGCTGAATGGATGACCATAAGTTTCCGTTCAGGACCAGCAGTGCTCTGTGGCTCCTGAGCTTTACCTTAACTATATGTTTAACCTTTGCAGAGGATAAACACATAGCATTGCAGGGTCACTAGTGTTAAAATTACATTCTCTTAACAAATTATAACATGTAATTTTTCACATTTTTCAGGTCAGATAAACAATCAGATGCAGGTGCAATGTATATTCTTATGTAGCAGCTGATCACTGAGGTTGAAAGATACATGAAACCTAACATTCTGCAGTGGTAGATACAAGATTAGGTAATTATAGATATGTGTAAGGTGCGCCTGGCAAGGCTAAAGTGTGCAAACAATGCTAATTTGTTTCACAGAAATAATATAATTTAAAACAATGATAACAGAAAATACATGCTAATACATGTGGTGTATATAGTCAGTCCAGAATATATCCAATAGTGATGGTTTCCATATAGTATAACAATGAAAAAAGGTAACAAATAAAATGTATATATAAAAAATAGTGTACACTTGTATGGTGTCAGTGACCCATATCCACATAAAAAGAGTGGAGATAGTCAGAACACAAGTGACCAGAAAAAAAAAAGAAAATTATATAATCCTTGAAAAAAATGAACAATATATGTGATCCCAAAGGTGTGTATATGTTCAAAAAGGTATCAATGGTATAGAAAAGTCTATAGATCCCAAAAGTAATAACGATGAGAATATGGATCTTAGAATAGTCTTATGTAGATAATCCTCCGTGATATCTTCTTGGAAAGTTCTTGTGCAAAAAAAACTTTTAAAATATAAACAGAAATAGTGCAAAACCAAAAGGAAACAGACCTGCCTTAAGAGGTATTGGGCTTACCGGGCTGTCCTTCTGTCAGGAAACTCGAGCTATGTAGTCTAAAGTCGACGCGTTACAGCCTTGAACAAGGCCTTTATCAAGACAATATAAGCTCAGAGTAGTTTGCAAGAATATAAGTGTTGGACTCACCTATCAGAATCCTTAAAAAAATATTTGAAAAATACCACCAAAATACCAGTGTTTTATATGGTGTCCAGTATCGTTGTCAACAATATTGAGACATTTTCGTAAATGCAAATTTTGTTACTTCCGGTTACAGCTAAAACAGCTACAGTTATTGTCTAAAACAATATATATATATATATATATATATATATATATACATATACTGTATGTGTATATATATATATATATATATATATATATATAAGAGAAATATACATATATGTCTAAAAACGAATATACATATATGTCTAAAAAACAAAGCTCGAGTTTCCTGATAATACAAAAGTATAAGGAGTATAAGGACAAGGTTATGGTGAAAACATGTTGCTAAAAGTATAGATATCACACCATAAAAACAGTTATTAAAAAAATAGCTAGCAGTAAATGCATAGTTAAATCATAGATAAATCAGTGGGTTACAAAATTTTCTTGTAATTATGAACCACAGTAAATACATACCGTTTCTCCATAATCAACATTAAATTGTATGGTATATCTTTAAACTGCAATAAAGGTGCTACCTATATGAAAATACAGAGGATATATAAAAATAATAATAATTATAATGTTTATATTTCAAGATAAAAGTTAACTAATAAACTATGGAATTAAGATAGTCTAGGTATACATATACATGGCTCTGTCTGAGGTAAATATGGGACTAAATACACAATATTTATTTATGTAATTATAGATGTCTGTTACCTTTTAGAGGATAATTCTGAATGTCTTGTAACACATTTATATATATATTTTCCTGTAAAAATATTGTTTAATCTTTTTATTAGGTAGTTTGGAATTGGTTTTGCAGCCCACTGATAGGTATCTGATAAATAAATAAGCAGTCCAATGCCAACCTAAATTGGCATCTAACATACAGGTTATGATGGTTTTGAAAATGAATAATGCGTAAAGAACTACTTTAATTCATTTGATTAGGTGTTGATCACATTCCTTCAGAAAATTATGAAATGATTTATCTTTCCAAAAATCCACACAGATTTTATTAGTGATTTTTGTAAAAAAAATCATTTAAAAACCTTTTCTAAATGACTGGGATAGTCCTCTAGGAGATTACTAAGCAAGGATGCCTAAGACCCAAAGTATTGATTAGATTTTAACAGGATCTAACTAATTATGGGGTTGACCACAATCGTTTAGAAAAGTTTTTTTTAATTGTTGTACAGTATTCACCATTAAAATCTATCGGTATTTTTTTTAGATAAATTATTAGATAATCTTGATCAACTTCTTTATTTGAAATGCAAATATAAATTTTACGTCCCTTTTTAAGGCAATTACAGGTGCACAGTAATTGTAAAAATGAACAATCATAAGTCTCCTGAGTACATATGTAAAGTAAAATGAACACAATGCTTTTTTTCCTTGTGTTAACAGAGGCCACAGAAATGTGCACCCTTTCTCTTTTGTCTGTATAACTGGAAAAACTATACAAAGACTTCTGTTACATTGTCCTATAGCAATAACATTATAATTATCTTTTAATACAAGTTAGCAGTGCTATAGTTACTTTTTGTGCTGCCATAGGCACTGAAAAAGTCTGCAATCCACCAACCCCAACACAACCAGAGGCCAGGAATGTATAAAGCAGTCACGTACCCCTACTAGACAACCATTAATTTGTAAGACACTTATTACAACTAAAACATATGACGGCACCATGGCTCTCTAAATGTACTATCCCTTCCTCAAACTTGCTGCTCTAGGCACAGGTCATTTGCCTAGACCAAAATATTCACCTACAAATTTCACTGTAAAATGTTACTTTTTAAGCTGCACAACAGTAACTAACTCCTGTTTCATGTTTTCTTCTTAAGTGTTCTACCTCTTGTGGATCAGGACTTCAGAAAAGGACATTGAAATGTACAGAGAAATATGTATCTGGGAAGTCTAAAGATCTTGCTCAGAAAAAATGCTCACATTTGCAGAAGTCAAACATTGAGTTGGAAAGAGTTTGTCAGCAGGCAGAATGCCCGAGATATCCTTTCTACTCTACATTTCATCAACCCCGCGGAGCCTGGTACACTTCTCCCTGGTCTCAGGTAACATTCTGTTTAGTTTATATCTCCAAAATGACAGATTAGATCCAAAGGAGCAAATCAAATAAGCAATTACTTCATTTAAAACCTGTATTGTTTATTACAGTTACATCTGGATCTTAAATTATTCTGTTTAAATATTTGAGTTTTTTTATTAGTAGATAGAAGGGTGATTAAACAAATAATATCTAGCCATAGATTAAGATTTGCTTGTGTTTTATTTATTTACCACAACCAGATGTTAATGATCAGAAGTTGATTACAAAATCAATGTTTCTAGCATTCCTAAAGAGACAGTGAAGTCCAAAATAAAATTTCATTAGTCAGATAGGGCAGGTAATTTTAAACAACTTTCCAATTTACTTTTATCACCAATTTTGCTTTGTGCTCTTGGTATTCTTAGTTGAAAGCTAAACCTAAGAGGTTCATATGCCAATTTCTTAGACCTTGAAGGCCGCCTCCTATATGAATGCATTTTGACAGTTGTTCACTACTAGAGGGTGTTAGTTCATGTGTGTCAAATAGATAACACTGTGCTCACGCACATGGAGTTACCTAGGAGTCAGAACTGATTGTTTTAAATGCAATGTCTGTCAAAAGAACTGAAATAAGGGGGCAGTTTGCAGAAGCTTAGATGCAAGGTAATCACTGAGAGGTAAAAAGTGTATTAATATAACTGTGTTGGTTATGCAAATTTAGGGAATGGGTAATAAAGGGATTATCTATCTTTTAAAACAATGACAATTCTGGTGTAGACTGTGCCTTTAAGTCTTTTACAGAGGTTTTAAAATGCATCTGCTTTAGCAAATCTGCTATAACATTGCTTAAAGGGGCAACATTCTAAAAATGTCTATATGTGTTAAAAATATGATTTATTTTGCAGGGAAGGTTAAGTTAAATCCATACAAGCCTGATTTTATATAAAGAATAAATCACAAATAGGCTCAACACACCACCACTCTACTTTTAGGGGCATAAAATTATTTTTTATTGCATCTAAAAGACAGAATTTCAAAATGTATTATATAAAGGTGTTAAATAGAATGGATGTTCCTCTATTGAGTATATGTTTTTATGCTTGTGAGACATACAAAATAAATGAAAGATATGATCATAAGCCAGTGAGCATTCAGGCTTTTAAGTTGTACGTCTTGTTAGCTTTAAATTCAAAATAAACAGCTTTAACTTGTATAAAAAACTAGTTAAATAAAGTGCCACAAATAATAGTATACTGTATATATATATATATATATATATATATATATATATATATATATATATATATATATATATATATATATATATATAAAGTATCTCTTTAAACATATTCAGATAGTCAAAAAGGTATTGTTCACTTTTCAGTTTTGATATCCTTAAACCACATTACCACAAGGATATAAATGTGCACGTGTATCTCCTTTGAATAAATCAATAATGTCTTTTGGACTCCTCCTGTGAAGTTGAGAATCGGCTGCAGCTGACTTTATCAAATGTGCTGGTTACATATATCTGAAATACACACAAGCCAAAGAAAAGAACGCAACGCTATTCTAAGTGCAATTAAAATGACATCACTTTAATTCCAATTAAAAACTCTCACACTCTGAGACCTCAGATAATGTAAGGTATGAGTTTAGCACAATCAGTCATTTACAGAGTGTCTGACGAAGTATGGGGTTTACTACGAAACGCGTAAGGTCACACCCATTTTGCACACGCTAACTGAAGATTTGGATCACAGTAAAGAGAGAGTGGTGTTTTTTTGTCTGTGATTCAGAGACGACTAGGGAGTGGAGTCTTGGGAGCATCCGATAGAATAGTGCTGGAAAATAACATGGATGATTGTTTTCAAGAGCTCTAAGTCTGCGATTGGTTAGCAGGGGTTCTTTTGTTCTGGAAGACAGGGACATCAGTGAAAAGAATAAGCATAAAGCAATATACTCATTTGACAAAATAAAGATGCAGTTTTCATTGCAGAATTATTCTTATATCTGAAGGTTTAAAATTTTGTAGTTTACAATTTGTGTTTAGTGTCCCTTTAAAGGGACAGTCTACTCCAGATTTTTATTGTTTTAAAGGATAGATAATCCCTTTATTACGCATTCCCCAGTTTTGCATAACCAAAACGATTATATTAATACACATTTTACCTATGTATGTGATTACCTTGTATCTAAGTCTCTGCAGCCTGCCCCCTTATTTCAGTTCTTTTGACAAACTTGCATTTTAGTGCCCTCTCGAAAGTAACTCCATGAGCTTGAGCATAATTTTATCTATATGGCACATATGAACTAACGCCCTCTAGCTGTGAAAAAACTGTCAAATACATTGAGATAAGAGGCAGCCTTCAAGGGTGTAGAAAATTAGCATATGAGCCTACCTAGGTTTAGCTTTCAACTAAGAATAACAAGAGAACAAAGCAAATTTGATGATAAAAGTGAATTGGAAAGTTTAATTTTGAATAGACTGTCCCTAAATATCATCTTGATACATTGTTCCACAGACAGTGTTATGAAGGTAAATATTTCAATTTTAATGCGATCAAATTTTAAATCTTTGTTATTGAAAAAACATATGAATTGAAATTTCTGTAAACATTTTATAACCCATATCCGATTTTATCACCTTTGCTATGAAAGCTATATCCTTAATAGATTATTTATGTATTTCTACTACATTTTTTAAACAAAAACAACTTACCTTTATGAGAGGAATAAAGGTATATGAAATTCAAACTGCCGTTATGAGAGGGACAATATTTTCATATACGCCTTACTAACTGAAGACAA
Source organism: Bombina bombina (assembly GCF_027579735.1). Lineage (NCBI taxonomy): Eukaryota > Metazoa > Chordata > Amphibia > Anura > Bombinatoridae > Bombina > Bombina bombina. The sequence continues at coordinate 486,561,449 of NC_069503.1, read as the reverse complement.
TAATAATAATTATTCCCAATGATTAAGCAAATTGAATTCCAAATTAAATCCAAATGGAGTCCTAGTACCTAAAACAACATTCCAAAACACCTCACTTTAAACAAAAATGTTGTAATATCACCACCCCTCTCTGGTGTCATTTCTCTCTATGGCCTTCCATTTTAATTTATTTACATTAAATGTTTAGCTAACTGTGAGCTATGTTCAAGATTTCTGATGTCTGTTAAAATTTCCCTTTTTTCCTAACGGACCTACATATTGAAGCTTGCACTGTGTGCACCATATTAAATACACCACAAAGATAGTCCTAACATTTTCACATGTCCTAATCTCATAGCTGCTATCTCTTGTGTAGAACTCAAAACATGGTCCCTAGTCAACATAGGCACATACTTTACATACAAGTAAAGTTGTTATACTTAACCATTCCTTTAAACGGCAACCATGGATTGTGGATTTGCTGAGGTTTCCTACGTTTACTTGGCAATAGAATATTCCCCAGAGTCAGACCCCTCTTGTAGGAAAAAAACAACAACCATGTTCTACTACAGTTTTAGTCATTCATCAGCAGATACAATCGAAAAATGTTTTCTAATGATTTTACAAATCTGCATGATTTGAAGACACCCACAAGCCAAGCAAGATAATTAGATCTCCAAGATGATATGTATTGCTATGTAAAAAGCAGGGTGAACAACAAACTTAAACCCCTATATTATCTGACTCTTCTTCAGGATGTTATAAATGTTGGTAGATTATAGATTCTGTTGATCGAAAATAAGCAATTTTTGTTTATATCCAGTTACGGGAACCCTATCATCAATTAATTTTCAATTCTAAACTACAGTATAAACTTTGTAGATTTGAATTAACTTTATTGCTTATCTCTTAAAACACAGCTTTGATCATGAAATCTGTTTTGACATATATGAGCAAACTATCTAAGCGCATTACATTGTCCTGTGTGACTGTCTTATTTTCCTTGAGATAAATATTTTTATTAAATATCTATATTCTATTTATGGTGAAAATAATTCCCTAACAAATTAGATGAACTGTTATTACATGTAAAGAATAATGTACGTAAAGCAGATAATATCTCTTGCTTTACATATGGGGGAAGATAAATAGCTGGATAATATGTACTCAATTATTTGTAATTTTGGAAAATAATTTGTTATTTGAGGTAGTAAATTAATTTCCTAAGGTTAGAATGTACATCTGGATATCAGTAGAGTTTTTTCTAAGAACAATTTTATCCCCCAAATACTTCAGTTTCTATGGTTCTGTTTTTCACTTTTATATTCTCATGGAGTTCTTTTGTTGACAATATATTAGAACATGATGAAAAACAAGCTGATAAGATTCACTCTTTGCAAGTGAAAGCTATTGAATGATTGAATGTGATCACTTACATAAGTTTCTAAAAGGTTCTCAGCCAGTAAACCCTTTGTTCCTTCCACAAAAATCATAAAAGTAAATGTTATAAATTGTCAGTGTAAAGCTTTGTGTAATAAAGATTTCCCATAAGGCTGTGCCAAGTTATTAGATTGAGTTACATGCCATTATGATACTTAACACTAGTTTAACAACATATTACATGTTCCACTTAGTAACCTTGATTTTACAGACACAGCAATCTAGTTGTCATGACAATATTAAAACAACATAAATAATGATTTTGCTTCTTGACCTATCCCTTTCTTCAAATGGAACTAAATAAAAAATATATGATAGGGTAATTTCTACACATGTTGCTATTACATAAGGAGTTTACATGTTAGGAAACCTAGGCAAAAAAGTATTTTGATATATTTATAATCTGACATTAATGGGATTTTCTTTAAACCGTCTTATAGCAATAAAAGACATAAAATCTAGGAATGAAGAGAGTTGTTAAAGTACATGATTCAATACAGTATAAGTAGTGTGACCTTGGTTATTTAGAAGGACACTCAAGTCAAAATAAACTTTTATGATTCAATGTATATCCATCCATCTACAGAAAATAAAAAGAAAGATAGTGGTATTAGCAATCCTCTTTTAAAGTGATGGTAAAGTCAGCTCACCATGCGCCCTATGTGAAATATGTACCGCACGCTCCCGACATCTACACTAAGTCTTTGCTACTTACTGCGCATGCGCACCGCTTACGCTAACTGCGCATTGCTATATGAGAATACTCAGCTCCTGGTTTTAGCCGATCGGTGCGTAGTGTCATATAGCAATGCGCAGTTAGCGTAAGAAGTGCGCATGCGCAGTAAGTAGCAAAGACTTAGTGTAGATGTCGGGAGCGTGCGGTACATATTTCACATAGGGCGCATGGTGAGCTGATGATTGGCTAAAAGCGTTGTCAATCAAAGCTGCACCGGTGAAAAAATATAGAGAGGCTGTTTGAAACACTGTACGGAGAGGGAAATAAAATCGGCATTACAGAGTGAATAAATGGTTTTTTATTTATATAAGCACATCGATGTGCTAGTTATGGTAAAAGAAAAAGGATTATGTATTGCACAACAGATGACTTTACCATCACTTTAAAGGGATATGAAACCTTACATTTTTCTTTCATGATTAGATATGTGCATGGGGAAAAAATTCTGTTCGGATCGATTCGAATTCGGAAAAATTTGAATCAATTTGGTTCGGATTCGAATAAATTCGGCTGGATTCGGAAATTCAGAATTTTGGTAAGTGCTAGGTGGGATGTGCTGTGTATTAGACTAGTATTATGTACTGTATATTAGGTGTAACCCATAGCAGAGTGATATAACCTAATATACTATACAATACTAGTGTAATCCATGGCCATCCGAATCTACCGAATAAATCCGAACTAATTCGGATTTATTCAGTAAATTTGGCACTATTTTAATTTGGAAATCCGAATCGATCCGAATCCCGAATTTTACGAATTCGGCCGAATTTCCGAATCGATCCAAAACGAATCGCACATGTCTATTCATGATTTCAGATCGACCATGCGATTTAAAACAACTTTCTAATTTACTTCTGTTATCAATTTTTCTTCGTTCTCTTGGTATATTTTGTTAAAAGGCAGTGACATATGCTTAGGAGCTGGCCTATTTTTGGAGCACTAAATGGCGGCGGTTTTCCATTTGTAAGAGCAATAGATGGCAGCACTGTTTCCTGCTATGAGTAATGCTTGTAGGATATTTCCCTATCAGACCAAACTTGGCCAGTAGTGTTCTTATCCCGGCGTCAAGTGGAAGGATAAGGAAATATCTAAGAACAAAGTGCGTGTTAGAAGAGAGGTAAGCAGTACTCACGGTAGACAGGGTAGTCCTTCACGGCAATAAGATTAATGCAGAGAATGGTCAGAGACAGGCAGAGTTCGGCAACAGAAAGGCAGTCCAGCAGTTTAGCAGTTCAGGGGTAAACCAGTAGAATGGTCAGGAACAGGCAGAGGTCAGTACCAAAAAGCAATCCAGCAGTTTAGCCGTTCAGGGGTAAACCAGTTGAATGGTTAGACAAGCAGAGTTCAGTAACAATATGGCAATCCAGCAATTCAAGGGTTAAGCAGCAAAGTGGCCAGACAAGCAGAATTCAGTAACAATATGGCAATCCAGCAATTCAATGGTGAAGCAGCAAAGTGGCCAGATAAGCAGAATTAAGTAACAATATGGCAATCCAGCAATTCAAGGGTTAAGCATATATCAATGTGGCTACAGCGGATCATGTCTGCCCGCACAATGTTAAATCGGCCCCATGATATCATGCGAATAAAGTCAATTTGATAATAGAAGTAAATTAGAAACTTTTTTAAAATGGTTTGCTTTGTCTGAATAACAAAAGAAAATATCTGGGTTTCATATCCCTTTAATAAAACTGTTGTAGCTTTATGTCTTTGTTGTTATTCAGTAATGTGGTTAGTAGGCAACTGTAGCCTTGAGCATGGTTCAGTCAAACTCTTAATGTTTGCTGCAGCATTTGTAATTATTAGCTGTAAGCAGCAATTCCAGTTTTTAAATCTTTCTCATCTACAAATATTGTCGCAACTTTTCCAAGACTGTAGCTGACAATGAGAAGTGATACTGTACAGGGCAGTGCTATCTTGCATAAGGAGTGCCAATTTCTTTTGCCAGCAGCCGTCTTGGAAAGGCCACCACAATATTTAAAAAGGAATGTCAATCATGGATGCATGCAGTGCACAAGATGGTAGGCATAATGAATGAAAGAACAGGTACGCTTTATTATTTACTGAAAAAAAATCTACAATTTTACTAACTACCTAAAATCCTGTTCCAAATTTTCATTGAACCATAGTTTTTTTTTAATTAAACCTCATATACACAACTTACACGTTTTGGTTATTGACGTAATCAAAGTTCAGGGGTTATGGAGTGACCTTGATTATTTATTTACTTTTCTCTTGTAAGATGTATCGAGTCCACGGATTCATCCATACTTGTGGAATATTCTCCTTCCCTACAGGAAGTGGCAGAAAGAGCACCCACAGCAGAGCTGTCTATATAGCTCCTCCCTTAGCTCCACCCCTCAGTCATTCTCTCTGCCTACTTAACTGCTAGGAAGGGCAAAGTGAGTGTGGTGACAAAAATTTTAGTTTTTATTTTCTCAAGCAAAAGTTTGTTATTTTAAATGGTACCGGTGTGTACTATTTACTCTCTGGCAGAAAAGGGATGAAGATTTCTGCAGGGAGGATGATAATTTTAGCACTTTGTAACTAAAATCCACTGCTGTTCTCACAAGGCCTGAATAGTACAGGAAAACTTCAGTTGGGGGAACAATTTGCAGGCTAAACTGCATTAAGGTATGTTCAGTCTATTTTTTTCTAGACAGACTGTGTTATTTCTAGAAAAGGCTGGCAATATCCCCATGAGGGAAAGGTAAGCTGTATTTAGTAAAAGAGGAATCCAAGCTTGCATAAAGGACTCATAGTTACTGGTGACACTAATAGGAAAAAAACGTTTTGATTTAGTTACAAATAAAATGTTTTTTGAGGGACTTTAAGGGATCTTTGTGGCTTGTTTAAGGGTTATTAACCCACATGGCTAGTTTAAGAAACACTCTGTGGTGTTTTTTAGGCCCCATAACTTTGAGTGAGGTGGGAGGGGCCTATTTTCAGTTGCACAGTATATTTACCTCAGAAGCATCCAGCTACTTCTCCAGAGATTCCTGCTGTATTTGAGGGCTGTAAAGAGGTTTTTTTCCCCACAAATCGTTCGTAAAGGGCAGGTAGGCACCACAGCAGAGCTGTGGCAAAGTGCTGAACGTTAATTTACCGGTTTTGAAGTTTTTTCAAACCGTTTTTTACATTAAGGGGTTAATTGTTTATTTGCATAGTTGATTCATTTACTTTACAAGAATAGCAGTGGCGCCTTATCTAGACGACATCTTAATTCAGTCGTCGACTTTCTAGCTAGCCAAGTCTCACACGGACATCGTATTGGCTTTTCTGAGATCTCACGGGTGGAAGGTGAACATAAAAAAGAGTTCTCTCGTCCCTCTCACAGTTTACTTCCTAGGGACTCTGATAGACTCAGTAGAAATGAAAATATTTCTGACGGAGGTCAGAAAATCAAAACTTTTAATCACTTGCCGCGCTCTTCATTCCATTCCTCAGCCATCAGTGGCTCAGTGTATGGAGGTAATCGGACTTATGGTAGCAGCGATGGACATAGTTCCTTATGCCCGCCTACACCTCAGACCACTGCAACTATGCATGCTCAAACAGTGGAATGGGGATTATGCAGATTTATCTCCTCAACTGCATCTGGACCAAGAGACCAGAGATTCTCTTCTCTGGTGGTTGTCTCAGGACCACCTGTCTCAGGGAATATGTTTCCGCAAGCCAGAGTGGCTCATAGTAACAACAGATGCCAGCCTGCTAGGCTGGGGTGCAGTCTGGAAATCCCTGAAAGCACAGGGCTTATGGTCTCGGGAGGAATCTCTCCTCCCGATAAACATTCTAGTACTGAGAGCAATATTCCATGCACTTCAGGCGTGGCCTCAGCTAGCTGCAGCCAAATTCATCAGATTTCAGTCAGACAACATCACGACTGTAGCCTATATCAATCATCAAGGAGGAACACAGAGTTCTCTAGCAATGATGGAGGTAACCACAATTATCCGATGGGCGGAGGATCACTCTTGCCATCTCTCAGGAATCCATATCCCAGGGGTAGAGAACTGGGAGGCGGATTTCCTAAGTCGTCAGACTTTTCATCCGGGGGAGTGGGAGCTCCATCCGGAGGTATTTGCCCAGCTGAATCAGCTATGGGGCACACCAGAATTGGATCTGATGGTGTCCCAACAGAACACCAAACTTCCGCGTTATGGGTCCAGGTCCCGGGATCCCCAGGCGGTACTGATAGATGCTCTAGCAGTGCCCTGGTCCTTCAATCTGGCGTATGTATTTCCACCGTTTCCTCTCCTCCCACGTCTGGTTGCCAGAATCAAGAAGGAGAGAGCTTCGGTGATTCTGATAGCGCCTGCGTGGCCACGAAGGACTTGGTATGCAGACCTGGTGGACATGTCATCTGTTCCACCGTGGACTCTGCCAATGAGGCAGGACCTTCTAATCCAAGGTCCGTTCAAGCATCCAAATCTAGTTTCTCTGTGTCTGACTGCTTGGAGATTGAACGCCTGATTCTATCAAAGCGTGGTTTCTCTGAGTCGATCATTGATACCCTGATTCAGGCTAGAAATCCTGTCACCAGGAAAATCTATCATAAGATTTGGCGCAAATATCTTTGTTGGTGTGAATCCAAGGGTTACTCATGGAGTAAGATTAGGATTCCTAGAATTTTGTCTTTTCTCCAAGAAGGATTGGAGAAGGGATTATCAGCTAGTTCCTTAAAGGGACAAATATCTGCTTTGTCTATTCTTTTACACAAACGTCTGGCAGATGTCCCAGATGTTCAAGCTTTTAGTCAGGCCTTGGTCAGGATCAAGCCTGTATTTAAACCTGTTGCTCCGCCATAGAGCCTAAACTTGGTTCTTAAAGTTCTTCAAGGGTTTCCGTTTGAACCTATGCATTCCATAGATATTAAGCTTCTATCTTGGAAAGTTTTGTTTTTAGTAGCTATCTCTTCGGCTCGAAGAGTTTCTGAGTTATCTGCTTTACAGTGTGACTCACATTATCTTATTTTCCATGCAGATAAGGTGGTTTTACGTACCAAACCTGGATTCCTTCCTAAGGTTGTTTCTAATAGGAATATCAATCAGGAAATTGTTGTTCCTTCGCTGTGTCCTAATCCTTCTTCAAAGAAGGAACGTCTGTTGCACAATCTTTATGTGATTCATGCTTTAAAGTTCTACTTACAAGCAACCAAAGATTTCCGTCAAACATCTTCATTGTTTTTTGTCTATTCTGGTAAGCGGAGAGGTCAAAAGGCTACGGCTACCTCTCTTTCTTTTTGGCTGCAAAGCATCATCCGTATGGCTTATGAGACTGCTGGCCAGCAGCCTCCTGAAAGAATTACTGCTCATTCTACTAGAGCAGTGGCTTCCACATGGGATTCTTCGGGGGCTATTTTTGGGAGAAAGGTTCTACAAGCAGTGGTGCCTTCCGTTTAAGGAACCTGTCTTGTCCCTCCCTTCATCCGTGTCCTAAAGCTTTGGTATTGGTATCCCACAAGTATGGTTGAATCCGTGGACTCGATACATCTTACAAGAGAAAACAGAATTTCTGCTTAGTTGATACATTTTTTTCTCTTGTGATGTATCGTGTTCATGGCCCGCCCTGTCTATTTAAGACAGGTAGTATATTTTTTTAAAAAAAACTTCAGTCACCATTGCACCCTATAGTTTCTCCTTTTTCTTCCTAGCCTTCGGTTGAATGACTGGAGGGTGGAGCTAAGGGATGAGCTATATAGACAGCTCTGCTGTGGGTGCTTTCTCTGCCACTTCCTGTAAGGAAGGAGAATATCCCACAAGTAGGGATGAATCCATGGACTCGATACATCACAAGAGAAAGAAATTTATCAGGTAAGCATAAATTCTGTTTTTGTACCTATTAGCTAAATTCTTTGGCAGCCGAGTGATACTCTTATTTTTATATTGCATACTGTTAGCATATGTGTTGTCTTTTGCCTGTAGGTATTTTATTTCAGAAACAGTTGCTTTATTTTTTTGTATTTTATTTTTGCAGTGCACTGTGAGCTGCGGTGGAGGTGTGCAAGTGCGTACTGTTCAGTGTATTAGTAATGGAAGACCAGCAACAGGGTGTCTCACCCTTCAGAAACCAGCTTCATCACAAGCCTGCAATATCGGTTTCTGTCCCACAGAAAAAAAAGGTAAGAGTGTGCATATGCTCCAGCATTCCCCTATTATAGGGACAGTATACACCAATTTTCATATAACTGCATGTAATAGACACTACTTTTAAAGAAGAATAAGCACAGATACTGATCTAAAAATCCAATATAAAACCTTTTAAAAACTTACTTAGAAGCTCCAAGTTTAGCACTGTTGATGGGGTTGGGGGGGGGGGGACCCAGTAAAAGAGGCTGGGAAAGCAGAAAGAGTAGACACTCCCTCATTCCCTGCATATGAAAAGACAGATTATACAAACAATAGCAAGACAAATCTGTAGCTGTTTAACTTAGGGCAATGCCCTACAAAAGGCCCCTTTAAGGGCTATTGGTAGTTTAGTTTAGATTGGGGGTATTTTTATAGGGTTATTAGATTAGGATTCATTTTTTATTTTTGATAATTTTGTGCATTATTTTCAGTAATTTTAAATAGACTGCCCTCTGGGCAGGTATATCGCCTAGTTCTAAATAAAATATACAGTGTTATCATTTTGTGAATCTTTTTTTGCATCTATATATACCAGTGAGTCAGGACAGCAGACTTTTTTGTAAAGTGCCAGATAGTAAATATTTACATTATTTGTTTTATTTATAATTTGGGGGCCAAGAGACAAAAAGGAGGATATTATGTAAGTACTTCACTGACAAAACAAATTTCCCAACACACATTTTTATTGAGGATGGAAATGAAAAATGTATGACTGACAAATAATCCAATCAGAAACTTACTTTGGTTTCAGCCCTATTTTTTTATTTATTTAGTTTTGTTAAGAAATGTTACTGTTATGAGAATCTCTAATTTTTCTGAATGTTGCTTTCCTTGTTGGGAATATTGTCTTAATGTATACGTGCACCTTGCAGCATGTAGTCTCTATTGCAACTACTGTACTTGTGTCTGCTGTTTTGGCGCAAAAGCAGCCATAGACAATACATGAAGGAGAGTGGCTGTGTTTCAATAAAACGTTATTTATGGACACTGAAATTTGAATTTTATATTATTTTTACATGTCATGAATTATTATTATTAAGATTAAAAAAAAAAAACAAACATTTAAAAATGCAAAAAATCAGCGTAAAACTCGGTAACGCAGCTCCATTGATTCCTATGGAGAAATAAAATGTATGTTTACACCTTAACATGAACCCCAAGTCTAAACACCCCTAATCTTACACTTATTAGCCCCTAATCTGTCGCCCCCGACATCGCCAACACCTACATTATAACTATTAACCCCTAATCTGCTGCCCTGGACATCGCCGCCACCTACATTATATTTATTAACCCCTAATCTGCCACCCCCAATGTTGCCGCTACTATTCTAAATTTATTAACCCCCAAACCTAAGTCTAACCCTAACCCCCCCTAACTTAAATATAATTTAAATAAATCTAAATAAAATCCCTATCATTAACTAAATTATTCCTATTTAAAACTAAATACTTACCTGTAAAATAAACCCTAAGCTAGTCATAATATAACTAATAGTTACATTGTAGCTATCTTAGGTTTTATTTTTATTTTACAGGCAAGTTTGTATTTATTTTAACTAGGTAGACTAGTTACTAACCTAGCTAAAATAAAGACAAATTTACCTATAAAATAAAACCTAACCTCAGTTACACTAACACTACACTATAATTAAATGAATTCCCTAAATTAAATACAATTAAATAAAATTAGCTAAAGTACAAAAAACCCCACTAAATTACAGAATATAATAAACAAATTACAAGATTTTGAAACTAATTACACCTAATCTAATCCCCCTAACAAAATAAAAAAGCCCCCCCCCAAAAAAAAAGCCCTACCCTAAATTACAAATAGCCCTTAAAAGGGCCTTTTGCGGGGCATTGCCCCAAAGTAATCAGCTCTTTTACCTGTAAAAAAAAAAATGACAAATCCCCCCCAACATTAAAACCCACCACCCACACAACCAACCCTACTCTAAAACCCACCCAATACCCCCTTAAAAAAAAACTAACACTAACCCCTTGAAGATCACCTTACCGGGAGAAGTCTTCATCCAAACGGGCTGAAGTCCTCAACAAAGCCGTGAGAAGTCTTCATCTAAGCCGGGCGAAGTGGTCCTCCAGACGGGCAGAGGTCTTCATCCAGACGGCATCTTCTATCTCCATCAGGCGTGGAGCGGGTCCATCTTCAAGACATCCGACGCTGAGCATCCTCTTCATCCGACGGTTAACACTGAATGAAGGTCCCTTTAAATGACGTCATCCAAGATGGAGTCCCTTCAATTCCGATTGGCTGATAGAATTATATCAGCCAATTGGAATTAAGGTAGAAAAAATCCTATTGGCTGATGCAATCAGCCAATAGGATTGAGCTGGCATTCTATTAACTGATTGGAACAGTCAATAGAATGCCAGCTCAAGACTATTGGCTGATTGGATCAGCCAATAGGATTGAACTTCAATCCTATTGGCTGATTGAATCAACCAATAGGATTTTCTCTACCTTAATTCCTTAAAGCTCACATGCTTTACAAAAACAGATGGTGGGACTGATTTGGCCCCTGAGCCATAGATTGCCGATACCCGGTTATATACATATATCAGTATATCGCCAAAATCTACAAACAAAGCAGTATCTATCTTATAAATATTGTGATGTAATAGTCATACTGAAATGTAACAAAAAACTGTATGTAACTCAAGAAACATATTAGTGTGTGGTTAATGTATTAGAATATAAAGCTTAGTAAAGCTAATTTGCAGAACTGATTGCTTTACAATGCAAATTGCAAAACCTGTGCAGCTGACATTATAATGAAATGAGGCTTTCTTAGGCTGAACTACATATTTGGAGCATTTATCTTTTTAAAATGAAACAGATGTTGGTATCAGTTACTGATCATACATCATCATGTTTTATAGAACAATGAGTAAATGAAAATAACTTGTGATAATTATTTTCTATTGAATTGAATCTGTATTTTTTGAGTCACACGAAACAAACAAACTTGTGCTTCAGATAGAGCATGCCATTTTAAGTCTTCAATTTACTTCTATTATCAAATTCATTCTCTTGATATCCTTTGTTGAACAGCATATCAAAGCAGGCCCAGGAGCAGCAATGCACTACTGGGAGCTAGCTGGACACTGGTTGCTACGCATATATGCCCCTTATTAATAACTCAGCAGAAGTCTTCAGCTAGTGCATTGCTTCTTCTAATCCTATCTAAGTATTATTTTCAACAAAGGATTTCAAGATACCTTTGAAGGGTTTAAACATAACACATCAGAGCATTTTCTTTTCTACTTTTATGTCCCTTTAATTTCATTAGTTTTTTTTTTCTTTTCTTTAAAGGGACACTAAAGTCAAAATTAAACTAAAATGAATCAGATAGCACATACAGTTTTAAACAACTCTCTAATTCAATTCCATTATCTAAATGTGCACAATCTTTTTAAATGCCCATTATAGAGTAAATGCAAAACTTCACAAAGTATAGTTATATGCATTTTGTGATTGGCTGATGCTGTCACATGATACAGTGGGAGCTAAAATGGAACTAACTGAAATTTGTCCTTAAAAAAAGTCTATTACTTATTTGAAATTCTGTCTAAGTGCTATTCCATTGTTGTTGTTTTTTTATTATGCATTTATTGATTATGCTGTTCTACTGTCTTTAGTGGTCCTTTAAAAAAAATTTTTTTTTACGTTTTTGTCTTGTTCAGATCCATTCTGCAAGGATTATTTCAATTGGTGCTACCTGGTTCCTCAACACGGAGTTTGCAGTCACAAATTTTATGGCAAGCAGTGCTGTAAATCCTGTTCAAAATCAAATTTACAATGAAAATCCTACAGAAACAAATTAAAGACATTCTGACTACTTTCAATTAATGAAGAAGTCCATATAAAGGTGCTACAATTTGTGTAGGAATTTAGTAAACTTTTTTTTTTTTTTTTTTAAAGGGACATGAAACCCAAAAAATGTTCTCTCCTGATTCAGATAGAGCATGTAATTTTAAAGAAATTTCCGATTTACTTATTATCAATTTTGCTTCATTCTCTTTTTGTCCTTTATTGATGCAGCAGCAATGCACTAATGGGAACTAGCTGAACACCTCTGTAAACCAATGGCAAGAGGTATATATGTGCAGACACCAATGAGCATCCTTTTCAATAAAATATACCAAGAGAACAGGGTAAATTTGATATCAGAAGTTATTTGGAAAGTTGTTAAAAATTGCATGCTGTATCTGAATCATGAAAGAAAATTTTTGTTTTTTTTGTTGTCCCTTTAATTGAAGAGACCACTATTTCGCTAAGACTATAATACTGAGAGGAGTCAACGCACACCTTCATTTGAAAAGGAGACATGGGAGTGTTGTACCTGGTACCTACACTATACGTGTTTGCTTTGTGGAGTCACAGAACTATTTGAAGTCTATTTTATCTCAGGCTGGAATAAGCCTGGGGCTTATAAAAGTGGAGATGAAGTTACATGAAAGTGATGCAGGTCAAGGGTTTTGGTTCATCTTACCTCACTCCTGTTAAAAGAGAACTCTGCTAAAGTGGCTCTTTTATGAAACCAGTAAGGTTCCCCTTCCAACATCCATTAAAATCGAACTTCTGACAGCTTGATTCAGGCAACGAAATTCATATTTCAGCACTAGTGATTTTACTGCCTGCTGTTAAACACTTGGAACACACTATCTTTGCTGTAACACAACATACTTGAGACAATTATCTAACTGAAACTAAAACTGTACTGTTTTATTCAGATTGCTAGTTTAGTTAGGATAAAGAGCAAAATGATGTATAATGGTGCTAGCACTTCCCATACTGCACTAGCAATTTTTTTTATATAGATTTTTTTTTTTAAGGTGCTTCTATTTCAAAAAAATGTTCAGCTTTTGCAGTAATAATGTAAATGAAATAAACATTTTTTTCTGCATTGGTTCCTTATTAATAGCTGTTTTTTGTTTTTGTTTTTTAATTATTTGTCACTGTTAAAGGGACATTAAAGTCATTTGTTTTATTGAATCTGTCAATTTGGAACATTTTGGAAAAGAAAAAAAAGGACATTAAATTCCAAATGGAATCCTACAATACTGGGCTTTTTTCATTTTACCTGCTGTAGTGAATTGTTTGCTATCTTTATTTTGTAATTTGAAATAGCAGATATAGACTGTTCAAATTGCCACCTATACTGAAAAATATGATTACAGCAATATTTATTTAGAAAGGTTATGTAAACAGGATACCGGAAGTGTAACAAGCACTCACTGTAGGGTGGGAGAAATACATTTTTGTATCTGATATGATTGGTTTTGCTCATTAAACCCCCCAATCACTTACATTAACTTTTTTATTCCTAACTACTTGCTTTTGTGTATATAGATATGACAATCAGGTCTTCTCTTTCTAAAGGCTCATACCTCTTAAATTGGAATTTCCTTGAGAACAAGGAGTGGTGAATTCAATGAGCAAAACTGCTATGTAAAACACAAAAATAAATCCTAAAGGCGCAATATCCCATACATTTAATATTCTGCATCCAGTATAACAAGTAATTGGGAACACATTATTTTTTAACTACACATAATAAAATGTATATTACTAATCTCATACTGTTTAATATCCCTTTAAATTTATTTCTAAATATTTATTTTGTTTGCATATCTCTTCCACTCTAGTGCCTACATGTTTATGAATATTATACACTTCTATAAATACATTGACTATAATGTCCCTTTAATAAGAATTACTTGTTTGTTTGTTTTTTGCTTTTGGAGGCTAATTTCTGACTTCAATATAGATGTCATGTTTGCCTTGTTCTAAACAGGCAGTAAGCAATTGGTAATATGTATCAGTTGTGCACAAACATGCATTTCCTGTTGGTTTCAGTATTAATTTAAACAGCTTTAATTTGACCTTTTTGCAAACATGTTATAATGTTTAATTTCTTTATTTCATATGCATGATGCAACTGTTTCATGTTTAATGTGCCTGTTACTCCATTAAAGAATATTACAAGTTAGAGATTTGTCTTAAACACCAAAAGTAAAATGTTTGTTCTGGGTGAACTAAATGATCTGCACTCTGTAATGATAAGAGTAAGATGAATATCAGTCTTGGTTATTCTTTGGTTCTTCATATTAGCCCTAGTAACACTGGGCAGGATTGCAAATTACTCTAAATAATTGCTAATCTCTCCAGCAGGGTTAAATCATGTAAAGTTTTACTACGTAATATTTATAATTTTAGTTTTGTTGTTTTGTTTTTGTTTTTAAATAAAGTTTTTTTAATTAAAAATGTAATGTGACTAATTGTGTCATATTTGTCTACCAAAGCATATATTTTTTATTTTTAAAAGCCTTAAAACAATAGTTGAATCATACTAAGATCAACTTTTTTTTAAGGTATACTTTATTTCATATATGTTTGTTTTTTGTTATTTAGTTGTTTTTTTGTTGTTTTTTTTAATTGTTTTTATTGAAGTTTAGCATACAATATATTACACAACCAGTCATGCAGATGGTATACGAGTACAAATCAGTTGTATAAACATAGGAACACGCAATTGTATCTGTTGCATTACAGATAATGTTAAGTTAAAAGGTACAGGTTTGCATGTCTGTCAAACATATAGATAACCGATCGCATGTAATTTAAATGTAGTGTACTGATTTGCTTTTGGTAACCAACATAAAAGAACTAAACCTCAGTTTTAAACTTAAGTGTATATCTCCCATATTTATTTGAAGCCATTCTTACAATCTAATTATAATTCTTTGGGAGGAGTAGTTATTTGCCAAAGAAGAATATTGAGTATAAGGCTTATGAATTAAAGATATTTTCTGTTTAACATATATGGGTAGCTTAAGATAGTTAATAAAATATGATAATAAGTGTGGTATATATCAAGGGAAACCGCAATATAAGTGTTACACCAAGAATGGTTTTGAAAAGGAAAAAATCTTCCCAAAGGCTATTTTGATGGAAGAATCACAACTGCAGTTCCTGCATAATTTACAACAAAGAGTGAACTCTGTTAAGGCTTTTTTTCATATACCTTAATTACCAGCATATGAGTTAGTGCAGAATATAAATGTGTAGCTCAGTGTAACAATATACATATAAATCACAGAGGTGGAACAAAATGGAACAATGGAACCATGCTGTAGTTACAATGTAACACTGTTTGAGCACTTTGATATATCCTGAGACTCCGGTAGTAAACAAATGAGAAACAGCTGGGTTTCTTAGTAAGTACCTGGAGTCTCCAGAACTGAACTGATATCAGAATAACATATTGTGGGTAAGAGGTAGACAGTACTGAGAATGATATGTGTTAGTGAGAAAGTTATGCAATGCAAACATGCTTACTGGAGTGGGAGGTGAGACTGCAGGGCTGGAATGAAGAAACAGCTTAACTAGTGGAGGTGACATCACACCCGCATATGAGCAGTACGGTAGTTAGGAAAACCAGCATGATGGTACAATTCAGCTGGTGAAGGAGCTTTAGGAGTTTGAAGGTATTCCAGTAGGTAGAATCCGTGTAGAATACTTTAGGTATAAGGAGGCAAATGTCTGGTTTAGCAAACTCCGGCTTGGGAACCACCATAACCGGAAGTAGACAAGAAATTACCAAGCAAAGAACTAAAAGTGAGGTTCCTGTTTATAGGCTGAAGCAGAGTACAGACATACAGAGCTGATGTAGCTACTGAGTGTCACAATAAGTCTCTGGTTAGAATAAAAAAGAACCAGAGTATTATATATGAGGGAGAGTAGGAGTCCAGCCGATTAATTATATGAAATATCTCTTATAGGGCCTGTTTATAGAGGGGGTACCACCAGAGGAAACAGCCCCTTAGAGGCTGAGAAATGCGTCAATTTTTTAATGAAAAATATGTTTTTATTCATATTGCTGCTGTGGTGGATTTTTACTTCACCAATTTTGGGATTTTGTGGGAGTTTTCCAACTGTTTGCTGTGGAGTTCAGTCATCTGGGTGGCTGTGAAGTCCCATTCTGCCTGTACTGCACCTGGAGGTGCTTTCCATCCTGTAAGTGCAATCATTTTTCACCTATTTGCCCCTGACCACACTGTACTGGGCTATGGTTGTTTGCTCTTCATCCTTATACAGGTGGTGTGAGTGTCTCCTCAAGAAGTCCTGGCTTTATACTACAGTCGGTTGGCATCAGTGAGCTGGACTACTGTAAAGTTCCAGCCCTTCCCATTAGCACCATTGAGTGCCTCACATCTGTGTACATTTCTTCTTTTTTCCATCAATATTATTTGTCTTGTTGGTACTAGGCCATTGCGGTGCCTCTGTTTCCTTTTCACAGACCATTGGGCTCAATACATTATATCTAATTAAATTCTAATGATTAAGAGGTTAAGAACAAAGTGGAGGTTGAGACTAATAAAATGATAGAGTGCATTATGGCTTATTAGCACCATTGGGTGCATCACGTTTGTGTACATTTCTTGTTTTTTCCATCAATATTATTTGTCTTGTGTGGTACTAGGACATTGCGGTGCCTCTGTTTCCTTTTCACAGACCATTGGGCTCAATACATTATATCTAATTAAATACTAATGATTAAGAGGTTAAGAACAAAGTGGAGGTTGAGACTAATATAATGATAGAGTGCATTATGGCTTATTTTAGAGTGCATTATGGCTTTATTTAACTAAAATAACTGAAGTACAGTTATTTTAGATACTATATCAATGGGGGGGAAAAAACTAAAAAAACTCAGGGGTATAAATCATTGTCTGTGATACTAGAATATGTTAAGGCCTGGGTTGCTTCATTATAAAGATATCATTGTCTGTTAATACTAAAAAGACTGCTATGTTCCATTCTCTCATCCAATCAAACCCTACCGACTGGGTATGGGCCCTACTGTATACCCAGCAACAGGTGACTGTCAGTAAGCAGGAATCTATTTGTTTGAATCAGTTAGAAATTACACAAGCGCCGCCAAATCAAGAGACAACCAATTCACATGATATTATATGAAAGACATAACTTTTTAAAGACTGTACACATATGATGACACATTTTCAAGCTATCTAGGTGAAAATGAGATGTGCAAAGACGTGTGGTACATATGATACATAACTTTTTAGAGAGTGACAATAGATACCTACCATCTGAACAATGGTGTGTTGGATTTATATATATAAAAACGACAAGCATACTGGATAGTTTACCTGGCGTTATTAACAGTTTAGGTGAATATGTCACATGAAAACACAACTATACATATAATAGTCAAAACACATGAGCAACCAGGTCTCTAAGTAGTAGGTCAATTTAGTTATAAAATAAGCATATAGGTCTAGAGTCTTTAATTAGAGAATAATTCCGATTATCCTAATATTTTGAAGGTATAATCTAGATTTTATTAAAGACACAGAGACGAGTATTTTTGCATTCTCTCTTTTTACTACTCAATGCAGCTTTTAAAAGTACATAATAACATAAACAAACATATTAAAACAGCATAGAAAACAGATAACCACAATAAGTAGCTAAGGATAGAGCTAACTTATAACTCCAAGAAAAAAGTGACCAATCAGAGAAGGAATAGTGACCATAAACTGTCCAATAAGCATCCAAACTTCCTCTTTCTTGACTGATGCTCACCCATGGAAAAAATTTTAGAACTAGTAACAGTCCAAAAAGTCCCAAACAGAATAAAACATATGCATAACAGTTGAAAGTTTGATTAAAGGAAAACTTGTGAGATAAGAACTTGATTGCAGAAGATGACTTGGATCTAAGGGTACTTGTCAGGTGAAAATCCTCTTGAATAGAAGGTACAAATCCCGATTTAAGGAAAGGATTTCCTTCAGATGGAAACTGTCGAAATAAGAAAAAATAAGTAATAATAACAATATAAAAGAATTCTTAAAGGGAGGGTATCAAACATAATTGAGGTGGGAAAATACTCGTCTCTGTGTCTTTAATAAAATCTAGATTATACCTTCAAAATATTAGGATAATCGGAATTTTATTACAAGACCAGAGACTCATATTTTTGCAAGTTTAAAGCACATTAATCCTAGTATAAACCATTTAAGAAAATAAGTTAAGTGAGGCATGTTGAATGGGTCTGAAATAGAATTGTTTAAAGGTAGAGTCTGAAGACCAATCTGCCGCATCCAAAATCCGCTGAAGCGGAGCAGACTTCAAAAAGGCTTTAGAAGCAGCAGAACCTCTAACTGAATGGGCTGAGAAAGAAATATCGATCCCAGCTTCTTTCATGACCCATTTAACCCATCTCGCTATGGAAGTAGAGGATACGGCAGCATGAGGGGGAATAAAGGAAATTAAAAGTTGGTTATTAGAAGGTTTTCTAAAAGGTAAAGTTCTGGATTCATAAGATTTCAAACATTCAACCACACAAAGGGAAGGTTCAGAAGGAAGGTAAGGGTAAAAGATAGATGTGGAAAGGGTTTTAGTTCTTCGTGAAATGAAAAAGGTAACGCCCTCCGGAGAGAAGCGTTTAGAATTCCAATCTAGGGCTTTAACGTCAGAAACTCTTCTGAAAGAAATTAGGCAAAGAAGAGTGGCGAGTTTAGCTGTGAGTTGTTTAAAAGATAATGAGGCATTATGTGGCCAAGACTTAAAAAGGGAAAAAATTAGGTCCACATCCCAGAAAAATTCATGTTTAGGAATTGGAGGACGTTTTAGTCTCATGGCCTTGAGGATCCTACAAACTAAAGGATGTTTACCTATAGAAGCATTATTAATCAAATTATGTCTAGCAGAAATAGCTAAGCGATGTACATTGATAGTTCTATATGCTAAACCTAAATCAAAAAGGTGTGATAAATAATTAATAATGTCAGTTAGATCTGAAGAAATGGGATCCAGATTCCTTTGCAAGCACCAGCTAGACCATTTAGACCAAGCGGCAAAGTAGCATTTACGAGTGCCCGGGGCCCAAGATTCCTGAAAGAGGGATCTTGCTCCAGCCGAAAGGCCTCGGAGAGCCCAGTGTCCCCTGAGATCGTCCATGCTACCAGGAGAAGAGAACCTTGAAGGACTAGATCGTGGTAATTGCCCTCTGGATCCGTAAGAAGATGTGGAAGACAAGGAAGAAGAATCGGGAGATCGATGGACATTTCCAGAAGGGATGGATACCATGACTGTGTCGGCCAAAGGGGGGTCACAATCATTAGACGAAGGAGATCCCTGCGGACAATTGAAATCGTCCTCGGGATCATCGAGAATGGAGGAAACGCGTAGACCCCTAGACGTGGCCATGGATGGAGAAAAGCATCTATGGCAGCTGCTTCCGGGTCTGGGCGCCAGCTGAAATAAGGAAGAATCTGAAAATTGGTCCTGGATGCGAAAAGATCCAAACAAAAGGGACCTCTGAGAGATTGGAGGGAGAGAAAAAGACTCCTGTCCAATTTCCAATCGCTGTAATCCGTCAAATGACGAGATCCCCAGTCCGCCATTGAATTCGCTTGTCCTGGAATATATTCTGCTCTGACTGAAATGTTCCTGTCCAAACAAAGATGAATAAAATCCTTGGTGATATTGGACAGGTCCCTGGACTTGGTGTCTCCCAAACGATTGAGATACTGCACCGCAGATATATTGTCCATGCGCTGTAAAATAGAAACTGGAGAAGAAAACTTTGCAAAACTCTTGACTGCAAACGAGCCAGCCAATAATTCTAAACAATTTATGTGAAAGCGTTTTTCTTCCAGAGTCCATTTGCCACCTGTGATGGAAGGACTGCAACGAGCTCCCCAGCCTGAAAGGCTGGCATCGGATTCGATGATGAAATCCGGAGTTTTGCCAAAAATGGCTCTTCCGTTCCAGGCCTCTAAATGTGAGAGCCACCAAGAAAGTTCTTCTTTCGCTTCTGGAGATATGGGAATCAAGTGAGAGTAGGAAAAACCTTTTCTCAAATGAAGGATTTTCAATCTTTGAAGTTCGCGATAATGAAGGGGGGCAGGAAAAATAGCCTGAATAGAGGATGAAAGTAACCCTACTATCCTGGCTATAGTTCTGATGGGAACTGAATCTTTGGATAAAGTTTTGGAAATCTCTTTCTTTATATTCTTCACTTTGTCTAATGGGAGACTCAAAGTGGAAAGAATTGTATCTATCTTGAAACCTAAAAAGATTAGAGATTTGGTAGGAACCAGAACTGATTTCTGTTTGTTTACTATGAAACCTAGAGATTCCAAAAGGGAGATTGTTGAAAACAAATGATTTTGGAGAGGGAGAAAATTCTGGTCCATGATAAGAATGTCGTCCAAATAGATAATTAGACGGACACCTCGAAGCCTCAACCAAGCTATTACTGGTTTGAGTAATTTTGTGAAAATCCAAGGAGCAGAGGATAAGCCGAAAGGAAAGTTAAAAATTTCCAGTGCTCTTGAGCGATTGGAACGGTTAAATAGGCGTCTGTGAGATCTAAACGAACTAACCAATCGTTTTCCCTTAGACATTCTCTTAATAAATGAATGCCTTCCATCTTGAAATGATGGTAAACAACGTAAGCGTTTAAAGATTTTAGATTTATAACCGGTCTGAATTGGTTGTTTTTCTTTTTGACAAGAAAAAGATTGCTTAAATAACAATTTTGAGGATGATGGACCGGAAGAATAGCTTTTTTGGAAGAAAGGGAAAAAATTTCTTTTTGAACCAGAATTTTGTCTTTTTGGGAGAAATGAATTGGTTGTGGAAATTTTATTTGAATGGGAAGGGAAATAAATTCTATGAAAATTCCTGACACCGCTTGAAGAACCCAAGGGTCGGAAGTGATTGACGCCCAGTTTTGGGCAAACAAAGCAATTCTGCCACCAATTCTGTTTTAGGAAGAAGGAGTCTGAAAAGGAACCAATAATCTTACCTGGAGCTTGTCTTGATCTTGATCTACCCCTGAAGCCTCTTTGATTCCAGGGGCGGCTCCTTGCTGGGAAGAAAGTTGTTGAGGTTGAAGGCTCTTGGAAACTTCTGTTGAATTGATACTGATGTTGGGTAGAATAATAGGGTTGATGGGACTGGTTATAATGAGACCTGGATAGGAATGGTTGACGGCCGGAAAAGCGGCCTCTCCCGGCCCTGTCAGAGAAACTCTGATTAGGATAAAAAATCTTTTTCACAGAAGTTTTAACCTTATTGAGATTTGAAAAGGTGTTAACATATTGATTGAGCTCTTTCAAATAAGAGTCACCAAATAACAACCCATTGTCGTCCGGAGATATTTCATTGGAAGCGAAATCCGATATTTTTGGATCGATTTTCCGCAATATATTTCTTCGTCTCTCTAGGGTCATGGCAGCATTTGTGTTACCTATGAAACATAGGAGCCGTTGGACCCATTCTCTGACAACATAAGGGTCCAGTGGGGCATCCTCTGCAACACCCTGTTCAGATAACACGAATAACTTGGTCAGGGGACCTATGGAGTCTAACAATTTGTCCTGACAAATCCTCCAGGATCTATCAATTCCTTTTTTAACCTTGTAGCCTGGGGCACCAATGAATTTAAGGATTTTAGGGTCAACCTCAGGGGTAATTGAAGCATTTTTTGGGAGTAAAGGGCGAGGACATTCCGCTCTCATCTTGTTGCGAGTCTGTTTCTTTAAAGGTTTCCTGAGTTGGAAATCTATAAATTTTGCCACCTCTATATTGGGGCACCATTCCGCAGAGCGGGGATGGTGAAGTTCATCGGGATTAAATCTTGGTAAACCCAGACAATCAGTGAATTCTGTCTCCTCCTCAATATATTCTTTTAATTTTTTATGCATTTTCTTATGCCTTTTTGTGGCAGGGGTATAATCTGAATTTTCAGATTCCACATCTATAGAATCTGAGTTTAAATCTGTATAACTACCATCCTCAGAGTTGTTTTCATCAGAGGATGATTTTTCAACATTAATTATATTTTCTTTAAATATTGTACTTGTGTTAGTATCTCCCATTTGGACACCCTTGGGATTCAGGGTTCTATTAGCAGCAGTTTTTGTTCCCGTGCTGCGAGGAATTGTGGTGTCAGACAAAAGCTGACGAGATTTTGTTATAAGCTTTTTGCTGGCAATTACAGAAATTGAGGGATTTTTTCTCTTTAAAGATTTTTTAGTTTCTTTAATGCCCATTAATGAAGACATTTTATTGAAAAGATTGTTCATTGATGAATCAATCATAATTTGAACAGTCTGTGCTGTTAAAGGAGGAGAACTTTCTGGGTTTTCAGACATTTTAATAACTTAATATTTTTATTTATAATTTAAATAAAACTTTTGTAAGGTATAAATTAAATACCCAAAATTTTAAATATGTGTAGATAATACTAGAACAAAATATATATAGCTACAATTGAATTATATAATAATAATACTTAAAAAGGTTTAACATATGTAAAAACCGTTTTGAAATTAAATAAATAGTTTGTTAATAACGTTTTACCACAAGATGGCAATGTAAGGCAAGAAATGATTTGAAAAACAATTTGCTTCGTCTGAGTGAAACAATGGCAACAAATGTTGCCGGTCGTGAGGAGAGCTGACTCAGACTGACAGGGAGGGTAAAACACGTCAGGCTGAGGGGCGGGAAAGGAAGTCCGGCCCACAAGATGGCGACCTGAACGTTAGTGGCAAAGGGGAGATGGAGGAGGAAAAACTGACTGCAAAACACTTCAGTCAGAAAAATGGGAAAACCGGAGGTAATGGGGCTATAATAATGAAAGGACAAAACCGGAGGGAATGTGGGACGAAGTGCAGAGGTTAGAATAGCAAGGGGCCGAAAAAACGGAGGCAAATTTAAAACTTAAACATTGTTAAATGTAACATAACTGACAGTGAATGACTTATATGAGCTAAGAATGTTAGGGAAAAATAAATAAACGAAAATATATATAATATATATCGACTAGGAATAAGAAAAACTGAGTGAAATTTTAAACTTTATTGGAGATAAAAAAAATTATACTTATCTAGCCTGAGCAGCAAAAAGAAAGAGGAAGTTTGGATGCTTATTGGACAGTTTATGGTCACTATTCCTTCTCTGATTGGTCACTTTTTTCTTGGAGTTATAAGTTAGCTCTATCCTTAGCTACTTATTGTGGTTATCTGTTTTCTATGCTGTTTTAATATGTTTGTTTATGTTATTATGTACTTTTAAAAGCTGCATTGAGTAGTAAAAAGAGAGAATGCAAAAATATGAGTCTCTGGTCTTGTAATAAAATTCCAAATGTGTATCTGCACATTTAGGAGTTAGAATTTTACCTTATGATAGCTGCTCTAGAGCCGTTGAAAAGCTACGTAATAGATTTGCAGTGGAAAATTCCAATGTAAAATAGTATAATCTCTTATTGAAGCTATACATTTGTTATGGTGTATGGAAATGTATATTAATAAAAACTACAACATTTGTCAAAAGAACTCTAGATAAAGAACGTAGATATTGCTCTGTTGTTACTGTGATATTAGTATCTATATATATAGCTAGTAAAATAAAATATTTGAAACAAAAACAAACATGTTTCTTAACATATTTATAGGAAGTTGCTCAAAGGTAAACAGCAAATCCAGGCTTTTTGAGGTTGAACTGAAGCCTATAAGGCTGTATGGCATAATCATTAATAGTAAAGGGGGGTTAACTAAATCCCGCTTAAATCAAGTTTTAAAGTAACAGATGGGGCCTATGCAATTCAACCCACCTGTATGTAAGTGTTTTGCTAGCCCATTTTCTTTTGGATTGTTATGAAAAAAACACACAAAAAAACCCCAAACATTTTCCGCACTGGGTCAGCAGAATTGTGAGTGCCTAGGACAGTACAAAACCCTAATACACCACTGGGCCTATGGAACACAATACAGACCCATATAGATAGTTAAAACACTAAACTCGCTGTATAACCAAAAATGTTAATGTTTTCAAGTTTAAGAGAATATGTGGTGAAGAGGAAACTAACGTCGGGTAAACAAACATGACAATCATAATAATTGCATAAATCCTTACATCTAGTACACTATACAATATCTATAGAGTGCTATGTCATGTACATTGATTTAGCATAACAATATAGAAGCACCCCACATAAATAAATTCAACAGCAATATCCAGGCGCAAAATAGTTTTAGTCATCAAATAGTTAACCAACAAAATATGGTGAACAGCAGACTACAATAAATCTTGCATCCTTTAAGAAATCATGTTTATAGCGTTAGCCTATACCTGCCTGCGGTAGCTGAGAATTACAGGCATCAAAGTCTACATTTGAAATATTTATGTCCTTCCACCTACTGAAATGGGAGATGGCAGCTCTCATCAATTCAGGCCATAGGAGCAGACTCAGAGACACTGGTGAATCACATATCAGGGCTTGAGATGTCATCATTTCAGCTGTCGGCTTCAGGCAGCACCCAAAATAGGTGAGTGAGGTGTGTTGAATCACTTGAATACCTTTATCTCCGAGTCGTAGAGCAACAGGGTCAAAGTATTCTGGTAAGTGTGGGATCTGATTTTGTGCCAAGGGGTCAATTCTGGGAAGCATAGATTCCAGCCGCTGCATATTCCAGACGATCTTCCATGTGCAACTGTGTGCGGGTGAGACACTATGACTGTACTCAGTGTCTCTTTTTCCTCTGAGGTTGTTAGGGGGATCTGCTTTGTTAGAGACCTGTGAAGTTCCAGCTCCAATGCTGCAAAGTGTCTGTGAAGGAGTAGATCGACCTCTCTTTCCCATGTTACAAAGTGATCCATGGGTACCTTCAAGCCGTTACCGTTTCAGCCTCTGACGACCACAAGGATGGGAAAATGGCCACCGTGTGGGTAGTATTGGCACAGGCCTCAAGTCTCGTTTTGAAGCTGTAATGTCGACTAATATACGTAGCTAGTATCAGATGTAAGGGTAGGAGTTAGGAATACCTTCCAATAATTTCCAGTGGCTTAATTCAAGCATAAACGGCATCTGGGTATAATTTTAAAAGAATGATTGCCAGAGTGATGTGAGTGTGCAGCTGGCTCCGCCCCCTTGTTTTTTTTTATTTTTTATTAAAGTAACGTAATATAAACAGAATACAAAAACAAGAATTTACAGGCCAAGGAGCAAGTAAATAGGAGGATAACAAACAATTAGAAAATTACCTAGGTGTGAGTAAGATTATTTCAGTAAAAATGTTTCCCGGCTCTGGCTCTCATCAAGGTCGCCAGCTGTCAACCACCTCTGGGTGATTGGGCGCTGATGGTAGGCGATTGTCACACAATGTATGCACAGAACAGCCACACTCCATATATCCTAAAAACAAATCTTTATTATCTTCTTAAAAACAGCATATCACAGAAGGAATTCCGAAAACTTACACGTTTTGCGCAGATACAGGCGCTTAATCATAGATTGGCTCACTATGAAGATTATTATACACAGTTTTCCCTGAGGGATTTGTAGCGGTAGATTATTTGTGACAACCCTGGGTTGTCACACAATGGCCCAAAGCTCTACCTTAAAGGAACATGAAAACTTTCCAATCTACTTCTATTATTTAATTTGCTTCCTTCTTTTGTAATCCTTTGCTGCAAGGTTTATCTAGGTGAGCTCAGGAGCAGCAAAGAACCTAGGTTCTAGCTGCTGATTGGTGGCTGCATATATAGTTACTGATTGTCATTGGCTCATCCATGTGTTCAGATAGAAACCAGAAGTGCAAATCTGCTCCTTCAACAAATGATACCAAGAGAATGAAGAAAATTTGATAATAGAAGAAAACTGGAAAGTTGTTTAAAATTGTATGCTCTACCTAAATCATGAAAGAAAATATTTGGGTTTCATGTCCCTTTAAGCCTCACCCTTGACTGTACCATACATATTTTTCACAATTGAGCAGTGATTTTATCCCCTTGGCAGCCAGCACCATACACAGCATTGGTGTGACACCTTTTGAATGTCAGTAGCACACACTGAGCAGTGTTTTTACAATGTCATTTCATGTCTATGATTAAGGCTGACTGAGCTGAAACATTGTTAGACGCCTGTTTTTGCTGAGATCATGAAGACTTCTCTATTTTAAACATTTTCCTGATATTAAAGCATTTATATTTTGATTGTGTCTTGAGGATTGGCAGTCTTTTTTGCTTAAAAGTGTTTTTACAACCCCATTTTTCCCAGTGAAAACACAGATTATTGATTTACCCCATTGGCTACACATAGCCCATAGAGCAGTGTTTTAACACCCATGCGACTGCCAACAGCGCTGAGACAGGGATTTTTTCTATTTTTTTTCATAACTATCAATGGATGCAGGTAACATATAGAGCAGTACATGTGCAGTGTTGCTTTGTCAGGGCCATATCTGTAATGCATAGAAGCACTGGAGGAATTTAAAATCTAGCTGCTTTTTAGAGTACTTGAGAATGACTCGACATTTAAGTGTCCAGTTATTTTTGTATAAATGTTACAGGACAGCCTGCTAAAAAAACTGCATTGTGTTGAATACTGGACATCTGGCAACCTTATTCCCATCCCAAAATATCAGAATTCCTAGATAAAAACACTACATAGCAATGATAAAAAGAAGGTGCCTCATAGTGCTATACTTTAAATGCTATGTGCATAATATAAATGAAAGAATATCACAATAGGCAAAGCATTGGTTATTGCTCGTCATAAAGACTGGGTCTTCAGAGGCTCCTGGTTAGATTCGCCTCTGGCAATCGCCTGCAGCAAGATCCCAAGTGACCACACCACACTATCCTCTTACACCAAAGCGGAATTACAGGATATATCTGTGTATAGCAAAGTAGCCAAATAAAAATGGGCTGTGAAAACTTGCACACTTGTGTAAAGGATTTTTATTAAAAACACATTTCTTAGCTTAAAACAGCTGTTTCATCAGGCATCTACTTTTTTGTCCTTTTTTTTCTCCTCAAGGTTTTCTTGTGGGCTAGCAGAATTAGTTGTCTGTTGATGTCTATTGTTATTATTATTAATAATAATAATAATTTACTGTTGTGTACATTATATACTGTACATTAGGTATTAGATTTTATTTTGTCCCTAATTAGTTCTGCCTAATGAGCACTAATTACTGATATGCCTGCTAGATATTAAACTTTATGGTTTGCCAGACCTGCATTTGAGTGTTACCCTAGCCGTTGAATGGAGACTTATTCTACCACTTACGTATTAGATTGGAATAGATCGGGATATTTTAAAAAAATAAATCATTTATGTATTTCTTTTTTTTTTTTTTAAGAATATATATATATATATATATATATATATAAATATATATAAATATATATATATATATAAATATATATACACAAACTAACAGCCATCACATGGCAGCAACTCAATGCATTTAGGCATCCAGATGTGGTGAAGATGACTTGCTGAAGTTTAAACTGAGAATCAAAATGGGGGAAAAAAGGGATTTAATTGACTGTGAACGTGGCATGGTTGTTGGTGTCAGGTGGGTTAGTCTGTGTATTTCAAAAACTGCTGATCTACTGGGATTTTAACGCACAACCATCTCCAGGATTTACAGAGAATGGTCTGAAAAAAAAGAATATATCCAATGAGCGGCAGTTGTGTGGACGAAAATGCCTTGTTGATGTCAGAGGAGAATGGGCAGACTGGTTCGAGATGATAGAAAGGCAACAGTAACTCAAATAACCACTTGTTACAACCAAGGTATGCAGAATACCATCTCTGAATACAAAACACGTAGAACCTTTATCCAGATGGGCTACAGCAGCAGAAGACCACATTGGGTTGCCACTCCTGTCAGCTAAGAACAGGAAACTGAGGCTACAATTTGCACAGGCTCACCAAACTTGGACAATAGAAGATTGAAAAAACGTTGCCTGGTCTGATGAGTCTCAGTTTCATCTGCGACATCCAGATGGTAGGGTCAGAATTTGGCTTGAAAAAGGAGAAAAGGGGGTTTCCAAAATCATGCAGTGTTAGGATTGACTTTATTCTTGGTAATTGTATAGTAATGTATTCTAAAAATTAAGAGATTTCAATTGAATTAGAAGAAAAAATAATTCATAGACGCAAAAGCTACAAAACTAAAATAAAAATAAACCAGCTAATTAATATAAAATATTGATGCTAAATTATAAAATGAATCAAAATGATGTGAAATTTTTAATTAAACAGTTTTAAATCTCCAATTTGCTATCACATGCACGTTTAGATAATTGTATTTAGTTCATAGTTTAAAATTGTGATTTGAACTTTATTTTTAACTATGTGAAATGTAACATTGAACCAAATGTTAAACCCTTTCCTGCATATTTAAATAGTATTCTCTTATATGCACATATTTGAGTTGAATGTCCCCTTTAACAAAGACCAGTAATCATGTTTAAATAATAAAAAAAATAATCTATAAAACTGCCAGTAAACCACAAATGAATTACATTTGTACACCTCTGTTGTTAGCAACTGAAAGATGACACAATTCTAAAGCGGAATTCCTAGTTATAACCCAGTGTTTATGAGTCCTTTAAAAAATCAGATTATCATCTATTATTTCAGCTGCATTATGCATTGCATATGGCTTGATACAAGGTTTCCCCATCTGGAAAGGGTATACTACTTCACAATTTGAAATGTCTTGCCAGATCAGATTACGTTGTTCCAGCTCTGAAACTAAAACAATGTGGCAAATTGCTAGTCATCAACAATATAGAAAAAATAACCCTTTTAATAGAGATATGAAAACTGTATACAAATATAACATTGTACTGTCAGTATTTATTGCTCATAGTTCACATTTGCATATTTATGACCAAAATGTTCTTGCTGTGTTGGAAAAGATTCTGTGTTTTGTAATTTTGTTCTGAAAATATTTTTATTTGACCTGATTTGGGACTTCATTACAAGAGACATGCTAAATATTTTTTTTGTTCAAGAGTAAACACTGCTGGAAAGTAAACCTTTAACGTAGGTGGTTTAGTGCGTATATTACAAATTAATTGTAAATTGTGCGCAAGTGAAACCTGACATACACTAACTTCAGGACTTTGGATATCATGACGCGTTAACTTTAATGGAGTGCGTTGTTTAAAAAAAAAAAAAAAGACCAACACTTTTTGCTCTTTTTTAAATATATATATATATATATATATAGCATTACTCTTTTGTAAAATATATATTTATATCTATATGAATATATATATATATATATATATATATATATATATATATATATATATATATATATATATATATAAAGATATATACAGATATACAGTGGGGCAAAAAAGTATTTAGTCAGCCACCAATTGTGCAAGTTCTCCAACTTAAGAAGATGAGAGAGGCCTGTAATTTTCATCATAGGTATACTTCAACTATAAGAGACAAAATGTGGAAACAAATCCAGACAATCACATTGTCTGATTTGGAAATAATTTATTTGCATATTATGGTGGAAAATAAGTATTTGGTCACCTACAAACAAGCAAGAATTTTGGCTCTCACAGACCTGTATCTTCTTCTTTAAGAGGCTCCTCTATCCTCCACTCATTACCTGTATTAAATGCACCTGTTTGAACTTGTTATCAGTGTAAAAGACACCTGTCCACAACCTCAAACAGTCACACTCCAAACTCCCACAATGGTGAAGACCAAAGAGCTGTTGAAGGACACCATAAACAAAATTGTAGACCTGCACCAGGCTGGGAAGACTGAATCTGCAATAGGCAAGCAGCTTGGTGTGAATAAATCAACTGTGTGAGCAATAATTAGAAAATGGAAGACATACAAGACCACTGATAATCTCCCTCGATCTGGGGCTCCACGCAAGATCTCACCCCGTGGGGTCAAAATGATCACAAGAATGGTGAGCAAACATCCCCAGAACCACATGGGGGGACCTAGTGAATGACCTGCAGAGAGCTGTGACCAACATAACAACGGCTACCATCAGTAACACACTACGCCGCCAGGGACTCAGATCCTGCAGTGCCAGACGTGTCCCCCTGCTTAAGCCAGTACATGTCCGGGCCTGTCTGAAGTATGCTAGAGAGCATTTGGATTATCCAGAAGCGGATTGGGAGAATGTCATATGGTCAGATGAAACCAAAGTAGAATTGTTTGGCAGAAACACAACTCGTCGTGTTTGGAGGAGAGAGAATGCTGAGTTACAAGAACACCATACCTACTGTGAAGCATGGGGGTGGCAACATCATGCTTTGGGACTGTTTCTCTGCAAAGGAAACAGGACGACTGATCCGTGTACATTAAAGAATGGGGCCATGTATCGTGAGATTTTGAGTGCAAACCTCCTTCCATCAGCAAGGGCATTGAAGATGAAACGTGGCTGGGTCTTTCAGCATGACAATGATCCCAAACACAGTGCCTGGCAATGAAGGAGTGGCTTCGTAAGAAACATTTCAAGGTCCTGGAGTGGCCTAGCCAGTCTCCAGATCTCAACCCCATAGAAAACCTTTGGAGGGAGTTGAAAGTATGTGTTGCCCAGCGACAGCCCCAAAACATCACTGCTCTAGAGGAGATCTACATGCAGGAATGGGCCAACATACTAGCAACAGTCAGGGCCAGATTGGCCTACCAGGATACCAGGAGATTTCCCAGTGGGCTGCAGCAGCTGGAGCTGGAAAGCTACGATTTAAAGGGGTGATTAATGGATGTAATTGGGTTGTAGGGCTGCTATATAACATCAATCGGACATTTGTATTTATCACAAAGTAATATAATTTAATTCTGAAACAAAATGGGGCATGTGCATTCTATCGATCCAACGGAAAATAGGGCTGGTCTTCATATTTTTCCAGGGCTGCTTTTTATTCCCAGTCCAGCCCTGGCAACAGTGTGTGACAACCTTGTGAAGACTTACAGAAAATGTTTGGCCTCTGTCATTGCCAACAAAGGATATATAGCAAAGTATTGAGATGAACTTTTGATATTGACCAAATACTTATTTTCCACCATAATTTGCAAATAAATTCTTTCCAAATCAGACAATGTGATTGTCTGGATTTGTTTCCACATTTTGTCTCTCATAGTTGAGGTATACATATGATGAAAATTACAGGCCTCTCTCATCTTCTTAAGTGGGAGAACTTGCACAATTGGTGGCTGACTAAATACTTTTTTGCCCCACTGTATATATAAATATTTATTTAAAAATTCTAAGAACATTTCTTTACTATGTGAAGAATATTGGAATGTAAAATATTTACAAGTAAATACACAGTAAACACATAAAATATTAAAGTTAAATAAAAATTTTTTAAAGGTATTTGAGTGTAAAGGGCTCCAAAGTGTGTGTATGTATGTGTATATATATATATATATATATATATATATACACATACACACACATACATACATGCCGGCATGTGTATATACAAATATATAGACCTATATACACATACACACATTATATTTAGATATATACACATTAATTTATAGCCCTTTACATTCAAACACCTTGTCATATACCGTATACTTTTCAACCCTTATAAACATATTTATTTATTAATAAATAAATTAATATGAATATTTTTTAGCAGCTAGTGTATATATGAGTGTAATACTTTATTTTAATGTATTTATGCTGTGTTTGGTGCACAATTTTTATGCTAGGTCTCCGCTAGCGCAAACCCAAAGCATGCTAATTTTGTTTGTGCTCTAGTGAATGAATTTATTTATTTATTGCATATAGCGAACTGTGCTAACAATAGAGCACCACTTGTAATCTAGCCCTTTAACATTTTCATGGCCACATAAGTGCATTATTATTATTTATTATAGATTGTCAAGGTATATTGAGTATCTGGTTCAGTTTTTCTTATGAGTTGGCAGCTACCCACATACAAAAGGGAACCTAAACCCTGTACTATGATGACATGTTTTTTTACAACAATAAAATAAGTACATGGAAACAGCCCCTTCCCAATTTTCTTGTTCTGCAAACATCAGATAGATTGTGATGGAAATCATGAATAAAAGGTCCCTGTGCAGAAAACAACAACACATATTGACCAATCAACCATTACATAATAGTTATATTTAAAATTGAAAAATTGGTAACTATAGAAATGAATAAAATATTTACACTAGTGACAATGAGACATATGTATCAAGCTCCGAATGGAGCTTGATGCCCCGTGTTTCTGGCGAGCCTGCAGTCTCACCAGAAACAGCAGTTATGAAGCAGCGGTCACAAAGACAAAGCTCAGAGCAGACGGACAGACATCGCCTAAAATCAACCCGATCGTACCCCTGCTGGCGGCCTATTGGCCACGAGTCTGCAGGGGGTAGCATTGCACCAGCAGTTCTTGTGAGCTGCTGGTGCAATGCTGAATACGGCGAGTGTATTGCTCGCCGTATTCAGCGAGGTCTGGCGGACCTGATCCGCACTGTCGGATCAGGTCCACAGGACCTTGTTAAATAGGGGCCAATATGTTATCCCTGTCCAAGTGAGAGCTAAGAACAGATACAGACGTGGCCAAAAGTATTGGTACCCTTGCATTTTAAGAGAGAAACACAAAAAGCCTGACTGGAGTTTGCCAAAATGCATTTTGACAAGCCACAGCCTAGAATCTGTGCAGGGCATGATTAAATCAGAAGACTATCAAGGCACCCTGGAACTAAATATACTGCCCAGCATCAGAAAGCTGTGTCTCAGGTCATGGGTCCTCCAGCAGGATAATGACCCAAAACATACCTCACAAAGGACCCAAGAATGGATGAGAAGAAAACATTGAACCTTTCCAAAGTAACCTTCTATGAGTCCAGATCTGAATCCCATCGAACATCTATGGAAAGAGCTGAAACTCGAAGTTGGGAAAAGGCACCCATCGAAGTTGAGAAAACTGGAGCAGTTTGCTCAAGAAGAGTGGACCAAAATCCCAGTAGAGAAATATAGAAATCTTGATCAAACCTGCAGAAAGCGCTAAATTACACTTATTGTCTCCAAAGGCTATGCTACGAAATATAAGGTTAAGACTAGTGATATTTTTGTCTATGCCATTCTTATTTGTTTTACTGTTTAAAGTAGCATGTGAAGTCATACTTCAAAAATTAATTTTCTGTTGTATTTAATTTGAAATAAAGAATGGTGGATACCAAATACTTTGTCAATTTTTAAGTGAAACTTCCAATCAAACGCAGATCATGAAACAGCCTATGCCACATGTATAGTAAGACCTCAGATAAAGTGTATGCTCTGAACCACCTCTGTTATGCCAGCTATATGCCAAAATTAAAACTTAGATCAACAGTGCTTCATGTTAGTTGTTTGCCCAAATTTGATCTTAGATTAGTTGTATATGCTTTGCCATGCCCAGTTGTATGCCCATATTAGACCTGACAGCTGTGCATGGCCTGCAGCTGCTTACCTTTGACAGTTCTGTCCTTTGTTACTGTGCACTGCATTTGGAGCCTGACATTAGGGGCAGGGAGGAGAGTGCACCAAGCCCCAGTAGCAGTGGGTCTTTTGCTATATCTGGTGGTGGGTACAGATTAGTTTCTCCACAGTTAGGGACTATCCTAACTACCAGGGGTAGACTGGGCAGTTTAGTAAATAGGGCATGGCATGTGGGGGGGCACCTGTGGGATATCCATGGCTCCTGGTGTGCTGCCAAAGCTCACAGCCAGTTAAATAAGCTAGCACAGTAGTTGTGAGCTGCGGCTGATAGCTGAGTGGGTGTGGGAGTAGGGGTAGTTTGGACTCTGGCCCTAGCCCTGGAGTGCCCTGTGCCTGAATGGGGGTTCTGTTGCTCTGGGGCCCTAGAGTGTGGGGTCTTTGTCCCTTGAAGTTTGGGGGTCTGGTGGGGGCATGGCATGGAGATGGACATACTCAACTTAAATTGTATACATTTTGCTGGGTTGCGAGATGTAAGAGGGCCCTTCCCTAATTTTTGTAAAGGGCCCAAGTTGGTCTCAGTCCTCCCGTGCCCACTATTGTTTTGGTTGATTTATGATCAACAGTGTTTATTATTGAACAGATCTTTAATATGTTAGAAAAAGCAACACAGTAAGTTAAAAATGTATTCACGAGATTGGTGTCACACAATTAGCAAATGTACAACTTAGTATTCAAGGATAGTCAAAGTGAGCTTTTATTTATGTCACACAACAACAATGGCTTTTCCAGTACTGTGGAAGTTTCTTCAAGTGCCAAGTTCAAAAAGCAAAGTTAAAGTTGCATTAAGAGCTCAGCAGCTTTTTTTTTTCTTTTCTTTTTTTTTTAATGTTCTCTCTGAGCAAATGGTGCCTATGCTCAGTGCAGAGCACCTTCCCCACCCACAAAAACTGTAAAAAATCCCCTTAGAGATCACCCTTCAAAGTTCTAATAGTTCTCCTAAGGGTATTTTTTTTACAGAAACTGCATGGCCTTGTTGTATTTAAGTTGCCAGATTGCCGCAAGCACTGATGTGATGTGAACTCCATGACTGTCCCCAGTGCCCGCTGCCACTTTAACTTGTCTCCAGGCCAGCTGCTGTCATCCTGATGCCACCTACATCCTCATGGCATGCCAAATAATTGGCCAGTATTCAGCAGCCTTGAGAGGTATGCACAACGATCCTACTTGGTACCCAGCTGCTGAGGTACTGCAGCCTACTGGGAAATCACCCGGTATCCTAGCAGGCCAATCCGGCCCTGATTTTTATCTTCTTGTATGATATTAACATGTTCCTTTATTCCATACATATTATGTTACACTGCAAGAAGCTAGGAAATTAAAAACGATGGCACTGTATTTCCATTTCCATTTCACTTAAATTTGTCACTGTTGACAGATTAGTTTATATGGAGATTTTTATGTTTTGCAGTTTTTAATGGGCAGTGACATGCATTATGTCATAGATAGTGGAAGAGTATCTGCTACAGTATATATGTCTGTAGTGTCTTATAAGGACCTAGAAGAATTTAACATTTAAAAAAAAAAATCACAAAACTACTGCTGGTAGTTATTATTTTTTTTAGCTAAGCATGAACTTTATCTTGATAGAAAAAAGAAGAGCCTCTCAACTACAACACGAAATTGAGAAGGAATGTAGCTTGTACTCTAGGCAGAGCAACTATCGGTCCAAAGACACCCTGTGCCCAGCCTAGTAGTTCTGGAGAGATAATATTAATGGCTGCATATGATATAAATCACCTACACCATTTTTTGTACACTACACATACCGAAGAAATATGGGCATGGCAGGCCATAAGCACTAACATTCACACAACAAAGCGGATGATGATAAGAGCTGCTGGAAAAGAGGTGACTTCATGTCTGCTGAAACCTTCATAACCTTCCAAATGGCCTTCTTCTGTTGCACTTGAGAATTATCTCCCCTACATTCTGCACAACAGCAAAATACCAAAAATTCCTGAACTATTCTGTCCTGATCCCCAAAACCACAATTTAACTGCACTTTTCACAGGCTACACATCATAATAAACTATAAACCTCACCTCTCACACCTGCCATTTGTTATAGTATATGATCCCCACCGCAGTTAACCCTAACCATGACTTCACCCTTCAACCATTTGTTTTAATGACCAGTCCATATCCCTGACCAATGCAATTACCTCGAACTGTGGTTTAAAAAACAAAACAATTAATTTACTTGAAAAACAAAAATAATAAATAACAAAACATTTTGCTTACTATTAGTGAAGAGATCTTTACACTTTACACACCACAGAAAATGGAATTGTCAGGAAACTGAAACTCATGTTACTGTGATGCAATTTAACAGGTACATTTTGGTTTTCTGGTGACAAATTTAAATACTTGTGAGTTAAGTTGTGTGGCTTAATTTTTTTGAAAGTTCAAGTTTAAATGCTCAGTTTTTTCTTATGTTTATTTTGGTGTGACATCCACTAATAATTAGGTCATTATTGGGAAGGCTCAACTGATACTAATGTGTCCAGCAATCAGCCAAAATAAGGCAATCTTTATTTGTTATTAGAGGGGTATTTTCCTTGGTTTTTGCAACAAAGCAAATTTTGCTTACAAAATTACAGTTTTAAATTAAAATATAATACGTTTTCAAATGCAGTGATTAGTTTCTGATAAATATATAAAAATATTTTTATGCCCCTTTAAGGAAAAGGCTAAACTGTATCTTAATAGTTTCCACTTATTAAGCATGTGCATCCAAAATAACAAATTTAAAATGTCATATGAAATGAAATAATAATAATAATAATAATAATATATTCTTAAAAGAATAGCTATACATTTTCTAATGATGGATTCATATTTCAGGCCCAATTTTAAATAGTTTTTTTTTTTGGGGGGGGGGGGGGGTTGTTATAAAAAAACCACATACTTCAATGTAAGTATAATTCAAAAGAAAAATTATATAGCAACATATTTAGCACAAAGCTAAATATGCACGAACAGCAAAGATGCAAATGATTGGAAGATGAATGCTCTGTGGAACTGGTAGAGGTCAGATGACAAAATGAAATAAAGTGCTAAAGAGGGGTACGTTCTGGCCCTTGGGCTTTAGGATCGTTAACTTTGTTCTATATTTTGTCTTAAAGATAAGGGAACATTAAAGGGACAGTAAACACCAAGAGGCCGATTTATCATTGTGCGG
Source organism: Bombina bombina (assembly GCF_027579735.1). Lineage (NCBI taxonomy): Eukaryota > Metazoa > Chordata > Amphibia > Anura > Bombinatoridae > Bombina > Bombina bombina. The sequence continues at coordinate 486,524,622 of NC_069503.1, read as the reverse complement.
GCGGACATGATCCGGTGTAGCGGATCATGTCCGCCCGCACATTAATACACATACGCTGTTGGCATTTATCATTGCACAAGCAATGCTTGTGCAATGCCGCCCCCTGCACATTTGCGGCCTTTAACAGGGGGTGTCAATCATCCTAATTGTATCCAATCAGGATGATTGCTGTCCGCCACCTCAGAGGTGGTGGATGAGTTAAGGAGCAGCGGTCTTAAGACCGCTGCTTCTTAATTTCAGTTTCAGAGTAACCTGAAACTATTTGGGTAAATTGCAGCTTCCGCTGCTTGATAAATCTACCCCAAACATTTTATTGTTTAAAAAGATAGATAATCCCTTTATTTACCATTCTGCAGTTTTGTATAAGCAACACAGTTATATTAATATACTTTTTTACCTCGTATTTAAGCTTCTGCAGACTGCCTGCTTATCTGAAATCTTTTGACAGATTTGCATTTCAAGCAATTAGTGCTGACTCTTAAATAACTCCACAGGCGCGAGCACAATGTTATCTATATGGCACACATGAACTAACGCTTTCTAGCAGTGAAAAACTGTCAAATGCATTCAGATAAAAAGAGGCCTTCAAGGTTTAGCTTTCAACTAAGAATACCAAGAGAACAAAGCAAATGTGATGATAAAAGTAAATTGGAAAGTTGTTTAAAATGACATGTCCTATCTGAATCATTAAAGTTTAATTTTGACTTTACTGTCACTTTAATAATCTCTATAAAGGAATTAATTTAAAAATGTCCATAAAACAGTTTATAAACAGACATTCTACTTTAAACATTCTAACAAATAAGAAGATAAGAAATATAGGGCTAGATTATGAGTGTAGTGCTATCGTTTGCATTCAAGCAATATCAGGTTTTCAAGGCTTTTTGCACGCAAGTCAATTTCCCGTATTACAAGTTGAAATGTGAACGCGTGAGTGCAATCGTGATTTATGTTAGAATTATTGCCGCAACCTCAGAGCTCTGGTTAACTGTTAAGCTCGACAAAAAGTTGCACAAAACACATAAAAATATATTGTACAGTTACACTCATAATAACACTGTCTGATAAAAAAGTATTATAAAAATATTACATAAAAAAGTTATATGTGTTCAAAGATATGAGGTCTAAGGTGTTTATATATATATATATATATATATATATATATATATATATATATATATATATATATATATATATATATATATATATATATATATATATATATATATAGGCTTGAAATAATGTGATTCTCCAGAGCGAAGTAAAATCCAAAATTCTTTATTACAATCCACTTGTGGTAAAATAACATGGAGGTGCCAAAGCACTTAAAAAGAAAACACACGTAAGCAACAGGCTGACATGTTTCGGCCTTATGCCGTAATCGTAGCTGACATTGTACAAACGTGTAAGTAATTTAAAGGAACATACGTTCTCTGATAGGTTAATCATTTGCCAATCACAACAGTTCAATTCAGTGCTAATTTGAACCTCTTAAATACAAAAATAGAATAAAATAAAGATACAAATACAAAGGAAAAAGGGATATTAAAGAACTTTTTATTTATTTTTTTTTATTTTTTTTTACTCATATATCAAGTCTCTACAATCTGAGTGTTATTTATGTCATTCCAAATGAGTACATATAACAACAACTATTGTATTTGGGTACTTATATTAGGAATTTTTGAATCATTGTGTACATAGGGCATTGTAACATATGAGATATTTGCTCTTTAATGTGTTAATGATATCAATGCCTTGGTGATACAGTATATATACTTAGGTATTTGTACATTTTTATATACTTATTTACCAATGAGGATATTCCTTAGGTTGTATGTATAGATAAAAAATTTTTTGTTATATCAGGTATTGGAAATGTTTAGGTGCAGAGCACACTACAATATACGATATTGAATTTCCAACGATTAAATGACTTTATTGTCATACCTTTTATACTTTAAAATTACATACAACGGTATTAGTGCCCCCAATATAGTTCTTTAATATCCCTTTTTCATTTGTATTTCCCCTTTTTCATTTGTATTTGTATCTTTATTTTATTCTATTTTTGTAATAGCCAACTGAATGAATCTTATATACTCCCAAAATATCTTCATTGTAATTTAAATTGTACAATACCTGTTATTGCTTAACAGGGAAGCACTATATATTCATTTCACTAATGTTTATATAATGTTCAAATGCAGGATGGTATTTAAGAGGTTCAAATTAGCACTGAATTGAACTGTTGTGATTGGCAAATGATTAACCTATCAGAGAACGTATGTTCCTTTAAATTGCTTACACGTTTGTACAATGTCAGCTACGATTACGGCATAAGACCGAAACATGTCAGCCTGTTGCTTACGTGTGTTTTCTTTTTAAGTGCTTTGGCACCTCCATGTTATTTTACCACAAGTGGGTTATAATAAAGAATTTTGGATTTTACTTCGCTCTGGAGAATCACATTATTTCAAGCCTTTCTATTTCCAGGACTTCCATGAGTGATGGGGAGCTTGCACACTCTTTACTCTGAGCCATATACAATCACTTTCTACCCTGGTGTAGGAATAGCCCCGTTGTATCTGAGATGGGCGTTGATTGGCTGGTGGATACCACGTGGACGGACGTGCCTCCTAAGCCTCTTACGGATTACCTCTGACGAAACGGACGGACTTACTTTCCCGGTGTAACCGAGTCCCTGGAGACACGAAGGTAGCGGTGAGTGGGCGCAGCTAAGGCTGTGGTGGGCACGGGTTGTCCTGCACGGACCCATTCATATACCGCAAATATCTTTACACGGACACCGTTTATGTTGGCATAAGGTCTGAGTTTTCCCAGAGTTATTTCACAGCCTTATTGGATTTAATTTACATGGGCCAGAGGTATCTATTTAGAGTGTTTGCTTTCACGTGCAGCAGTTGTGTGAACCTCTTTCTACATTGACCTATATATATATATATATATATATATATATATATATAGAGAGAGAGAGAGAGAGAGAGAGAGAGAGAGAGAGATCTGTCTATGTGTGTGTATAGATGTGTTTACATACATATATACACAAATAAGCACATAAATAGATATGCACACATATACATATATATATATATAAATAAATAAAAAGAGAAACAACTCACAGCACCATTTGTTAATACGGCCAAAAAATCCACCCTAATCTGCAGTTTTAAGTATACAGCAGACTAGGGGTGCTGGGCAATAGGATCTATAGAATAAAATAATATGAGAGAATGGTTCCTATGAACCGCTAAGTCTATTATAGCTAGCACTGATTAATGATGCCAAAATTATATGAAACTCCAATAAGGGTTGTGAGACAATGGGAGAAAAGTACTATGTACTTAAACATATATTGGTTACCACTTAAAACCACAATACCAAAGAAATCAACACAAGATGACCAGTCATAGCGGTTTCCTATGTGAACATTACCATCCCGGGAGGTATAATAATATTACTAGTGTCCAACAAATAGTGCACATTAATTAAATCTCAAATTTATATATACATAGGAAATGCTGTAAAGGGTAGAGGGAGCTGTCGTGTTCCGTGGAACCCCTGAGATGCTGAAAACTTATTTAACAGTCCACATTTATTGAGGTAATGTCCCAAAACATAGGTAGTGATCATTCAAGTGATATAAGCAAAGTCTCAAGTAGTTCAGCTTTAACAAGGTTTACGGATACCTGTATCAGGCTCTTTCACATGCCTGACCCATGCTTAGACGGTCCGTACTGTACCTTTAAGTATCTGAAGACGTTGATGTTTGTTCCAGCTTGTCCTGCTGAATGCCGATTTATTATCACTCACCCATATGAACATCGGATTCCGGAGAATAGTTAAGCAGGGGTCAATAGTCTCAACCTCTATGTTATCCTACAACAGGCTGTCATCTGGTTAGATTTGAGGGGGTTCAGCTGATACCCCCAGCAGTTCTGTTGTGCATTTCCATTTTGGTTAAATCCATTAACCTAGTATGTTCCTCTTTACTCTCCCATATTTTTAATATTTTTTCTCTAGTGGAAAAAATTTCTATCAGGGGATCATTTAAATTGGCTCCTGGTTTCTTTTTAATTCGTAGACCCCTAGGGATAATTTTTTTTTTTTTTACATTTACCAATAAATGTTTAAAGGGACACTGTTACCAAATTTTTTCTTTTGTAATTCAGAAAGAGCATGCAATTTTAAGCAACTTTCTAATTTACTCCTATTATCAATTTTTCTTTGTTCTCTTGCTATCATTATTTGAAAAAGAAGGCATCTAAGCTTTTTTTGGGTTTCAGTCCTCTGGACAGCACTTTTTTATTGGTGGATTTATTTATCCACCAATCAGCAAGGACAACCAAGGTTGTTCACCAAAAATGGGCCGGCATCTAAACTTACATTCTTGCATTTCAAATAAAGATACCAAGAGAATGAAGAAAATTTGATAATAGGAGTAAATTAGAAAGTTGCTTAAAATTTCATGCTCAATCTGAATCTGTCCCTTTAAGTACATACTACGGCTCTTTAAATCTTTGTGTTTTTCTCCCATTGTCTCACAAGTCCCCTTATTGGAGTTTCATATAATTTTGTCATCATTAATCAGTGCTGGCTATAATAGACTTAGCGGTTCTTAGGAACCATTCTCTCATATTATTTTATTCTATAGATCCTATTGCCCAGCACCCCTAGTCTGCTGTATACTTAAAATTGCAGATTAGGGTGGTTTTTTTGGCCGTATTAACAAATGGTGCTGTCAGTTGTTTCTCTTTTTATTAATATTCCCCAATCCTGATATTGACAGGGATTTTTCTTATCTCGCATGCACATTTGATATTTCCTGGTTTTTGGGACGTTTGACATTGGGGTTAACATATTGGTTTATAAGTGATGGCAGGTTTCAATGAAACTGAAAGGGAATTTGACATAAATTATACTTTTTCGATCCCTGTAAAAGAGGGAGCTAGAAATGAATCTGAAACAGGTCAAAATGCTAATGACAACAACATATATAAATGTTTTAAAGATTACAAACAAAAATTAATTAAGGAACAAAAATTGAAATGGGAAATCTCTAGCCTTGAAAAATACTTAGAAAATAAAATGACCCCTAGGGGCCTACGAATTAAAAAGAAACCAGCAGCCAATTTAAATGATCCCCTGATAGAAAATTTTAAGACAAAATGGGAGGAGTTTGCACATACATGTTCACTAGGATTGATGAATCTAATGTTAGATGAAATAAAATTGAGAAAAGAAAAAACTAAGGAGGAATTAATTCCACTAGAGAAAACATTAAAAATATGGTGGAGTAAAGAGGAACATACTAGGTTAATGGATTTAACCAAAATGGAAATGCGCAACAGAAGTGCTGGGGGTATCAGCTGAACCCCCTCAAATCTAACCAGATGACAGCCTGTTGTAGGATAACATAGAGTTTGAGACTATTGACCCCTGCTTAACTATTCTCCGGAATCCGATGTTCATATGGGTGAGTGATCATAAATCGGCATTCAGCAGGACAAGCTGGAACAAACATAAGCGTCTTCAGATACTTAAAGGATGGGTCAGGCATGTCAAAGAGCCTGATACAGGTATCCGTAAACCTTGTTAAAGCTGAACTACTTGAGACTTTGCTTATATCACTTGAATGATAGCTACCTATGTTTTGGGACATTACCTCAATAAATGTGGACTGTTAAATAAATTTTCAGCATCTCAGGGGTTCCACGGAACACAACAGTTCCCTCTACCATTTACAGCATTTCCTATGTATATATAAATTCGACCACCAAGGGAGGACTTTTTTCCTTTACGACTCCAACTGCTTTACTCTTAAGAGATTTAATTAATGTGCACTATTTGTTGGACACTAGTAATATTATTATACCTCCCGGGATGGTAATGTTCACATAGGAAACCGCTATGACTGGTCATCTTGTGTTGATTTCTTTGGTACTGTGGTTTTAAGTGGTAACCAATAAATGTTCAAGTACATAGTACGGCTCTTTAAACCTTTGTGTTTTTCTCCCATTGTCTCACAACCCTTATTGGAGTTTCATATAATTTTGGCATCATTAATCAGTGCTGGCTATAATAGACTTAGCGGTTCTTAGGAACCATTCTCTCATATTATTTTATATATATATATGTGTGTGTGTGTGTGTGTGTGTGTGTACGCACTGGAGCCCTTTGCAGTCAAATATATGAAAACATGTAAAATCATATTTCTGCAATATTTATATTTAATAAAGTGTTATACTATGTATTTGCTGTTAATATTTTACATTCCAATGATCTGTCCATAGCAGAATATGTTCTATGTATTTTTTTACAAAATGTGAGAATAGCTGTGAGTATAGTGCAACATGTGTTGAAGAAAGGTTTTATAGATTTATAAGGTAGTTTAAAGATAAGTGAAATATTTCTTTCTACACAGAACAGCAATTAAAGATGAGAGCATTACATTTAGTAAATGGAGCTAACTTTGGGACGAGCCGCTGCTATTTAGCATTAGCAATACAGGCACATTTTAGGAGTTGCAGGTATGGTTTGTATGCTACAGCTGTGTAGGGTGTTGTGCTAACCTACCTAAGGTTGATACAAGAGTGTGGTTATAAGATGTTCCAGCATGATTAGAAGAGTTTGGGGATAAATATTTGTGGGAAAAGAGGCTTGTGGAATAAAGCTAAATGATGGGCTTTATAAAATGTCTTGTGGTAGTATAAAGGCTGTAAGTTTAAAGACAATAACCAATGAATAAGAGGTGTTGTGTAAAAGGAGGCTGGATGTAAAACAGTTCTGAGAGAAATCTAGATAGTGTGCATATGTCAATAGTGGGGACTTTCAGACTGTCTAACTTTAAAAGCTAAGGAAAGAAATCTTCAGCTTTTAGGTTTATATACCTGCAAAAGTAATTTTTCAGCTTGTACCTCTAGCCACCCCCAATATGTTTGTTTTTTAGATAGTAATATAAAATGATAAATCATATATATATGTATGTATATATGTATATATATAAGAAAAACTCTGCAACATACTTTCATTATTTACTTTGTTCCCTTTTCCTATAATTCTTCTCTGAAATTGTGAGCTTTTCAGTTCCTGTTAAAAATGGAAATGCAGAACACTGTTATCTTCCACACAACCATTGGCCCTTGACCTAATTATAACTGCCCCTAATTGACCACAGCAGAGAAGGTAACCTAAGTTACAACATGGCAGCTCCCATTGTTTTATAGGCACCATGGGGGATATTTAACAAAGGTATCAGGTCTGACATACCTCGCTGAATGTGGAGAGAAATACGCTCTCCATATTCATCATTGCACCAGCAGTTCTTGTGAGCTGCTGGTGCAATGCTGCCCCCTGCAGATTAGCAGCCAATCGGCCGCCAGCAGGGGGTGTCAATCAACCCGATCGTACTTGATTGGGTGGAATTCCGTCGATCTCTGTCCGCCTACTCAGAGCAGGTGGACAGCGTTATGGAGCAGCGGTCTTTAGAACACGAGCCCTCAAGCTCCATCCAGAGCTTGATAAAAGGGCCTCTAAAACTTTACACTTATTTTGTCAATATTTAAACAGCTTATAAAACTTTAAAAAATATGTCTACATGTTATTCTCAGACTAATCTTTTCTATGAATGCATCATTCTATCTAGCATTTCTTTAGTGTTTAAAGGGACATTATACACTCATTTTTTCTTTGCATAAATGTTTTGTAGATGATCTATTTATAAAGCCCATAAAGTTTTTTTTTTTTTTTAAATGTATAGTTTTGTTTATTTTTAAATAACATTGCTCTGATTTTCAGACTCCTAACCAAGCCCCTAAGTTTTATGTGAATACCGTCAGCTACCTTCTCCAGCTTGATCCTGTTTGTGTAAAGGGTCTTTTCATATGAAGGGGGAGGGGGGTGTCTTATTTCCCACTTGCAGTGGGCTTTCCAACTGCCTTTTCAACAGAGCTAAACTGACAGCTTCTAAGTACGTTTTTAAACAGTTTTATACTGGATTTTTATATCAGTATCTGTGCATCTTATTCTTTATAGTGGTGTCTATTACATGCAGTTATATGAAAATGAGTGTATACTGTCCCTTTAATGTTCCTTGAAGGTCACCATTCATTCCAAGCTTTCACCCAGCAGTGAACTCATTATGGGGTTGCTGACCTTTTTTTAAGAAAATATGGGAGACCAAGGAATTAGCAAATTTCAAATAGGAAATTTACCAATTGTACTGTAGTTATTTAAACACTTTATTATACAATTTAATTAAATTTGGTACAACAACATTCTTCAAACAAATCATCTTCATTCACACAGTCTAGCAGCTTAATACATTAAACGACTTTCTGCAAATCTGTGCATTCTATTCCTCAAAACCAATAGCCCTGCTAGGATATCAGATATTGGTTTAGATGTTGAAACTTCACCTTACTGGAGAAGAGCGCTGTGCATGGGTGGCTGGAGGCGCTGAGTTTAGCGATCTACTGCGGCACATACAGGGTGAGTTTAGAACCCTTTTTTTTTAAATTGTTGACTGAAAATACAGTTTATTTTTAGTGATAGTAAATCCTAGAGTTTTAAACACTTGAATTTACCATCATTTTAATAACCCACCTTATGGGATGACCAGGGTGAAGCCTTTTTTAACCAGTCTGTGTACTTTGACAGACGAGCACTTTACTGTAGTATATCATTCCGATCCCATCAATAAGGACAGTAAAGCCTCAAAATACCATGCAATACTCCTATAAACAAAAGATTTGTACAGCTAACCCCAGACATATATTTTAGCATATATGCGCCTTATCAGTAGTGGTGCAACCATATCTCACTACGAACAGTGGGCAAGAGGTCCATGTCTGTTTTTGCTATCATGTTTAAGGAGACTAAAGACAAAACAGAAGCACCCAACTGGGGATGGACAGTGCTTATTAGCCCACCCCATGAGATGGTCCCCACCCAAGGTGCAGCCTCTGTATATGCTATATATATAAGACCTGGACTTTGTTATATCTATGCAAATTAAATTATAAAATGGCCGCACCACTTTACCCATAAAGTCTTTATTCAATAACAAATGGTTCAAAAGGAGAGCACACAGTTTTAAGTTTTGAATTTTCATTTAAAAAAAAAAAAACATTTTTGAGTTACAACCAAATATGTCCCCTATAAAAAAAAAAAGAGGATATCTGATGACTAGAAATGGCTCTAACCATGCAATGCATTTCAACCAAGTGGTTAAGGTAATGTGATCAGATTTTAAAAGCGGACAAAATGGAACATGCAAACATAAAGGGACATGGAAGTATACCAGTTTTATACAGCTTGTGTTTATTGACTCCACGTTTGGCCTTGCTTAGCTACACACTACTGCCCAGTGGATGTAATTATCCTCAACTACCAGCGTGCTGCAAGTCTTCACAATCCATTTTCTTGAAATATCTTCTCCATCTAGTTGAAATGCTCAATCTCCATTTCCTTTTGCACTGCGGCATGCAGGGAAATGTTTCCAGGTGTGAGGCCAGGTGCGATTACTAGTAACTACCATCAGCTAGTCCCAGCAAGCAGAAACAATTACATTTAAATATAAAATTGGAGATATAGCATGGAATTTAGATTTTCTGGGAACAAAAAGACCTGTCCCTGAAAAAGTGGGCATTCCCATAAGAAAGCGACATATAGTCACCCTAGTAGAAGGTTACTCTTGACCTGTGAAATATCTAAAAATGGGCAAGACATAAAATGAACTACAGTATGTAAGTTTTGGTCATTCCTTTATGAACTGTAACACATTACTATAAAGAAGAAAATTAATTGTTTTAAGTCAGATATGAACCCATGAACTTGAACATAGAAGTGACTTAAATAAACTATAGTGAAAGCAATCTAGCTGATCATCCTAAATTTCACATTTATAAGAAATTATGGTGATGCCAATTTAGCTAATTAACATAACTAAATTACAGGGAATGTATATTATAGTGAAATCAAATTAAGGAATCAGCATCATTTCCAAATTTGATCTAATTTGATTTTGCTATAGTTTGACTTTATTGAAAGGTATGTTGATCATCTAATTTGATTTCAGCATTCTTTAGGTGGAAGTTTTTTCTTTAAATGAGAATGGGGCATGTACAAATATTACAGTGATGGTTTTGGATCTCAGTTAATCAGGGCTGCTGCTACCATAAGGCAAACTAGGCGGTTGCCTTAGGGAACCCTTTTCAGAGCGATGCACAATTATACAGCAGCAGGGCATAGAAAATGTGTTGTTCTCTTGTCCCCGACTTCCAACTTCACTAAATATTTCAGAAGGCTTTCTATAACCCTTTATTACTGTTATAGAATAGTATCTGCTTGAACAAATTACCATTTAAGAGAACTATTGTGCTAAAAGAAAGCTAAATAAAACATTTTTTGAGTTGTAAAGTATTTTATACATTCTGTATAGCAGAATTTAAAACAACAGTGCAGTATTTGGTTTCATTGTTGCTTTTTATCTGTGCAAATGCATTTGCAGGTGACGATTTTTGGCTGATTTCCCCAGCATAACATCTAATATACCATATATATTTTATTGAGCGTAGGGGCACCACTATGTATCTTGATTGGCCAGCTAAGCTATTTTTTTTTTTAAGTATATCTTTTATTGAGATTCTTAGTTCCATTGCATCATAGAGTAATGGGATACAGTACAACTGCGACAGGTAATTTACAGTGTGCAATATGAAGTTAACATTTGCATCTTCATTTGCCAGTCCTAAGTTTAGATACGGTCTGTTGGATATGAAAGTCTTTTGAGAATCTCATTTTCTTCTTTACAAACATAACATTGTTTAACCCCTTAGTGACCAGGCCACTTTTCAATTTGTTGACCATCTGGGACCAAGGCTATTTTTGCATTTCTGCGATGTTTGTGTTTAACTGTTATTTTCCTCTTACTCATTTACTGTACCCACACATATTATATACCGTTTTTCTCACCATTAAATGGACTTTTTAAAGATACTATTATTTTCATCATATCTTATAATGTACTATAAAAATATTATAAAATATTAGGAAAAAATGAAAAAAAAACACACTTTTTCTAATTTTGAGCCCCAAAATCTCTAACACATCTACAACCACCATAAAATACCAATGCTAAACAGTTTCTAAATTTTGTCTTGAGTTTAGAAATACCCAATGTTTACATGTTCTTTGCTTTTTTTGCAAGTTATAGGGCAATAAGTACAAGTAGCACTTTGCTATTTCAAAACCATGTTTTTTCAAAATTGGCGATAGTTACATTGTAACACCAATATCTGTCAGGAATCCCTGAATAACCCTTCAAATGTATATATTTTTTAAAAGAAGACAACCTAAGGTATTAAACTTGGGGTATTTTGACTTTTTTCATGCAACCATTTTACCACCAATCTATGCCAAAGTTTGGGGGGGGGGGAAATAATTTGATTTTTTGACAAATAGCAATTTAAGAATACATTTACTGATAAAATGGTAAGGGTTACTACCAAATAACACCCTAATATGTCTTCAGTAGCATCTCCTGGGTACAGTGATACCACCCATGTATAGGTGTGTCGGGTTCTCTGTTGGCTAAAAGCCCTTATTTTTAGAGAGCGCAATTCCAGTTTTTCAACTTGGAATTTTCACATCGGTCATCATGCACCCATGTCCTATTTGGGACATTTCTGAAGCTGGCCAATGGAATTTACCCCCATCAAACAATATATTTTTGAAAAGTAGACACCCTAGGGTATTTCAAATGCTGGTATTTTAACACTTTCCATGCACTAATTCAACCACTAGTCTTTGTCAAACTTTTGGGTAGTCATTTTTTTTGTGTTATTTTTCACACACATTGTACTTTAGGCATGTATTTTCAGTTCCTGTTATTTGTTACTGCCAAAAACCACCTCAATATGTGTTCAACAATATCTCCTGATTACAGTGATACCACCTATGTATAGGTGTGTCGGGTTCTCTGGGGGCTAAATGGCCTTATTTTTAGGTAGCGCATTCCAGTTTTTCAACTTGGAATTTTCACATTGGTCATCATGCACCCATGTCCTATTTGGGACATTTCTGAAGCTGGCCAATGGAATTTACCCCCATCAAACCATATATTTTTGAAAAGTAGACACCCTAGGGTTTTTCAAATGCTGATATTTTAACACTTTCCATGCACTAATTCAACCACCAGTCTTTGTCAAACTTTTGGGTAGTCATTTTTTTGTGTTATTTTTCACACACATTGTACTTTAGGCATGGATTTTCAGTTCCTGTTATGTGTTACTGCCAAAAACCACCTTAATATGTGTTCAACAACATCTCCTGAGTACAGTGATACCACCTATGTATAGGTGTGTCGGGTTCTCTGGGGGCTAAATGGCCTTATTTTTAGGTAGCGCATTCCAGTTTTTCAACTTGGAATTTTCACATTGGTCATCATGCACCCATGTCCTATTTGGGACATTTCTGAAGCTGGCCAATGGAATTTACCCCCATCAAACCATATATTTTTGAAAAGTAGACACCCTAGGGTTTTTCAAATGCTGATATTTTAACACTTTCCATGCACTAATTCAACCACCAGTCTTTGTCAAACTTTTGGGTAGTCATTTTTTTGTGTTATTTTTCACACACATTGTACTTTAGGCATGGATTTTTAGTTCCTGTTATGTGTTACTGCCAAAAAACACCTCAATATGTGTTCAACAACCTCTCCTGAGTACAGTGATACCACCCATGTATAGGTGTGTTGGGTTCTCTGGGGTTAAAAGGCCTTATTTTTAGGAAGCCCATTCCATTTTTTCCACTTTGAATTTTCACATCCCATGCACCCATGTCCTATTTAAGACATTTCTGAAGCCGGCCAATGTAATTTACCTCAATCAAACCATATATTTTTGAAAAGTAGACTTCCTAGGGTATTTCAAATGCAGGTATTTTAACACTTTCCATGCACTAATTTAACCACTAGTCTTTGTCAAACTATTGGGCATTCATATTTTTGTGTTATTGTTCACATACATTGTACTTTAGACATGGATTCACAGCTCCTGTTATGTGTTACTACCAAAGAAGACACCAATATGTGGTCACCAACATCTCCTGAGTTCAGTGATACCACCTATGCATAGGTTTGGTGGCTTGTTTGGGGGGTGCAATGCCAAATGTCTGACATGCGTTTGTGATTTTTTTTCACATTTAACATATTTTCTTTGCCTATCGTCTTTTTGGGGGGGTCTTTTAACATACCCCAATTTATTTGTTTTCCATGAATGTGCATATATTTGAAAAGTTGACACCCCAAGGTATTGTATATGGTGTGCTTTGATGCCTTTGAAGCAACCGTTTTAGCCCAAAAAATTGGAGAAAGTGTATGGTGGTTATTTTTCAATTTTCATTTTTACAGACACATTGCTTTTTGACTATGATTTAGGAGAGACTGTTGTAAGTTATTGCAAAAGAATACTTCAGGTTGTTTTCTGCAAGGCACCCTGAGTACACCTATGCCCCCCATGCATAGGTTTGCCAGGATTTTGGGAAGGTTATGTTACAAATTTATGACTTGTGATTTTAGTTATTAACAATGAGAGTATTTCTTCTGATAGGCCTATCTTTAGTTTGTGGCCTATCGCATACCCCACTTTTATTTATTGCCATGAAAGTGTATATTTTTTAAATGTTGACACCCCAAGGTATTGTATATGGTATGCTTTGATGCCTTTGAAGCAACCGTTTTAGCCCAAAAAATTGGAGAAAGTGTATGGTGGTAATTTTTCAATTTTTATTTTTACAGACACATTGCTTTTTGACTATGATTTAGGAGAGACTGTTGTAAGTTATTACAAAAACATACTTCAGGTTGTTTTTTGCAAGGCACCCTGAGAACACCTATGTCCCCCATGCATAGGTTTGACAGGGGTTTTGGTTAAAAAAAAATAACAGGCCCAATTTTAGAAAAAAATAGAGTAGTGAAATGTAAAAATCTGGCACAGTAAAAGTAAAAAAAAAAAAAAACCCATCTAACAGTAAACATAACCAAAAAATAAATAAATATATATATATAACACCAAATGTATTTATTTTTTTAAAAATTGACCATTGTATGGTACCGCTTGAAGCAGTCCCCAATGCAGAGTGCAGGCTGTCCAGGGCAATCAGGACAGTGATATATGGTGTCCCTTCTCTTCCCCCTCTTGGTACAGACTCTGCATTTTTTTTGTGGTTTCTGCTTTGCGGCAGTAGGGGGGATTTTAAAAAATAAAATGAGTAGCCCCAACTCTGCTCTCTCCCATCACCGCCCGGGGAGCAGGTGCATCATGGTACAAAATCCCAGTAATAATCTGGAGCTGAAACTGTAAAAAAGTTTTTTTAACTCTGGGGTTTGCTTTTTTGAACAACAAAAAAGCGTTGTGGGTTGCAATCTGCATTAGGTAAATTGCAACCTTTTTGTACCAGGCCCTTGTCTTCCGCATAATTAGGTAGGGCTGCAGCAGCTGATCAGCCAGATCAACCCCACCCATATGCCGGTTATAAGACTTGATGCACACTGGCTTCCTTATGATCTCAGCTCTGCCACGTACAGAAACCGCCACGTCCTCTCTGTGTGGATGGTGGTAAGAAGGTATACATCCTTCTTGTCTCTGTACTTAAGTGCCAACAGCTCCTCTTGGCGCAGAGCTGAGGTCTCCTCCCTTCGTAGCCGGGTGCGTACAAGTTGTCCTGGGAAACCTGCGCGGTTCTTTTTAATTGTACCGCAAGCTACTGTATCAAAGCAATACAGTAGCTTGAACAAAAGGACACTTGTATAAAAATTGTCTAAGTACAAGTGATACCCTTTGTTCATTAGGGGTAATATCAGGTCCCAGACAATCTTGCCAGTGGTTCCCATATGTTCTGGGCAACCTGGAGGGTCAAGGTGGCTATCCTTTCCCTCATACACCCGGAAGGCCTGAGTATACCCAGTCTCGCTGTCACAGAGCTTATACACCTTTACCCCATATCTGGAGCGTTTGGAAGGAATATACTGCTTGAATCCCAGCCTTCCCTTATACTTCATTAGGGATTCATCAACGCATATATTCCTTCCAGGTGTATAAGCCTCTGCAAACCTGACAGAAAAGTGGGTTATCAGGGGGCGGATTTTATACAGCCTGTCAAATTGGGGATGCTCCCTAGGGGGGCACAGGCTGTTGTCGCAGAAGTGCATGAAATGCAGAATCATTTCATACCTCTTCCTCGACATAGTCTGGGAGAAAATGGGGGTAGAGCAGATGGGGCTAATACTCCAGTAGGAGCGAATGGAGGGTTTCTTTATGATGCCCATCAGCATAGTCAATGCCCAGAATTTTTTGAATTCTGGCACATTGATGGGGGCCCATTGCTGCTTTGCCAAATATGTTCCAGGCTTTGCAGCACGGAACTGATGGGCATATAAATTAGTTTGGGCGACAATGTTCCCCAATATATCATCGCCCAGAAACACTTCCAGAAACTGCTGGGGGCTAAAACCTGCCACATCTATATTTATGCCAGCATTTGCTGTGAAGGGTGAGATATCTGGCCTCTGGAGATGAGGCGTTACCCACTCTTCAGCAGCAATGGCAGCAACACGCCTCCTTCTGGCAGGGGGGCTAGCAGGGGGGCTGGCAGGGGGGGTAGCAGGGGGGCTGGCAGGGGGGCTAGCAGCCACAGATACATCACTATCAGTCGAGACTGCATCTAGTGATGTATCTGAGCACATGGCAGGGTCAAAATTGGGGTCTGAGTCAGAAATAGAGGCATCTGTGACATTTTTGTATCTGTCACAGAAAACAATTACTAAAAAAAATTAAATTAACTAAATTAATTAACTAAATTAACTAGCAAAAAAGTACAGCTATGCTACTGCCAGTGATTTATAGTGATCACTGGCAAGCTAGGGGTTAATGGCTCTGAAAATTAAATTAAATTAACTAAATGTTTCTGAAAAGAGCCTTTGGGTTTTTAAAAAATTACAACAACAAAATTATCCCCTAAAAAAATGCACAGACAGCAAAAAAGTACAGCTATGCAACTGCCAGTGATTTATAGCGATCACTAGCAAGCTAGGGGTTAATGGCTCTGAAAATTAAATTAAATTAACTAAATTAATTAACTAAATTAACTAGCAAAAAAGTACAGCTATGCTACTGCCAGTGATTTATAGCGATCACTGGCAAGCTAGGGGTTAATGGCTCTGAAAATTAAATTAAATTAACTAAATGTTTCTGAAAAGAGCCTTTGGGTTTTTAAAAAATTACAACAACAAAATTAACCCCTAAAAAAATGCACAGACAGCAAAAAAGTACAGCTATGCAACTGCCAGTGATTTATAGCGATCACTGGCAAGCTAGGGATTAATGGCTCTGAAAATTAAATTAAATTAACTAAATGTTTCTGAAAAGAGCCTTTGGGTTTTTAAAAAATTACAACAACAAAATTAACCCCTAAAAAAATGCACAGACAGCAAAAAAGTACAGCTATGCAACTGCCAGTGATTTATAGCGATCACTGGCAAGCTAGGGGTTAATGGCTCTGAAAATTAAATTAAATTAACTAAATGTTTCTGAAAAGAGCCTTTGAGTTTTTAAAAAATTACAACAACAAAATTAACCCCTAAAAAAATGCACAGACAGCAAAATGCAGCAAAAAAAAAGGTGCACCTATGCTACTGCCAGTGATATATAGTGATCACTGGCAAGCTAGGGGTTAATGGCTCTGAAAATTAAATTAAATTAACTAAATGTTTCTGAAAAGAGCCTTTGGGTTTTTAAAAAATTACAACAACAAAATTAACCCCTAAAAAAAATGCACAGACAGCAAAATGCAGCAAAAAAAGTGCACCTATGCTACTGCCAGTGATATATAGTGATCACTGGCAAGCTAGGGGTTAATGGCTCTGAAAAGAGCCTTTGGTTCTATATTTTTTAACAAATAAAAGAAATAAATCTCTCTCTCTGCTAAATACAGGTCTCTCTCTCTCTCCAACAAAATGGCAAGTGAGGAGAGGGAGGGAGATCCACACTGATCATAGTCAATATTTACAAATATTGACATGATCAGACAAATGGGGTATTTTATTATTATTTTTTTTTTAGGGTGGGAGGCTCAGATTGGGTGACCCTAGCTTGCCCCTATGATGATGCAGGCTAGGGACACCCCAGAGGCCCCATGATGCACTGGGCATCGCCATCATGGATCCCTAGTGAAGGGGGAGGGGGGGGGGCTATTTAGGGCTTTTTTTATTTTATTCAGTTTTTTTTTTTTTTACTTTTTTACTTTTATTTTACAACTAACTAAGTGCCTCGACCCACCGAGGCACTTAGCACACAAGCAGAGCATCGGAAGCGTGTCCGATCGCTTCCGATGCTCTGAAACACTGCCGGGCTCCACGTGGAGCGAAACCGGAAGTGATCACTCGTGGGGGAGTGATCAATCCGGTCCCGGCACTCGGGAACAGTATTGCAGGATGCCTAGACATCAAGGCAAGCCTGCAATACTGTTAGAGCAGCTGGAAGCAATTTCGATCGCTTCCAGTGCTCTGTTAAACCGACGACGTATGCCATACGTCCTCGGTCGTTAAGTGCTTTTTTTTTTAGGACGTATGGCATACGTCGTCGGTCGTTAAGGGGTTAAACTGGCTAATGCGGTGGTTCAGAATTGAACCAACTGATATAAGCAACAAGAAACATTGAAAATGATAACCATAAAAAAATAATACAGCTACAAGGTTGGAATAATATTTTTCTTGATACACATGGCAATCTATATTTTCCTGACACCTACATCTTAAACATATGGGTGTACCCCAGAGAGGAAAAAGAGAAAGAGGGTAAGACAGTTTATATTTAGATATCTGAACGCTTGGGGGGACAAAAAAAAAAAGAGGGGAAATCAGGAAATTCAAAATAGTCGGTTACGTGGAGAAAAAATGTACATCTACAGAGATGTTCCTCCGACTCCCCCCCCCCCCGCCTCCCCGGCCTATGCTGGTATGTATCCCATGTAACCCAGATGCTATGGTAAAAGTCTAGTTTGTTCAACATCTTGAAGGCATATAGCTCAATTTCTTTAATATATTCCATGATAGTCACAATATTTGGGAAAGGGGGTGGGGGTGCTTGCTTCCAGTCTCTGGCTATTGCCAACTTAGTGGCTACTAGTTGATATATCATGAGAGATCTATCTGTTTCACTAAGGTCAGACGCCCCATGATGAAGAAGGCCCAGGGCAGGAGTCATTTGTACACATAGAGTGTCTGAAACGTCAACCTCCACAGGCTCCTGATCTTAGGGCATTCCCACCAGATATGCAGAGGGGTACCCAAATTTCCGCATTCTCTCCAACACAGGGGTGAGGATTTATAAATTGTATACAATGTGGTGGAGACCAAATGCCATCTGACAATGACTTTGTAGTACAATTCCCATAATGTTGCACAATAAAGAAGCTTCTTAGCTTTCACCATCTCTCAGAACCACTCCTCTGGGGTGGTCTCAACATGTAGGTCTCTGTCCCAAGCATAGTATTGGTTGTGTTTAATAGGGGTTGGAGGTGTTGTTAAAATAACATAATGAAAAGATAGGGATCCTCTGAGAGGTTTACCCAACAGCCACCTGTTTTCCCATTTAGTAGGTTTTCTAATGTTGCGCCCATCTAATCTCCATGAGACAAGCAGGCCTGTTAGATGAATATACTCAAAATGCAGTGACTGGGGAAGGGAGAACCTCTCCGCAACCAAATGGAAATCCATTATTTTCCCATCTCGATATAAAACTGATATGGGAGGTCTGCTGTAGCAGCCCACACTGAGAGGTGGGTCTTGGGGAGAGATATTAGTATGGTACGTATCTTATATGCAGGGGAGGGATGGGGAGCGAGTTCTGGTAGATGCTTTTTCAAGTCCTAGTGTGTAAGTTTCGTTATAATTAATGGATGGTCAATATGCAAGCCTTCTCGCAAATGGGGGGGGGGTCCAAGGCAAATCTCCCAGGGTAATACCTCTGGGTAATAGGGATTGCTCTACCTCTTGCCAACGGAAGCTGGTTGTCGGCGTGGACCAGCTCGCTAGTTGGGAGAGATGTGCAGCGTCATAGTACAGCAGAATGCTGGGGTAAGAGAGTCCTCCCCTATGTATTGGTTTCTGTATCGTTGTCGTAGCAGTGCGAGGGCACTCTCCTCTCCAAACATATGTAGATATTATGCTTTGTAATCTGTTAAGGGTGGTTCTGGGTATCGTAAGCGGAAGACAGCGAAACAAATATGTCAATTTGGGTAAAAAGTAGACATGTGCATGGCGAAAAAATTCGGTTCGGTTCGGATCGATTCAGAATTTTTCGAATTTCGGTTTTGATCGATTCGAATTCGGAAAATTTTGAATCGATTCGTTTCGGATTCATTCGGATTTGAAGAAATTCTGCTGGATTCGGTTCGGTTCGGAAATTCGGAATTTCAGTAAGTGTTAGGTGGGATTAGACTAGTATTATGTACTGTATATTAGGTGTAACCCATAGCAGAGTGATATAACCTAATATACTGTACAATACTAGTGTAATCCATGGCCATCCGAATTTATTAGTAATTCGGATTTATTCGCAAAATTCGGCAGTATTTTAATTTGGAAATTCGGTTCGATCCAAATCGCCGAATTTTCCGAATTTCCGAATCGAACTGAACCGAATTGCACATATCTAGTAAAAAGGCCATCTTTATTGCGGCAATTCTACCCGTCCATGAACGTTCTCTAAACTCCGATCCATCTAGAATCTTCTGAAATTCCGGGAATCGATCTGTAAAGCTTTTAGAGACAGTCATATTTAAATCCGTGTTTAAATATATTCTAAGGTGTTTAAGTACCTGTGAGGACTATTTAAACGGATATCTGCGTTTTAGTTTAGCAAGGGCAATCTGTGGTATATTGATGTGTAAGACCTCTGTCTTTGTGAAGTTGAGTTTGTACCAGCTATGTTTGCTGTACAAAGTAATAGTGTCAAATACTGCTGGCATAGATGTCTCTGGGGAAGTTAGCAACAAGGTAACATCATCTGTGAATAACGCAATTTTGTGGTGGGAAGTACCGAAACTCATTCTCAAGATGTCAGAACTGCGTCTGATGGCCTGGGCTTGGGGCTCAATGACAAGTGTAAATAGGAGGAAATCCGACCTGATCTTTATGGACTATTTTGGGATTTCTCTTGCTAGCTTGTTTGCCAGAATCTTAGAATATAGCTTGATGTCGGAGTTAATGAGAGAGATGGGTCTGTAGCTCTGACAGAGTTGGGTGTCCTTCTCTGGTTTAAGGATAGTAACAATATTGGCTTGTAGGAATTCTTTCAAGATAATGCCAGAGTCGGCAACATCATTGAAGGTCCTTAATAATAAAGGACTAAGGGCATCCATGAAGGTTTTATAGAACTTCACGGTGAAACTGTTAGGACCCGGGGATTTTCCCGGTTTAGCCTGCTTAATAGCTTTCGTGAGTTCTGCCAAAGTGATGGGGGAACTCAAGCGATCGACTTGCTCGGGTTCTAGACCTGGAAGCTGTAATGATCTGATATACGCACAACTATTAGGGTTATCACTATCACTCTTACTCCGTGAACTCTTCAAATTATAAAGCGCAGCATAATAGGAGCGAAACACCTCTCCAATATTCTTTGGAGATTTGACAAGGCCGTTATCTGTCTTAATTGCAGATATACGCCTCTGTGCTCTTCTCTGTCTGAGGTTGCTTGCTAATTGAGCATTTGCCTTGTTGCTCTGAGAGTAGTATAATTGTCAAAAAATAACAAGCATACGCTGAGTTTTCAATAACTTCATATGTTTAATGTCTGCGCGAACTTCTTTCAAGTTGTGCAAATCCAGTAATAGTAGGGTTGTTTTTTTGGATAGCAGAGATGCATTTATATAGACACATTAGTTCTGCCATGGATTTACCCATTTTTCTGATGCCTAACTGATGCCTGTTTCATACAAAGACCTCTGATGAAGGCCTTAAGTGAGGCCCATACGTACTGCATGGATGTTTGATTGGTATCGTTGAAGGATGTAAACTCAGTTATTTGTGTCACAAACTTCTGCAGAATGGTAGGGTCTCTCATAAACCAATCATCGTATCTTCAATGCGCGCTTAAAGTTTTTGTGGGGGCATTTAATGTCATAATTACCAGGTCATGATCTGACTACGAAGAAATGGTCAAGCCGGAAAAACATCCAATGTGGATTAGAGTAAAATGTAAAATCTCTATCAGTAGGCCTTAAAGCTCTCCAGACATCATATAATCTATACTGGGACATTAAGGATCGAAAGGAAGAAGCCAAAGAGCTAGTAGTGCGATCGTGAGCGTGGGATTTGTTACTCGTTTTATCTATGGCAGGGTCCCACACCAAATTGATGTCTCATCCCATCAATAGAGTGCCTTTATTGATTTCCATCACAAGTTTGAGAATTTTTTTGAGGAACGGGATTTGGCGGACATTAGGGGCATATATATTAGCCAGCGTGTAGGTCTCATTATTAAGCTTACATATTGCCACTACATATCGAGCCTCAGGGTCGCTTTCAACATGGAGCGTCTCTACAGCGATATTATCTTTTATTAATATGGCAACCCCACATGCCTTAGATTTATAGGTAGATTCAAAGATTGTGGAGTAGTTTTTCAGACGAAATCTCATTTCAGAGGTCCAATGAGTCTTTTGTAGAAATGCCACGTTTATTCTAAACTTTCTGAGGGTCTTCAATAGAAGGCTTCTTTTTGTGGGTGAATTTAGTCCCTGGACGTTATGTGTGAGGACCGTGAGGTCCATAATGGCAGATTCAATGTGTCTCTAGTATCAGGGAGAAAGAAAGGAGGAGAGGGGGAGAAAGAAGAAAAAAAAATAAAATAATAATTATGTTATTTACCCCAGCGTCAGGTGGGGTATAGTAATCAGTGTCTTTGTCTCTTGTCGTGAGGTACGCCGGTGTGACTAACTTCAGCGGGTAAACACCGCTTTACAGTAGTCTAGTGAATATCCAGTAAAAAAAGGTGTCCAAGTTAAAATGTAACAAAGCGCAGTGTGTTTACTAATGGGGGGACGGAGAGAGGGAGGGCAGGCTAGAGTGATTATAGTCTTGTAGTACGTGAAAATAAAGTCTTGTAGAGAATGGGTGGTAGCAGACTGACTTAAAGTGCAGTTCTTACGTGCCTAAATGTAAGCACTAGGTTGCTGTTCCCACGCGATACTATAAGGAGTATTTCTGATGCGCATGACATCACTTTTGGAATTGACGCCCAAGGGTCGGGAGCGGAGGTGACAGCGACTGTGGTGCGGAAGATGCCCAGCAGTGCCCTGTCCACAGGTGAGTGGGGGGATATCAGGGCACGCCAGCTCTGCTGCGCAATACTCCAGAGTTAAGTTGCTCAAAAAGGGGTGTGGCAGTAGCACGGGTCCTGTAAGGAGTGAAAGGCCCATCAGGGGCAGAAGTGGGCACATGTCTGGGGGTCCTAATTTTGGCTCTGTGAGGAAAGCGGATCAACTCAGTATGGGGCTAGAGGTTGTGGGGCAGCATATAAGCCCCTTGGGGGATATGGAGTTCAGAAGAGGGCAGTAGCAAAACAGCACAAGGCTCTCACTACAGGCACTAGGCCGCACAACCAGCAGTCCAAAAGACCATGAACCATAGATATGTCAACATGTTTCAGCTGTTCCTTGAGGCTCATAGAGAAAAAGAGCGCAGCGAGGACGGGACAGGGCCCAAAAGATTCATCACCCAGACACATTCGATGAATGGAGGTGCTGTTTCAAAGTTTTTTCCTTTTGTTATGTAGAGCAGAGACCTGAGTCGGCGGTGGATATCATTAAATATACTGATATCATCGAATACATATATAACAGGTTCAGAGACGGGATGTGGAGAGCCTATGACAGTGAGTTTAGGCGTAAGATGGTGAACAATCCCATTCTTAATTTTGGTGTTAAGGACCTGGACCTGTGGTCTCAACTGGGCCCGGAAAAAGGTGCTTCAGTGGGCCATCCCGCGCGCTCGGGGTTAGCCAAGTAACAGGGTCCAGTAAAGTTCAGGGGTAGAGAATGTTGACGGTACAACAAGAAGCAGTGCGACAATGGTGCTCCTTGCTCCTTTCGTCATGCATGCATGTACTGCGGTGGACAACACCCGGGCACGGACTGCCCAAAGAGGAAAGAGGGTGGTGCCAATCGAGGACAACAGAAAGGGGGAGCTAACCAAAAGGGCTTTAATGCCGCTGAAGCTGGACACACTTAGGCCCTGGCTAGCAGCCTACCCGATTAGGGAGGCTGCTGGCCTACTTCTAGAGGGTATTGGGTTTGGGTTCAGGATTCCCACACAAGGGGTGGTGCTGGGTTCTCCCTTGCATAGAAATTTAAATTCAGCATACAAGATGCCGGAAGAAGTTAGAACTAAGCTAGCTAAAGAAATTTCTCTAGGTCGGTACGTGGCCCGTTTAGTAAGCTGCCACTTCCTTCTTTGGTGATCTCCCCATTGGGGGTGGTCCCTAAGAAGGATCCCAGGAAATTCAGGCTTATAATACACCTATCTTACCCAAAAGGCAGCTTTGTGAATGACGCTATCGACTCGGATGTTAGTTCAGTCAAATACCAGGCTTTGGAACTAGTTCAGGGAGTGGGGCCAAATGCGCTGCTAGCCAAGTACGACATCGAGTCAGCATTCCAATTACTTCCCATACACCCTTCATCGTTCGGGCTGATTGGTTGCAAATTTGAAGGGTATTATTATATTGACAAATGCCTCCCAATGGGGTGCTCAATATCCTGCACACACTTTGAGGCTTTCTGCATTGAGCGATAGTCACAGAAGCAGGTGGGGGTGCAGTGGCGCATTACCTTGATGACTTCCTGCTGGTGGGTGGCGTCGATTTGCGAGAATGTGGTAGACTCATGGCAGTCATAACGAAGTTGATGGCAGAATTTTGGGTACCCCTTGCGGAAGATAAGACATAGGGGCCATGCACCAGGTTAACATTTTTGGGCATTAAAATAGACACTGCTGAAAGACTCTGTCGCCTCCCGACAGAGAAAGTACATAAGATGCTTGTCGCTGTTACAGGAGCGGCTGCTGCGTCAAGCATGACTGTCAAAGAATT
Organism: Bombina bombina; assembly: GCF_027579735.1. Lineage (NCBI taxonomy): Eukaryota > Metazoa > Chordata > Amphibia > Anura > Bombinatoridae > Bombina > Bombina bombina. Next base: position 486,500,449 of record NC_069503.1, on the reverse strand, counting down.
TCAGTCGATATTGGGTCTCCTCAATTTTGCATGCAAGGTGATACCCATGGATCGAGTGTTTAATAGGAGGATGGAAGCAAAGTTTGCCGCCCAACCTCAAACATGGTTGATCAAAGTGTCGGAGGACATGCGTGCACATTTGAGGGTCTGGGAAAAATTTCTTATTAACTTCAATGGGACATTGTTATAGCGGTCACCCCAAGCCTCTAGTCAGGCCATACACCTTTTCACTGATGCAACCAGTGCCTTTGGATACGGCGCTTATCTCGAAAGGACAATGGAGTGCTGAACCTTGGCCTTTGGCATGGATTCAATCGGATCTGACTAGGAATCTAATGCTGGTAGAGCTCTTTCCTATAGTTGTTGCAGTGGAAGGAACCGGTTTATTGTTTTTTGGATGGACAACGCTAGCGTTGTCTTTTCAATTACCAGACTGTCAGCTACTTCACCTATCGTAGTGAGATACATTCGTCACTTAGTTTTGAGATGTTTAAAATGTAACATCCAATTCTCAGTGAGGCACATCCCGGGGGTTAATAACACCCTGGCAGATGCGTTACCAAGATTTCAATGGGAACAGTTACGTAGGTTAGCTCCCAATGCATTGGCAAATGGCTTACCCTGTCCCCCTTCTATTTGGCAGTTGGCGGGGCATGGAACTCCATCCAGCACCTAGTCCGGGCATCACTGACCCCCACCACCTGGAAAACCTACTCCCAACACTGGCTGGAGTAGGAGAGCTTCTGTTGAAGGCCCGCAAACATTGTTTCTTGAGTGGCTAGCTAGTCTGAACAAGCAGAGGGTCAAAAAAATGAGCCGTGTCGGATAAACTAGCTGCAATATCTATATTTAGCAACCTTTTGGCATACCCCAATATCACTAAGGGTTTCATGGGGATGCAAGTTATCAAATCTGGGGCAGGTTAGAGCAAATGGCCACTGATGCGTGTGAACCTGTCACCTTGCAGCGGCTAGCCAAACTGCTGGGCGCGCTGGAATCAGTGTACACTGACGCATATAAAAGGGCTATGTTTCGCTGTGCCTTAGCAGTAGCATTTTTTGGCTCTCTGCTGCCTGGGGAACTAGTCGCTGCCTCTAAGCAGGCAGGTGGAATGGGGATCCAAACTTCACATGTCAAGTGGGCAGGGGATAACATGCTACTGTTAATCCCTCGTTTCAAGACAGATCAGGATGGGAAAGGGGCATGGGTGACCCTTAGTCCTTCATTGTCAGAGACTTGCCCGATACACCTGTCCAGGGAATACCTGGCGCTGCATCCATTGGCGCAATCACAATTCTTAGTGCATGCGGACGGGGCAAACCTGTCCAAGTATCAGTTCACTGCTGTCCTAAAGAAAGTGGTAGCAACAGCAGGTATAGGGGACTGTAGAATCACTCTGCATTCATTTCGCATAGGTGCTGCTACCAGCGCTGCAGCATTAGGCTGGCGGTCAGAATCCATTCAAAAGTTATGCAGATGGAAGTCCCAGCGTTACAAGTTGTATGTCCGCCCCATCAGAGGATTAATAGTGTGGGAATGGTTTATTAACGTTTACCCAAGTTGTTTGATGAGTTTTGGTTCAAGTTTTACTACTCTAATCTGTTTTAGGTCATGCTAGGGGCCCTACGTGGATATGGATAGTAGGCACTCTTACGTGCATCGGGCAGCTTTGTGGGCTATCTCCCATCCTTACGGGCAACAACTGAGGTTTTTGGTGACACGAGCCTCTGTGAGATGGTTGGGTCACAGAGGCTTACAGTGGAACAGTTTGCCTGCCCTCCTTCAAGATGCCAGACACAGATGGGGCCAGCCCCATATTATCCTTCTCCATATAAGGGGCAATGATCTAGGTTCAACATCAGCGTTAGATCTCATTAAAATCATGAGGTCTGACGTGCGATGGATCTGTGTCACTTTTCTGGGCGTGAGGTTGGGTTGGTCCAACATTATTCCCCGGCTAAAGTGGAGGTTCTTCCCAATGCCCAAGACAGCCTATAGAGTCAGGAAGAAAGTTAATAGAGAGCTGGGTAGAGCAATCATGGCAGCAGGCAGTTTTGTGGTCCGCAACAAAGGGATTTCAGCTGGCAGGAAACAACTTTATCGTCCAGATGGAGTACAGCTGTCTGAGGAGGGGCTGTTAATCTTCCTGGTGGACCTCAAGAGGGCCTTAGTTACCCATATTTAAGCTGGTGGTGGCAAGAGACCATCTTTCCATAGTAAAAGCCTGTCTCTTGAGGTGGGAGATCGTGGCCATAAATATATAAGGGCAGAGTCTGTAGGGGTGACAGTCAGGCTAATGGGCCTGGGGGTAGCCCACACCACGGGACTGCTGGCTGAAGATCCTTTAGGACATTTGTGCCTCCTAGACAGAATGGGGTGGAGCCTCGTTTTGGGGACCCCCTTTCAATCTTATAATTCCAATAACACCTGGCCTCGACCTCTAGTCATATAGAGTTAATATTTTGCTAGGCCTTGAATGCCGCCACAGGTTAATGTTTATATATATACTTCAGTTGAAGTCGGGTTTATTTAAGAGTTAAATAAACTTGTCCATGATATGGTCTTATACCCAGCTCTCTGTGTTTTTATTATAGAGTTAATATTTAAAGTGTGTAATGTTTAGGTTAAGGGGTGTAACTACCAAGTAGGGCATCGGCCCTTAAGGACTTTAAGCACAAATCAGTATATCTGTCCCAGGATCTTCATCTTATTTCCCTATTCAGTTTAAGGAAGTTTACTATGAAATCTCATGAGTGTTAAGTGAAATCTCATGGGATCACAGTAAAAGAGTTCATGACCTTAGCACTGCTGATGCTGATTGACTGCTGTTCATTTCTTTCTTTCTTTCTTCTTTTTTTTTACGTGCAGCTGGGCAGTATCTGAAGTAAAACTGTTTACACAGCACTTACTCTGGTGAGCTGAGGAAATTGTGAGGTAAAATATCTTCCTTTTTTACATAGAGATTCTCAGGTGATATTTTCCTGTCAGCTTTTTACAGCTATGCTGCATCACTTTCAAGTGATTCAATATATTAAATGCCACTAGATGGCTGCCAGATATGATTATATAAAAAAATTGTTAACTTTTTTGCATGCTTTCAAATTATTTATACAAAACTACTGCAGTCATAAGACAGATGGTACTAAAGATTCTCTGTGATCCCTTTTTTCAGAAATAGCAGACATGTATGGCTTTGCCATGGATTTTGGCCGTAAATTGCAGCTGCGCACCACACTTCTGATAATTCAGCTGTCTTCCCTCTTCCCCCACTGGTCACCCACTGCTAGTATGCAATTTAGGGCTTTTATTCATTAAATATATATATATATATATATATATTTCTGTAGTGTAGATCCATCCTCAGCCTCCCACCTCCGTGATCAATCCTCAAACAGTTTTCTAACTCTCCCCCTCCCGCTACTACACACCATGTTTGTTACTGGCATCCAGGTGTGAATTTTAAAGGGGCTGATCAAGTCTATCACAATTTCTGATTGGTACTTTTGGTTTACATGTAGTAGCTGTTTGCAATATATTATTAAAGCCTAAAGAAACAGTTTTTATACTGATAAACGCGTTGCTTTTGAGTTACTTTAATACATTTAATTTCCACATTGAGCTACTATGTGTTATTTCGATATACCTTTATACGAACAAACCTGTGGCCCACCCATTTCCATCTAACAGAGACAGTTGAGACTCTTCCAGTTGACAGGAGGCAAGTCATACCGGACAACTCAGAGGACCTGTTCTGCACAATTAGCACTGTATGGTGCTCTTTTAAATGAGTGTTTTTTTGTTATTTTGACCTATAAATAGGTTACACTATGAGGCGCCTTCTTCTATTCATTTAAAAAAAAAAAATTTATATATTTTATTTTGAGTTTAATCTTTGCTTTGAATACATCATTACGTCTAGCATGTATTTACTATTTTATATTCCTTTTAATATGTCTCTCTCTCAAGCTGTATCTTAGATATAGTTAAAAACAAACTCCACAGCTGAATTTAGAAACAAAAACAAACAATAGAATTAAATATCACATTTAACATTTACCCACAGACTGACTGATTTCAGACCTGTATAAGTAATTATTCAGCTTATACAGCATTACTGGTTTAGGTAAGCAGAGAAATACTTCTACCTTGACTGAACTTTTGTATGTATATATCAGATTACTAATTAAATCAAACTAAATATGTTGAGCAAACTCAGCCTTTTGCACTGGCAAGACTGCAAACCTTTCATCTTCCAAAGACTGATAAGTCCGAGCCAGGTGTGGGCTGGTAGCAGCAAGAATGTTTAACATGTTTAAAAACAGATTATAAGCACAGTGATTAGTTTTATTCTTCTTTAATAAGCTTTTTATCCCTATGTTTCCGGTGAGACAGAACTTGGTGAAATATGCAGCTCATACAAGTGTTTAAATCTTGCTGTCTTGTAAGCATTGGCATCTCTATAACTATAGCCTACTGTATTCCTATCTTAAGGGCTATTTTGTGGAATTTTAATATATATATCAATACAAGCAAAATATAAATCCAATTGCAACAAACTTCAGTTCATCTTAGTGTCAAAGCTCTAAGTTTCCTGAGTTTACTGGAGCTATCTCTATATTTGGTGCGTGCAAGGACAAGTAAAGTGTACACCTCTATACTCAGGAACGCTACAATTAGCAATCACAAGTTAAAATTTTAGATATTTTTTTCCTAGTAAGTGGCCCATAGTTTAAGGGAAATGAAACCCCATTTTTTTATTTTATGATTTAGACAGAACTTACATTTATATTATCAATTTTGCTTCATTCTCTTGGTATCCTTTATTGATTGGGTGACCATAATGCCGCTTTAAAAAGGGACACATATGAAAAATACATATGTCAGGGTTCTTATACAAAACATTTCTTTAAACAGCTCTGACATATGTATTTTTCATGTGTGTACCTTTTTAAACCGGCAATGGTCACCCTATTTATTGAAGGAGCAGCAATGCACTACTAGGAGCTGAAAAGAAGTATATATATATATATATATATATATATATATATATATATATATACACATATACAGCCGCAGCAGCCACCAATCAGCAGCTAGCTCCCAGCTCCTAAGCCTACCTAGGTATGCTTTTCAATAGAAATTACCAACAAACTGAAGCAAATTAGATAAGAGACGTAAATTGGAAATCTGTTCAAAATTGTATGCTCTATATTATTGTCTGATTTATTTATTGCACAAAATCTTTAATATTTGGAGGGTTTACAATTCATATCATTCGTAACACAGAGGTTGAACAATCCACAGCCTTATCTATAGTTATTATACTGATTAAAGGGACATTCACAACAAACAATGGTATGCTCTAATTTGTTAGATCATGTCTACAAACCACTACAAACTCTAGTTAACTCTGTGTTTACCCCATTTAGGAGTGGCCGCCATACATAGTTGCCAATTACCATCATTTTCCTGTTTAGGAGCTGCAGTGCCTTGTGCTCCAGAGTATGGCTTTACCTATGTGTTTATGCCATATGCGTTTAACTGGTTAACTGAACAGTAAAGTAAAAGTCGGATTACACAGTTTTTAAAAATAGTTACAAAAGAGAAAAAAAACTTTATTTACTAAACAAAGCTGTAAAATAGCTGCTAAAACGTTTCTCTGTCATGAAGCTGGTTCAATTCTGTCTTTCATGTCCTATAAAGGATCATTAAAGGGACAGTGTGCACCAGTTTTCATATAACTGCATGTAACAGACACTATTATAAAGAATAATATGCACAGATACTGATCTAAAAATCCAGTATACAACCTTTTAAAAACATAGAAGCTCCCAGTTAAGCACTGTTGATGATGTTAGGCTGGGACACCCACTGAAAGGGGCTGTGAAAGCAGGAAGATCAGACCCCCTCCCCTTCCCTACATATGAAAAGACCCATGACCCAACCAGGAATCTGTAGAAATCAGTATACATCTAAAACTTTGGGGCTTGGTTATGAGTCTAAAAATCAGGACAATAATATTTAGAAATAAGCAAAACTAAACATTTTTACAAAAATACTCCCAGGTGGGCTATATAAATGGATCATCCACAAAACATTTATGCAAAGAAAAATTGGGTGTACAATGTCCCTTTAAACTTAAAAATACATCCTCCCATAAAAAATAAGAATAGTAGAAACATAATGGGTTGTACATTCATTATTTATTTTGACTGAACTACTTAAATTCCCCCAGAGAGTCTAGAAAGCAAACATCATAATTAAGTAAACAGCTTAACCCAGCAACATGTTACACAGTGATTGTTTGATCATTGCAGGAGTTTACCTAGATGGTCACAGCAAAGGAGGCAAGGAAAGGGATTTTCAAGGGTTGTATCCATGAAGTGCTCTGAAATAGCCAGTCCCTGTACATTTGTCTAACAAATTGAAAGTTTTAATTTCTTATTATTGAGTAAGAGTTTGTTTTATGAACACAGCAAAAGGTGAGCAAGTTTTTGGCCTATTTGCACTAAATTGCTTATATTAGCTCTTTATTGTATAACCCCTTCGATGCAGTTAACACATTCTAAATCTGAAATTATTCAATGGATACTTTACTACAAACTCCTATTTTAATTGCCTGAGGTCTTTTCTTTGCATTTATATAAAAAAATAGTTATTTTCCCACAATCCCTAGAGAGCCCAAAAAGCTAATTTTGTAACCTATATTTTCAAAATGCTACCTTGTTACCTAAACCAGCTATTTGATTTGCAGCATTAGCAGGTTGCAGAATTTGTTTTTAGCCTTTTAGGAAGCGTGGGGCAAGCACAATATTTACACAAAAGCACAAGGTATTTAAAGGGACACTGAATCCAAATTTTTTCTTTCGTGATTCAGATAGAGCATGCTATTTTAAGCAACTTTCTAATTTACTCCTATTATCAATTTTTCTTCGTTCTCTTGCTATCTTTATTTGAAAAAGAAGGCATCTAAGTTTTTTTGTTCAGGACTCTGGACAGCACTTTTTTATTGGTGGATGAATTTATCCACCAATCAGCAAGGACAACCCAGGTTGTTCACCAAAAATGGGCCGGCATCTAAACTTACATTCTTGCAGTTCAAATAAAGATACCAAGAGAGAGAATACTATTGGGTTCAGTGTCCCTTTAATGTATTTTAAGCTCACTTGAATTGAGATGTCTAATATACAAATTATTTACAAGAAGATATGGAAGATTATATAGTTTATTGGGTCCTCTGAAGCATTGGACATTGGTAGGTTTATAATATGGTAACCAGACATTCCTAATTCTAAGGGACAGTCCAGAATTTGGGCAGTGTGACCCCCCCTTTTTTTATTTATTAGGAACAGTCTTGAATATAGTCAGTTTGTCCCTAATTTTTTAAATGCTAAGCTATGCTGTCCCGGATTGTCTGAATTGGGTTTACTGACCCTTTTCCTACGCCTAGATTTAGAGTTCTGCGGTTCTGAGCATTAAAACTCTAACGACAAAACTCCAGCCGCAGAAAAAAGTCAGGAGTTAAGAGCTTTATGGGCTAACACCGGTTTATAAAGCTCTTAACTACTGTGCTATAAAGTACACTAACACCCATAAACTACCTATGTACCCCTAAACCGAGGCCCCCCGCATCGCCACCACTCTAATAAAAAAATGTAACCCCTAATCTGCCGACCGGACACCGCCGCCACCTACATTATCCCTATGTACCCCTAATCTGCTGCCCCTAACACCGCCGACACCTACATAATATTTATTAACCCCTAATCTGCCCCCCCAACCTTACCTACACTTATTAACCCCTAATCTGCCGACCGGACCTCACCCCCACTATAATAAATGTATTAACCCCTAACCCGCCTCACTCCTGCCTCGCAAACCCTATAATAAATTTTATTAACCCCTAATCTGCCTCACTAACATCGCCGACACCTAACTTCAAGTATTAACCCCTAATCCTATCAGCCAATCGGAATTCGAGGGGCGCCATCTTGGATGACGTCATTTAAAGGAACCTTCATTCGTTGTTAGTCCGTCGGTGAGGAAGGATGGCTCCGCGTCGGCTGCTTCAAGATGGACCCGATCCGCTCCGGATGGAAGAAGATAGAAGATGCCGCCTGGATGAAGACTTTGGACCCTCTGGAGGACCTTTTCTTGCCGGATAGGATGAAGACTTCGGACCCTCTGGAGGACCTCTTCTTGCCGGATTGGATGAAGACTTCGGACCCTCTTTTGAAAGGATCGGTGATACCCGGCTGGGTGAATACAAGGTAGGGAGATCTTCAGGGGCTTAGTGTTAGGTTTTTTAAGGGGGGTTTGGGTGGGTTAGATTAGGGGTATGTGGGTGGTGGGTTGTAATGTTGGGGGGGTATTGTATGGGTTTTTTTTCAGGCAAAAGAGCTGATTTCTTTGGGGCATGCCCCGCAAAAGGCCCTTTTAAGGGCTGATAAGGTAATAGAGCTGTTAACTGTTTATTTTAGATTAGGGTAGGGCATTTTTTTTATTTTGGGGGGTTTTGTTATTTTTTTAGGGGGCTTAGAGTAGGTGTAATAAGTTTAAAATTCTTGTAATATTTTTTTATTTTTGTAATTTAGTGTTTGTTTGTTTTTGTAATTTAGTGTTTGGTTTTTTTGTAATTTAGTTTAGTTGATTTAATTGTAGATAATTGTAGGTAGTTTATTTAATTAATTTATTGATAGTGTAGTGTTAGGTTTAATTGTAACTTAGGTTAAGATTTATTTTACAGGTAATTTTGTAATTATTTTAACTAGGTAGCTATTAAATAGTTAATAACTATTTAATAGCTATTGTACCTAGTTAAAATAAATACAAAGTTACCTGTAAAATAAATATAAATCCTAAAATAGCTACAATATAATTATTCGTTATATTGCAGCTATATTAGGGTTTATTTTACAGGTAAGAATTTAGCTTTAAATAGGATTAATTTATTTAATAAGAAATCATTTATTTAGTTAGATTTAAATTATATTTAACTTAGGGGGGTGTTAGGGTTAGACTTAGCTTTAGGGGTTAATACATTTATTATAGTAGCGGTGAGGTCCAGTCGGCAGATTAGGGGTTAATGCTTGAAGTTAGGTGTCGGCGATGTTAGTGAGGGCAGATTAGGGGTTAATAAAATTTATTATAGGGTTTGCGAGGCGGGAGTGAGGCGGTTTAGGGGTTAATACATTTATTATAGTGGCGGCGAGGTCCGGTCGGAAGATTAATGGTTAATAAGTGTAGGTAAGGTAGCAGCGACATGGGGGGGGGGCAGATTAGGGGTTAATAAATATAATGTAAGTGTCGGCGACGTTGGGGGCAGCAGATTAGGGGTACATAGGGATAATGTAGGTTGCGACGGTGTATGGAGCGGCACATTAGGGGTTAATAATAAAATGCAGGGGTCAGCGATAGCGGGGGCGGCAGATTAGGGGTTAATAAGTGTAAGGTTAGGGTTGTTTAGACTCGGGGTACATGTTAGAGTGTTAGGTGCAGACTTAGAAAATGTTTCCCCATAGGAAACAATGGGGCTGCGTTAGGAGCTGAACACTGCTTTTTTGCAGGTGTTAGGTTTTTTTTCAGCTCAAACTGCTCCATTGTTTCCTATGGGGGAATCGTGCACGAGCCGCTACCGTAAGCAACGCTGGTATTGAGAGTTGAAGTGGTGGTAAATTATGCTCCACGCTCCCTTTTTGGAGCCTAACGCAGCCCTTCAGAGAACTCTAAATACCAGCGTTATTTAAAAGGTGCTGGGAAAAAAAAACACGCGATACTTCTGCAATCCAGCAGGGGTCCTAATACTGAGTTACTGGCTATTAAATGTATAATTTGTTATATAGGTACAGTATATGTGTTATCTGGCTCATAAAGTTGTGTATGTATGTAGCTCTTCAACATTCTGAGGCATGCTACATATAACATTTTCAAGTCATGGAGATCAGGAAGAATGACATTTTGTGTGCAAAACCAAAAACATGAATAAGAGAGATATGTATGTATTGATATTTCAGTCTCCTTTACCTTAAAGGAATAGTCTAGTCAAGATTAAACTTCCATGATTCAGATAGAGCAGGCAATTTTAAGCAACTTTCTAATTTACTCCTATTATCAATTCTTCTTCGTTCTCTTGGTATCTTTATTTGAATGTAAGCTAAGGAGCCAACCCATTTTTGGTTCAGCACCTGGGTAGAGTTGCTGAATGGTGGCTACATTTAGACACCAATCAGAAAATGCTACCCAGGTGCTGAACAAAAAATTGGCCCGCTCCTATGCTTACATTCTTGCTTTTTCAAATAAAGATACCAAGACAACAAAGAAAAAATTATAATAGGAGTAAATTAGAAAGTTGCTTAAAATTGCATGCTCTATCTGAATCACGAAAGTTCAAATTTGACTAAACTATTCCTTTAAATGAAATATGTAAGTGTACTTACAGCATATGCTGGCCTACAGAGACAGGTGATATGTGTTTGGGGCTGGAGCACTTACAGCTACAGCATATGCTGGCATACAGAGACAGGTGATATGTGTTTGGGGCTGGAGCACTTACAGCTACAGCATATGCTGGCATACAGATGCAGGTGATATGTGTTTGGGGCTGGAGCACTTACAGCTACAGCATATGCTGGCAATGATGCAGGTGATATGTGTTTGGGGCTGAAGCACTTACAACTACAGCATGTATTAGCATACAGATGCAGGTCATGTGTTTGGGGCTGGAGCACTTACAGCTACAGCATATGCTGGCAATGATGCAGGTGATATGTGTTTGGGGCTGAAGCACTTACAACTACAGCATGTATTAGCATACAGATGCAGGTCATGTGTTTGGGGCTGGAGCACTTACAACTACATCATATGCTGGCATACAGAGGCAGGTGATATGTGTTTAGGGCTGGAGCACTTACAACTACATCATATGCTGGCATACAGAGACAGGTGATATGTGTTTAGGGCTGGAGCAGTTACAACTACAGCATATATTGGCATACAGAGGCAGGTGATATGTGTTTGGGGCTGGAGCACTTACAACTACAGCAAGGGCTGGCATACAGAGACAGGTGATATTTGTTTAGGGCTGGAGCACTTACAACTACATCATGTGCTGGCATACAGAGGAAGGTGATATGTTTTTCGTGCTGGAACACTTACAACTAGATCATGTACTGGGATACAGAGGAAGGTGATATGTGTTTGGGGCTGGAGCACTTACAACTACATCATGTGCTGGCATATAGAGGCAGGTGATATGTTTTTCGGGCTGGAACACTTACAACTACATCATGTGCTGGCATACAGAGGCAGGTGATATGTGTTTGGGGCTGGAGCACTTACAGCTACATCATGTGCTGGCATATAGAGGCAGGTGATATGTTTTTCGGGCTGGAACACTTACAACTACATCATGTGCTGGCATACAGAGGCAGGTGATATGTGTTTGGGGCTGGAGCACTTACAGCTACATCATGTGCTGGCATATAGAGGCAGGTGATATGTTTTTCGGGCTGGAACACTTACAACTACATCATGTGCTGGCATACAGAGGCAGGTGATATGTGTTTGGGGCTGGAGCACTTACAGCTACATCATATGCTGGCATATAGAGGCAGGTGATATGTGTTTGGGGCTGGAGCACTTACAGCTACAGCATGTGCTGGCATACAGAGGCAGGTGATATGTGTTTGGGGCTGGAGCACTTACAGCTATATCATGTGCTGGCATACAGAGACAGGTGATATGTGTTTGGGGCTGGAGCACTTACAGCTACATCATGTGCTGGCATACAGAGGCAGGTGATATGTGTTTGGGGCTGGAGCACTTACAGCTACATCATGTGCTGGCATACAGAGACAGGTGATATGTGTTTGGGGCTGGAGCACTTACAGCTACATCATGTGCTGGCATACAGAGGCAGGTGATATGTGTTTGGGGCTGGAGCACTTACAGCTACATCATGTGCTGGCATACAGAGGCAGGTGATATGTGTTTGGGGCTGGAGCACTTACAGCTACATCATGTGCTGGCATACAGAGGCAGGTGATATGTGTTTGGGGCTGGAGCACTTACAGCTACATCATGTGCTGGCATACAGAGGCAGGTGATATGTGTTTGGGGCTGGAGCACTTACAGTTACAGCATGTGCTGGCATACAGAGGCAGGTGATATGTGTTTGGGGCTGGAGCACTTACAGCTACATCATGTGCTGGCATACAGAGGCAGGTGATATGTGTTTGGGGCTGGAGCACTTACAGCTACATCATGTGCTGGCATACAGAGGCAGGTGATATGTGTTTGGGGCTGGAGCACTTACAGTTACAGCATGTGCTGGCATACAGAGGCAGGTGATATGTGTTTGGGGCTGGAGCACTTACAGTTACAGCATGTGCTGGCATACAGAGGCAGGTGATATGTGTTTGGGGCTGGAGCACTTACAGTTACAGCATGTGCTGGCATACAGAGGCAGGTGATATGTGTTTGGGGCTGGAGCACTTACAGTTACAGCATGTGCTGGCATACAGAGGCAGGTGATATGTGTTTGGGGCTGGAGCACTTACAGTTACAGCATGTGCTGGCATACAGAGGCAGGTGATATGTTTTTCGGGCTGGAGCACTTACAGCTACATCATGTGCTGGCATACAGAGGCAGGTGATATGTGTTTGGGGCAGGTGATATGTTTTTCGGGCTGGAGCACTTACAGCTACATCATGTGCTGGCATACAGAGGCAGGTGATATGTGTTTGGGGCTGGAGCACTTACAGCTACATCATGTGCTGGCATACAGAGGCAGGTGATATGTGTTTGGGGCTGGAGCACTTACAGCTACATCATGTGCTGGCATACAGAGGCAGGTGATATGTGTTTGGGGCTGGAGCACTTACAGCTACATCATGTGCTGGCATACAGAGGCAGGTGATATGTGTTTGGGGCTGGAGCACTTACAGCTACATCATGTGCTGGCATACAGAGGCAGGTGATATGTGTTTGGGGCTGGAGCACTTACAGCTACATCATGTGCTGGCATACAGAGGCAGGTGATATGTGTTTGGGGCTGGAGCATTCACAGCTAGGGTTGCCAGCTGTGCTCCATAAAAATAACGGACAAACTTTAGGTGAATGGACACTGGATGTAGCTGGGTTCACACAATGTCCCCACAAAAGCTCAACCTTAGGGCCCACCCTTGATTCCACTACATATATTTTTCACCCCTTGATTGCCAGTAACACATGTACGTAGTAGTGATGTTACCCTCTTGGTGGCCAAAAGTAAACACCCTGCAATGATTGAACACTCCCATGGTTGCCTGTAACACATATAATAGAAAATGCACAGTGTAATTTTCTTTGAGCCATATTTCTAATGCATAAAGGCCTTGAAGGCCCCTAACATTTAGCTGACAGTGGTCTTTAAGTGTCAAGTATATTTGTACAGATTGTACTGGACAGCCTGCTAAAATACACCTTATTTGTATGGTCCAGATCAACTATAATTAATATACAATTGATACAGACATAAAGGCTTCTAAATGTGGGGACTCTACTATTAAATAATGACAGACCTAGCACCTGTAGGCCTAGATTTAGAGTTCGGCGGTAGCCGTGAAAACCAGCGTTAGAGGCTCCTAACGCTGGTTTTAGGCTACCGCCGGTATTTGGAGTCAGTGATTAAAGGGTCTAACGCTCACTTTTCAGCCGCGACTTTTCCATACCGCAGATCCCCTTACGTCAATTGCGTATCCTATCTTTTCAATGGGATCTTTCTAACGCCGGTATTTAGAGTCGTTTCTGAAGTGAGCGTTAGAGCTCTAACGACAAAACTCCAGCCGCCTGAAAATAGCAGGAGTTAAGAGCTTTCTGGGCTAACGCCGGTTTATAAAGCTCTTAACTACTGTGCTCTAAAGTACACTAACACCCATAAACTACCTATGTACCCCTAAACCGAGCTCCCCCCACATCGCCGCCACTCGATTAAAATTTTTTAACCCCTAATCTGCCGACCGCCACCTACGTTATGCTTATGTACCCCTAATCTGCTGCCCCTAACCCCGCCGACCCCTGTATTACATTTATTAACCCCTGACCTGCCCCCCACAACGTCGCCGCCAGCTACTTACAATAATTAACCCCTAATCTTCCGACCGCAAAGCGCCGCCACCTACGTTATCCTTATGTACCCCTAATCTGCTGCCCCTAACACCGCCGACCCCTATATTATATTTATTAACCCCTAATCTGCCCCCCTCAACGTCGCCGACACCTGCCTACACTTATTAACCCCTAATCTGCCGAGCGGACCTGAGCGCTACTATAATAAATGTATTAACCCCTAATCCGCCTCACTAACCCTATAATAAATAGTATTAACCCCTAATCTGCCCTCCCTAACATCGTCGACACCTAACTTCAATTATTAACCCCTAATCTGACGACCGGAGCTCACCGCTACTATAATAAATGGATTAACCCCTAAAGCTAAGTCTAACCCTAACACTAACACCCCCCTAAGTTAAATATAATTTAAATCTAACGAAATAAATTAACTCTTATTAAATAAATTATTCCTATTTAAAGCTAAATACTTACCTGTAAAATACATCCTAATATAGCTACAATATAAATTATAATTATATTGTAGCTATTTTAGGATTAATATTTATTTTACAGGCAACTTGGTAATTATTTTAACCAGGTACAATAGCTATTTAATAGTTACCTAGTTAAAATAATAACAAATTTGCCTGTAAAATAAATCCTAACCTAAGATATAATTAAACCTAACACTACCCTATCAATAAATTAATTAAATAAACTACCTACAATTACCTACAATTAACCTAACACTACACTATCAATAAATTAATTAAACACAATTCCTACAAATAAATACAATTAAATAAACTAGCTAAAGTACAAAAAATAAAAAAGAACTAAGTTACAAAAAATAAAAAAATATTTACAAACATAAGAAAAATATTACAACAATTTTAAACTAATTACACCTACTCTAAGCCCCCTAATAAAATAACAAAGCCCCCCAAAATAAAAAATTCCCTACCCTATTCTAAATTAAAAAAGTCAAAAGCTCTTTTACCTTACCAGCCCTGAACAGGGCCCTTTGCGGGGCATGCCCCAAGAATTTCAGCTCTTTTGCCTGTAAAAAAAAACATACAATACCCCCCCCCAACATTACAACCCACCACCCACATACCCCTAATCTAACCCAAACCCCCCTTAAATAAACCTAACACTAAGCCCCTGAAGATCTTCCTACCTTGTCTTCACCATCCAGGTTCACCGATCCGTCCTGAAGAGCTCCTCCGATGTCCTGATCCAAGCCCAAGCGGGGGGCTGAAGAGGTCCATGATCCGGTCAAAGTCTTCATCCAAGCGGGGCAGAAGAGGATCTTCCATCCGATTGAAGTCTTCATCCAGGCGGCATCTTCTATGGTCTTCCATCCAGAGCGAAGCGGCAGGATCCTGAAGACCTCCAGCGCGGAACATCCATCCGGCCCGACGACTGAACGACGAATGACTGTTCCTTTAAGGGACGTCATCCAAGATGGTGTCCCTCGAATTCCGATTGGCTGATAGGATTCTATCAGCCAATCGGAATTAAGGTAGGAATTTTCTGATTGGCTGATGGAATCAGCCAATCAGAATCAAGTTCAATCCGATTGGCTGATCCAATCAGCCTATCAGATTGAGCTCGCATTCTATTGGCTGATCGGAACAGCCAATAGAATGCGAGCTCAATCTGATAGGCTGATTGGATCAGCCAATCGGATTGAACTTGATTCTGATTGGCTGATTCCATCAGCCAATCAGAAAATTCCTACCTTAATTCCGATTGGCTGATAGAATCCTATCAGCCAATCGGAATTCGAGGGACGCCATCTTGGATGACGTTCCTTAAAGGAACAGTCATTCGTCGTTCAGTCGTCGGGCCGGATGGATGTTCCGCGCTGGAGGTCTTCAGGATCCTGCCGCTTCGCTCCGGATGGAAGACCATAGAAGATGCCGCCTGGATGAAGACTTCAATCGGATGGAAGATCCTCTTCTGCCCCGCTTGGATGAAGACTTTGACCGGATCATGGACCTCTTCAGCCCCCCGCTTGGGCTTGGATCAGGACATCGGAGGAGCTCTTCAGGACGGATCGGTGAACCTGGATGGTGAAGACAAGGTAGGAAGATCTTCAGGGGCTTAGTGTTAGGTTTATTTAAGGGGGGTTTGGGTTAGATTAGGGGTATGTGGGTGGTGGGTTGTAATGTTGGGGGGGGGGGTATTGTATGTTTTTTTTTACAGGCAAAAGAGCTGAAATTCTTGGGGCATGCCCCGCAAAGGGCCCTGTTCAGGGCTGGTAAGGTAAAAGAGCTTTTAACTTTTTTAATTTAGAATAGGGTAGGGAATTTTTTATTTTGGGGGGCTTTGTTATTTTATTAGGGGCTTAGAGTAGGTGTAATTAGTTTAAAATTGTTGTAATATTTTTCTTATGTTTGTAAATATTTTTTTATTTTTTGTAACTTAGTTCTTTTTTATTTTTTGTACTTTAGCTAGTTTATTTAATTGTATTTATTTGTAGGAATTGTGTTTAATTAATTTATTGATAGTGTAGTGTTAGGTTAATTGTAGGTAATTGTAGGTAGTTTATTTAATTAATTTATTGATAGGGTAGTGTTAGGTTTAATTATATCTTAGGTTAGGATATATTTTACAGGTAAATTTGTTATTATTTTAACTAGGTAACTATTAAATAGCTATTGTACCTGGTTAAAATAATTACCAAGTTGCCTGTAAAATAAATATTAATCCTAAAATAGCTACAATATAATTATAATTTATATTGTAGCTATATTAGGATGTATTTTACAGGTAAGTATTTAGCTTTAAATAGGAATAATTTATTTAATAAGAGTTAATTTATTTCGTTAGATTTAAATTATATTTAACTTAGGGGGGTGTTAGTGTTAGGGTTAGACTTAGCTTTAGGGGTTAATCCATTTATTATAGTAGCGGTGAGCTCCGGTCGTCAGATTAGGGGTTAATAATTGAAGTTAGGTGTCGGCGATGTTAGGGAGGGCAGATTAGGGGTTAATACTATTTATGATAGGGTTAGTGAGGCGGATTAGGGGTTAATACATTTATTATAGTAGCGCTCAGGTCCGCTCGGCAGATTAGGGGTTAATAAGTGTAGGCAGGTGTCGGCGACGTTGTGGGGGGCAGATTAGGGGTTAATAAATATAATCTAGGGGTCGGCGGTGTTAGGGGCAGCAGATTAGGGGTACATAGGGATAACGTAGGTTGCGGCGGTTTACGGAGCGGCAGATTAGGGGTTAAAAAAAATATGCAGGGGTCAACGATAGCGGGAGCGGCAAATTAGGGGTTAATAAGTGTAAGGATAGGGGTGTTTAGACTCGGGGTACATGTTAGAGTGTTAGGTGCAGACGTAGGAAGTGTTTCCCCATAGGAAACAATGGGGCTGCGTTAGGAGCTGAACGCTGCTTTTTTGCAGGTGTTAGGTTTTTTTTCAGCTCAAACAGCCCCATTGTTTCCTATGGGAGAATCGTGCACGAGCACGTTTTTGAGGCTGGCCGCGTCCGTAAGCAACTCTGGTATCGAGAGTTGCATTTGCGGTAAAAATGCTCTACGCTCCTTTTTTGGAGCCTAACGCAGCATTTGTTTGAACTCTCGATACCAGAGTTAAATTTATGGTGCGGCCAGAAAAAAGCCCGCGGAGCGTTAACAGCCCTTCTACCGCCAAACTCCAAATCTAGGCCGTAGTTTCTTAGCTACACTGCACAGTTACATATGCTAATTAGTATAGCTGGTAACCCCTGAGGTAATCACATGACATGATCCTGAGGCTCAGCCATAGCTCTGTAGATATTACCAGGCCAAAGCAGTTCATGTCATTTTAATAATCTATTCCCAACATATACGCACTGGAAACTGGGAGTTTTGTTAGAACTTAAAGGGACAGTAAACACCTTGTAATTACAAGACATTTCTGTTACCATCCTACAGAATAACATATCAGCCAAGTGTAAACATTTGTTTAACAAAATAAAATCCTGTTTCCTGCAATTGGTTTTCAATAGAAAAATGTCACTCAACACTTGCCTTATTTGGAGGAGCCAAATAAGTTTGAGTCTGCAGACAACAAAGCTAATCATTGCCATTAAGTTAGTATAAAGTAAATTGTTTTGCATTTGTTATCTATTAAAGGCAAATAGGAAAAGATGTGATGCAGAGTTAGCTCTTAAAAGTCAGCAGGATGCAGTTCCAGCTCAATGTACAATTTTCAGACCTAAATTACATGAAAAGGGGCAAAATAAATAACGAGTATATTACGAAGTAGTTTTATTATGCATAATTAAACATCTTATGTTAACGCTACACTAATAACATAACTAAACTGACAGTCATGGTATAATGTGATGCCTGGTTGTCATGGTGCCATGTCATGTGATGCAGCAGGTATGTCACAAAACCAACTGACAACACACCCTCATAACTGCTGCTAAATTTACTAGAGTTGCCAGACTGATCCTGCTGTGCTGACATGTCAATATTAGTTATCTAATATCTTTATTTCACAGCTAAGACATTACATTACAGTATAGCTAGAGCTTTACAACCACAGTTCTGTATATGTGCTGGTATGAAGAGCAGTGACTACCTCCAACACAATGCAAATGGCATCCTGTGGGAGTTGCAGTTATGAACACCAATTACTACAGGTAGTGTTACCATGATCACCAACTCAGTAACTGAATAATACTAAGTCACTTTTATACACATTGGGAAATAATACCGACAAATGACAGAAGTAATAACTTGAACTTTGTACTCTGAGACAAAACATAGCATACAAACAGTACATAATAATTTTTCTTCATCATCCCACTTTCCAATAATTGATACTTTTTTTCCCACACCCTCCAAATGCTTAGGTCATACAGAAATTTCTGATTTATACATGCACACAATATTAGTTTACACCTATACATATTAATAAGTTTGTTGTTTCACATGTTACACTTCATATTCTTTTTACACCAAATATTCACAACAATATTATTGTTTTTATATATAATAACTGGCAGTTTCACTGTCATGGTGATCATGGCATATATGTCATGACCCCCTTCTTTTCTTCCTAACATTGTTATTTATAGGTTTACAATGTAATGTGATTTCATGGGCAACCATTGTTTTCCAGTATCCCTATTTTAATATTTCATCTACTTTACAGTGGAGATAATTTAAACATATATTTCCTTTAAAAAAACACACATCTCAAACACTCCAAACTTTTCATTACAAATTATTTTTTCTTTTACATCATACATACATACACACCATATCACTTACAAGCAGACAATCTGCTACTAAACACAAGTTCATACATCTACTTATGTTTATATTATCAAGCTATCAGGTACACCATAACTAGAGTTTTTCAAACATGGAACCCTTCACCACACCGGGCTGGCAGCAGTAGATATTAAATATAGCGACATTCAAAGAATAAACAAGATATTTTTTAGGAAACACAGTGGAAAAACATTTCACATTAGCCTGACAAATATTACATCCACTCAAATTTGTCTCAACTATATGATACAAAATCACAACCTCATAGGTTACCAACGGAGCCACCACATAGGTCTCTCATTGATCTTACACGCAATCTAAAAAATCCTATACCGGCCGCACACTGTTTTATATGACCTTGCATATAAAGCAGTGTCTATATGCATGGTCATAGGTTTCCAATACACAGCAAAGATTTTCAGTATCAACATCAATCCACAAATAGATACAAGCTTGCAGCACGCCTATTATTAGATAACAATTTCATTAAAACAAATATATATATAGCAAAGTGAAAGAGCCTTATAAAGGGTTTGTTTATTTTTGGTATATTCTTTCCTACTATGCCAACAGTTATTTAGATTGTAACAATTTCACAGAAAAAAGTACAAAAATCCACATAAAAGGTTATTTTTTTTTATTTATTTATATTGTCTTTTTACAAATCTTTTGTATAAGGGATTTTTTCCTTGATGCATGTGTTATGATTGGTAACAGCTGACAGCCAAGATTGGGCTCTTACAATTAAAAATGTAGTCCTATTGGACAAATATTTTATGACAACTTCCTGTTTTTAAAGACACAATGTGTATATAATGCCGGTAAATGTAACCACTTTTATTCGCTTTTATCTGAGGAAACGACCCAGTTGGGGTTGAGAAACGCGTCATATTAAAGCTTTTATATTAAGAAGTTGTCTATGCTTTGTGGTATTCCAATACCATACAACAACACGCCAAGTCCTATATTCCAATTGAAATTTCCAGTATTAAGAAAAGGTTGCCTAGGGGGTACCAGTAAAGACTCCAAGGAACGCTATCCCTCCAGTGTACTAGCCACTGTTAAGTGCTAGCAAGCTATCACGCACTGGTCATAGTACAGTGCCTCTTGTTCTGGTAAGCACACCACTTGTCTATATATTGTTGCTCACAATACCAGACAATATTACGCTATTGTGGCGCCCTCTCTCTCTTTTCCTTCTTGCACTAGTACATAATAATGATTAATATAAATACAGGAATATCTGTGATACTAAGTACCACAGGTCTCCTATAGGAGGCGCTAAAAGCGATGATAGATATTAAAAAATGCTGAATGTGCATATCATAACACCATATACATAATGTAAAGAAGTTAAAATTGTAAAATATAAAATTGTGAAAAATATGTATACAAACGTAGCATGTGACCAATATAGCAATAGATAAGTTCAAATAGTGTCACAAAAGTCCATATGTAGAACAGACAGCTCTCAGTCTTCACCCAAAGGATGATGAAACTTCTATGATGGAAAACTGTAATGGAAACATAAACAGAGGCGCCACATGTGTAGATCAATAAGGACCAAGGGAAACCAAACGAGAATAGATACAGGGTACTCACAAACGTGAAGGCACTCTATTGTGCCTGTAGATGCAGGCTGTATTCTAACAGCAAACCAGCTGGCTGTATAGGGCAATCCCCATCGTGATATCCTGTAGCTCTGGATCTCCAATCAGCAACCCTTGCCTGGGTCACTTACTGCGAAATGGATCTGGAGTAAGGAAGGGAGAAAGGCTAAACAGCCCTTAGGTTACTTGTAAGGGAATTGCCACACTACCACCAGACTTGTAAAAAGTTAAACTGATATTTATTATTATACAAAATAAAAATACCAACAGTGTAACAAATTACAGCTGGGTGTGTTAAAAGCAAATCTCCTTAAATGTACAGAGATAATAGCAACGTGTTTCTAGGGGATAACCCCGTTTCCTCAGGCTTGTATACTCTGACCTTGTCTTGATGGCCTTTAAATAGGGCTCAGTAACCATATGTTTACAATAAAACACTCCCCTTCCTTCACATAGACCAATAGAACCCTTCCTTTCCCTAACCGCCCACTTGTTGCAGTAATCATAGTCATACTACTGTCTGTGTATATAATTGAAGTTTCTAATGTAATACTCTATATACTATGTCCTATAAAATGCTAATTCTGAAATAACATAAATATAAATTTATGCCGATCACAATAAAATGTGTGCGAGTCTACAGATGTAAACAAACCACTTCAATGGGATAATTATCCAATTGAAACGGGCCTTGGGGAGGCTTGTGTTCTATGGTGTATCTGATTGGTGTGCGCCATAATGGCGGTAAAAACTACAAGTACAATATCCTTCTCCAATTGTAGAAGACCTTAGGAAGGCTTGAGTCCTATAGGATATCTAATTGGTGTGCGCCGTTATATCTGAAAAGACTACAAGTACCATCATGCCTGTGGGAGTCCTTCGTCAGTGTGACTACCCGGAAGTGTAGCGGCATGATTGTCCATCTAGTCTTTTCAATGCCTCCGCATCAGTGAACATTGCGGGATGACATAACTTTCAACCAATAGAGACCAGCTGAACCAAACATAACATGTGCACTAGGTCATCCAATCGGTTAGAACCATGAATCCACCAATGAGTGTAAAATAATACATAAAAAATAATAAATTAATAAAAGTGGATTAGTAAAAGTGCACACACATAGATAGGATTTCAACTAATCCACTTTTATTAATTTATTAATTTTTATGTATTATTTTACACTCATTGGTGGATTCATGGTTCTAACCGATTGGATGACCTAGTGCACATGTTATGTTTGGTTCAGCTGGTCTCTATTGTTTGAAAGTTATGTCATCACGCAATGTTCACTGATGCGGAGGCATTGAAAAGACTAGACGGACAATCATGCTGCTACACTTCCGGGTAGTCACACTGACGAAGGACTCCCACAGGCATGATGGTACTTGTAGTCTTTTCAGATATAACGGCGCACACCAATTAGATATCCTATAGGACTCAAGCCTTCCTAAGGTCTTCTACAATTGGAGAAGGATAGTATACTTGAAGTTTTTACCGCCATTATGGCGCACACCAATCAGATACACCATAGAACACAAGCCTCCCCAAGGCCCGTTTCAATTGGATAATTATCCCATTGACGTGGTTTGTTTACATCTGTAGACTCGCACACATTTTATTGCGATCACATTTTATTGCGATCGGCATAAATTTATATTTATGTTATTTCAGACTTAGCATTTTATAGGACATAGTATATAGAGTATTACATTAGAAACTTCAATTATATACACAGACAGTAGTATGAATATGATTATTGCAACAAGTGGGCGGTTAGGGAAAGGAAGGGTTCTATTGGTCTATGTGAAGGAAGGGGAGTGTTTTATTGTAAACATATGGTTACTGAGCCCTATTTAAAGGGCATCAAGACAAGGTCAGAGTATACAAGCCTGAGGAAACGGGGTTATCCCCGAGAAATGCGTCGCTATTATCTCTGTACATTTAAGGAGATTTGCTTTTAACACACCCAGCTGTAATTTGTTACACTGTTGGTATTTTTATTTTGTATAATAATAAATATCAGTTTTACTTTTTACAAGTCTGGTGGTAGTGTGGCAATTCCCTTACAAGTAACCTAAGGGCTGTTTAGCCTTTCTCCCTTCCTTACTCTAGATCCATTTCACAGTAAGTGACCCAGGCAAGGGTTGCTGATTGGAGATCCAGAGCTACAGGATATCACGACGGGGATTGCCCTATACAGCCAGCTGGTTTGCTGTTAGAATACCAGCCTGCATCTACAGGCACAATAGAGTGCCTTCACGTTTGTGAGTACCCTGTATCTATTCTCGTTTGGTTTCCCTTGGTCCTTATTGATCTACACATGTGGCGCCTCTGTTTCTGTTTCCATTACAGTTTTCCATCATAATGATTAATATTATTGAGGCGGGCGTAGCCGTGCAGGAACATGGCTGCACTGTAAAAAGCTCCGTAGCCTTTCTTCCCTCAATGGCACTTAAAGTACTAACGCAGTGCTATTTTGCTGGCAAAAACTGGGAAGCTAAATACCGGAACACCAGCAACTCATCAGTGCGCGAAGATTCACCCGACACAGAGGACAAAACCCTTTAGATTGAGGGACTCGGGACACGGAAGGGTGCCATATTGTCGGATTAAGCCGACACACTAAATTAGAAGTAAGTCCTAGGCAAACATAAGCCGCACTTACTATTATATTATATGCCTCTTCAGCCCTAGATGACTACAGGCAATCAGACATGCTTAGTTAAGAGGGAACGTGTTGAACCCTGGCACTATTTTAATGTCATCCTTCCAGACGCCACATACTGTGCCTAATGCCTTTCGCACTACACATGGCCATACTGATCTCTCGCTGAGAGCAGAAATAAACTTACACAGCGTCCGATCGCATCTTAACCCTTCAATGCCCTTATTATGTGAACTAAGTTTCAAAAAAGGGACATAATATTACAATTAATATACCTACAAAATATTAAAGTTACAGCCAGGTGGTGTCCCTCGGTGCACATAATTCAGCTTCAAGGTCTGAGAAATAACTGAAGCTGAGACCAAATAAGGAACACTTAACTTTACATGCATAAAAGCATAACCATACCTAGGTCTACAAGCCACCAGATATAATACAGCGTCAGACTCTTGCCAGTGCCACAAGCCTGGCAGGGGACTAACACTAACGTGGGTGACTCATCTTTATAACCTTTTTGTTCATGGCAACAAGAAGATCAGCCAGATCACATAAAAAACACAGCAGACACGAAACCTACCTCAGTCAGCTCTTTTTTCAAGCCTACAAATTCAACCGACCCCACTAAGACAGACCAAATGGCACAATCACACAAAATGGAGGTTCTCCAGCCGCGACCATGTCTTCTCAACCACTGGACCAACTATCCCAGATCCAAAATACCATAGCCTCTCTCCCTTCCAAAAGTGACATGAAAATGTTCATCTAAAACTAAATATCCTCACTGAGAAAAGACATGTCCGATATGAACTCTAAACTTGAATACTTGGAAGAGGGTCAAGAACATCTTGAATCACAAGTCAGCGACAACATACAACACCTAAACTGCCAAGACTCAATCATACAATCCCTACAATTAAAGGTCGAAGATTTAGATAACCGTAGTCGCCGCAGCAATCTGCGGATTCGCGGAATACCGGAAGACATCAATCAGGACACTTTAACTACCTACCTATTACAATTTTTTAAATACCTGGATCCCTCCCTAGAGCTTTCTGAAACATCACTGGAAAGGGCGCATAGAGCCCTTAGACCGAAACCTGCTGTGTCCAGTCCGCCCAGGGTATGTGATCGTGAAATTTACTCACTTCCAAGTAAAAGAAGCCATTTGGAAACAGGCACGAAGTCAACAGTCAATATCATTTCAGGGCCAAAACCTCCAAGTTTACCAAGATATCTGCCCTGCTACCATCGAAAAACGTCGGTCTCTACGCTTCATCACATCCACCCTACAGGAGCACAAGATAAAATATCGCTGGGGCTTTCCTTTCAGCCTTTTGGTGCACAAGGACGGTAAATCTATAATATATAGGGACTTGGAGGACATAGATTCCCTATCCAAAAGCCTAAACATCACTTTCCCAGCACCTCAGTCACAGGAGTCCTCAAAAGAAGATAGCACTCACAATCACCCTCCTAAACCTCAAAGACCTTTGTGGTCTAGAGTGTCAGGAAGACACAAGAAGGACTCTGCTCTCAAATGAACTTCCTTCAGTTCCACCGACAGACTTAAACGTCTCCAGAGACTGTGCCATAAGAAAACCAGGTCGTATGTCTGACTTTTAGACATCCTTTGTAGTTTCTTTACTAAGCAAGTAGCTCTCACTTAGATAAAGTGAGGAAGGTTTTTCTCATACTTTTGATACCCTTAACCATAAAAGTAACTAAGTGATTAGTTCTATACCATGAATACCTGTTAAGTATACCTGAATCTTTACTTCTGTAACCAAGTTGTGTGTTTGATGTTTTTAATAACGGCCTTTGCCATCTAAGTTCAAGACATCAGTAAGGCCCAGCAGTTAATTTGTGTTTTTTTTAACCCCACGTTACCAAACGGGGTAATTACGTAACTTACTAGTTAAAACAATTTAGTTAATATTGCTGTAGTACAATGTTTAATATGTTTTTGTGATATACCAATGCCATGGAGGGAGAAACGCTCCCTCAACAACTTAATCTTTACAAGTATGTTACTGTTTAGTTTAAACTTGTTTCCTTATAACTCTTTCTTTATCCGTATTCCTCAAATACCGATATTTTCACACTGCATCTTATTCTATTCTCTCCTAGCCTGTGCAGACATTGACCTTCTCTGGTCTCACAAAATACACCCTATAAACTTTACATTATATCCCAATGACTGACCATCTACATAGGAAAACACCCTTGAACTCACTTCGCATTCAATCCATTAATGCAAAGGGCTTAAATATTCCTTCAAAAAGATCTCAGGCCTTGCGTCACTTCAATAGATGTAAATCGGATTTGGTTTTCATCCAAGAATCACACTTTCTAAAAGGGAGAGAACCACTCACATTTACTCTCAAATTTGGTAATTGCTACTATGCCTCCCATCCCAAATCTAAAAAACATGGTGTGGGCATACTGATACGGAAAAACATTCCTTTCAAAGTTATTGAAGCCATCAGGGACAAGGCAGGCAGATATATCATAATAATAGGCTTGCTATATGGTCGGCCAGTTACGCTAGTCTCCATGTATACCCCCAACACTAAACAAGCTTCCTTTATTAAAACTGTGTCCAACCTCATCCTAGAACATCAAAAAGGCATTCTGATAATAAGTGGCGACCTAAATATGCCCCTTAATCCACTGAAAGACTGTTCTTCCACCACTACCTCAGTTCCCTTATCCCAAATAACCCGTACACTTAAATACTTGAAACAATTAACAGTACAAGACGTGTGGAGATCCCATTACCCGGATAGAGAAGACTATACATTTTTTTCATACCCACACAAACAATACTCCAGAATTGATTATATTTTCACAGATGTAACAGGCCTCTCACTTTTCACCTCCAGCAACATCACTCCTATAACATGGTCGTACCATGCATCCGTCCTTGGGACTTTCACATGGCCTTCCAAACCCATACATGATTATATATGGAAACTGGACGAACAAATCATATCCGACCCCTCAATCATCCAACAAATATCCAAATCCATCACAGAGTATTTTGCTAATAATAACACAACAGATGTATCACCGATTAATATTTGGGAAGCTCACAAGTGCGTGATCCGAGGCGAACTTATGGCTATTAAAGCCTCGATTAATAAACAAAGACGCGCATTCTTAGCAGCTCAACTAACTGAAATAGAAAAATTAGAAGTTTAACACAAACAAAATCCTAATAACCATACACTAATTGCCACTATCCAAGCTGAAAAATATAAATTGGCTTCCTATTTAAACAAGGAACACAAACGTCAAGCTCTTCGCCTACAACAATTGAATTACGAAGGGCGTAATAAAGCCGGCCGGTCCCTAGCAAGACTCTTAAGAATAAAACAACAAAAAAGCTATATCCTACATATTAAAGACGATGACAATAAGACTCACTGATCGACTAAAGCCATCACCCAAACCTTTAGAACATACTTCCAAACCTATACAACCTGCACCCCAATCACGACTCTAAAACATACTCGCAAGACAGAAAATTAAAAGATATCAATACATATCTCTCGTCACTTAACCTACCCCACCTCACAACAAACCAACAAGCACAGCTGGAAGACCCCATATCAGCTGAGGAAATTCAATTAGCTATCAAAGATCTCCCGGCTGAGAAATCACCAGGCCCTGACGGCATTAGTAACCGATACTATAAGACTTTTCAAGAAGATCTACTCCCCCATATTACCACGTTCTTTAAATATATAGATGAATCTAAACAATTCTCCCAAAGCTCGCTAGAAGCCCACATTATCCTTCTCCCCAAACCCAAAAAATCTCTAACTCACCCTTCACATTTTCACCCAATATCACTTATAAATTCAGACGTGAAGATTTAAGCAAAAATAATAGCAAATAGACTAAACCTAATTCTTCCAGACTTAATCCACCAAGATCAGGTGGGATTCATCCCTAAAAGAGAGGCGAAAGACAACACGGTCAGGGCCCTCCATTTAATTCAATACATGCAAGATAGAGAAATCCCTGGAATTCTTCTATCAATAGACGCAAAGAAGGCCTTTGACCGTGTTAGATGGGACTTCCTCAAAGCCACACTAGTCAAAATAGGTCTTGGACCGAAAATTCTGAACAGGATTTTCTCCCTATATTCATACCCCAATGCTAAATTACTCATTAATGGTACACTTTCCAACACATTTACCATAACCAACGGTACACGACAGGGCTGCCCTCTATCACCCTTACTGTTCGCATGTTTTATAGAAACTCTGGCAACTAGAATTAGACAGAATCCATTGATTAGCGGTATCCAAGTAGGCACACAAAAGTATGTTATGTCCCTATTCGCGGATGACATTCTGTTCTCCATTACGAGCCCTGAAAACTCAATCCCTAATTTAATGCAAGAATTTCATAATTTCCAAACCCTCTCCAACTTTGCAATAAATGCCTCTAAATCCGAAGTCTTAAATATAAATCTAGTTATCCCTACCACGGAAA
Organism: Bombina bombina; assembly: GCF_027579735.1. Taxonomy (NCBI): domain Eukaryota; kingdom Metazoa; phylum Chordata; class Amphibia; order Anura; family Bombinatoridae; genus Bombina; species Bombina bombina. The sequence goes on along the minus strand of NC_069503.1, from coordinate 486,472,296 downwards.
GAGCTAAAGCCTTAATCCCATTTACATGGCGTCCTCACTCACTAAACTATCTGGGGATAGAATTGACCACCTTGATAGAACAATCTTTCAAGTTAAACTACCTCCCAATTCAAAATACTATAGTAAGGGACCTATCCTCATGGCTCTCCAGGAAACTTTCCTGGATAGGCAGAATAAACGTCCTAAAAATGAACGTCTTTCCCAGACTCCTGTACATATTACAAGCTCTAACTATCCCAATTCCCAAAAATTACATTTTTAATATCCAGAAAGCATTTGGCGACTTCGTTTGGCGCAGACGCCCACCTAGGATAAATAAAAATATAATGCATTCTCCCAAAACCCAGGGGGGATTAGGCATACCTAATCTAACAAAATATCACCAAGCCATATTTCTACAAAGGATTATCGATTGGTGTATACACTACGATCACAAACGTTGGGTTCAGCTAGAACACTCCATGTCTAAAACACCTCACCTAGGCAGGATATGCTGGAGACTAGACCACTCGAAACCTACATTAGAACTCAACTCACCAGTGATAGCGGAAACATACAGAATGTGGGACAATATTATAGCAACACATGCCTTTATCTTATCTAGACCCTATCCACTTACCTCAATTTTAGACAATGGACAATGAACTCTAGGGATACAATTTCCCACAGATGCCCCAAACTCCTTCTACAGAGATATACCACTACATTTCTTAATAATGAATTAAAAACTATTACCCCGAGGGGCGGAGCTAGCCAGCCTAGGAGATGGCGGCTTTGTAACGGAGCTCCTGAGCCCTTTCTGAGTAGGAGCGTTAAAGGCAGTAGCCACCTAGCTTTTCATGTCATTACCGTGGCTAATCTAAGAAGATCCCCTGTAGCACAGCAGGGTAACATATGAGGCTAATCTAACTGCACTAACGGACTCCCTGACCAGGCTCAGCATTCACAGAGGCCCGTGCAAATAAGTGATACACTTGGCCAGACTAACCCACAGGCCATTCAGGGACAAGCGAAGACCTCTATCAGTGAGCGCATGAACCGGCAGGCATCCGTCTACTTACCGCATCAGATTTACAAACAGCAGAGGGGTTGCGGTGAGTCCCGGAGAAGGCCGCAGCCTGCTCTTTAGTATAATGCACAATTTCAATTAGCGCAACGGACCACACTCTTAACTGCTGGAATGGTGATTGCAGTCAGCGACGGGGAGGTTCCGGAGAAATAAGAAAGGGGGTAATTGAATAAATACACAAAAGGAGCATTAAGGGGGCCCTTCTTGATGTGGTTAGACATATGCGCAGTCAAACATATATCAAGCTGCACTTAACCCATTACAAGCTAGAACAAGGAAGCTCAGAGACTCTGTCCTTACACATATGGAGACAGTTATTTACCTCATAGCTCCCATGTTATATGCAGCAATTACCTTTCTCATCTCAGAAGACAGCAACAGTTTATGCTGGAACAGCCTCCTTGGTCTCCTTCTATCAGCACCCAGAGACAGTATTTAAGCACAGCTCTCCTCATCTTATAGCCTCCCTTTATTTTTCTATCAAAATCCTTGGTACTAAGGACCTGCCCAGAGGTGAACTTTACATAAAACTACATAAAGAGTCTGAAAACTCCTAAACCTAAAAATGTCTCCAAAAAAGGGAAATAAAACCAACAAAAGCACGAAGCAGTTAAAACCTGCAGCAAACACAGTAAACAACTTTTTTAAATCTCTGGACTCCAGAATTCCTAAACCCGCAGAGGCGGAGATACCAGACCATGTTTCCTGCCAAAGCTCCTCAGACTCTGATGGCGATCAAGCCTCAGACAATATCACAATACCTACAGCACTCTTCAATTCAATACCCTCCAAAAAAGACTTTTCTACATTGATAACGCAAGTTAAACAATGTATCAGAGATGAAATATCTGATCTTAAAAAGGACATTTCTGAAATAGGCCACAGAGTGGAATCCCTTGAAAACACTCAAGATCTACACACAGAAGCCATTTCTGACTTGCAAAATACAATTCAATCTCAAGGCGCAACCATTACTGAACTTGAAGACAAAATAGATGACGCCGAAAATAGAAACAGACGCCATAATATCAGGCTGAGAGGCATACCGGAAACCACTCTATCTCCAGACTTGGAACAATACCTGCAAAGCCTTTTCAATGCCTTAAAAAAAGAAGAGAATCCGACCAAAATTGAAATTGACAGAGCTCATAGGGCCCTGCGGCCAAAACCACAGTCTGGCCAACCACCAAGAGATGTTATAGTAAGAATCACTAATTTTCAAGTAAAGGAAGAGCTGATGAGACTGGCGAGGGAGCAGCAACCTATCCGACATGAAATACAGATGTTTGCTGATCTATCGCAAAGAACCCTAGCAAAGCGGAGAGACCTTAAACCACTTACAATTCTATTGAGAAAGATGAACATTCCATATAGATGGGGATTTCCTTTCCATCTAGTGGTTATTTGGAGGGGCAAACGCTTCACTTGCAACTCTACCAAGGACATTCCATCTATCTGTAGAGACCTAGATATACCACCTCCACAAGCAGAAGAAACTGAGCACCCACAAGAGGGTCAATCAAGACGGGACAAATCATCACCCCTACCACAGAGAAGAGAATGGAGGCAAGTTTCTCAGAAGAAAGCACCGAAAATGACCACCGCACCACCCCTTCGGACAGAAGAAGAGGGATGACAGATGATTCATCATTGAAACTCTCTAGATTCATTGGTATGGACTCTTCAATGGAGACTATACCCAAGATGGGAATACTTTTCCAGGCGGCAATTCTTAGTCAAGCTGCAACCTGTTCTATTCCCACAGTAATTGACTGTCTGGTATTTATATTCACCAATTTGTTTTCAATGTGTTGCTAATTATATCTACATATTTGCCTTTGCAAATTAATATAGTGTTTACTGTTCAAAGATCTTTACGTTGGATATTATCCTGTTTATGTTCACGAAGTATATATCATATAAGATATGAGTCCTCAAATGTTACAGATTAATAGTTATTAGCAGTTTTATTGCTCTCACTCAGACGGGAGAATAGCTCCTATAAATTTGTTTATACTCAAAATGTTTTACATGTTTTTGTTAAGAGTTATGTTCTATACTATATGTTTCTTTTCTTTTTCCTCACCTTTCCTATTCTTTTTTAGCTTTGGTTCTCACATGTGCCTATATCACGAACATGGAATATACTGCATCATCTTAACTACATCTAGGTCCTCAACTTCACTTCAGGTAAATGAGTGATCGCACCCCACAGGACCTTAGGGTCTTCACACAAAATGCCAAGGGCCTTAACTGTCCTAATAAACGAAGAATGGCCATATTAGACCTTCATAGAAGAGGAGGACACATATTAATGATACAAGAGACACATTTTAAAACTAATAGCGTGCCCAAATACTTCTCTTCGCACTATCCACAACACTTCCACAGCACCAACTCAAAAAAAAAAACAATGGGGTCAGCATCCTCATACACAAAAGTATACCTTTCACCAAAACCCAAATTATCTCAGACAAAGATGGAAGGTTTTTATGTGTTAAGGGCCTATTATATAGCAAGCCAGTGTCTTTAGTAAACATATACACCCCTAACTCACAACAAGATAAATTTATCGCCTCCATAACAGACTCAATCATTAAAGAATCTAAAGGCTCCCTCATCATGGCGGGAGACCTTAACTTCCCAATAGATCCCACAATCGACTGTTCGAACCCCTCCACAAGAGCTAAAGTCCCTAATCTTAAATCTATCTGACAGAAATTACAGTTACTCGGGCTTCATGACTTATGGAGATACTTTAACCCCTAAAAAACAGATTTTACATTTTTCTCGCACCCTAATCGTAACTACTCTAGGTTAGACTACATATTCGTAGACCACCTGATCTTATCCCACACTACATCATCCTCCATCAAACATACGTCGTGGTCGGACCACTCTCTGGTCACATGCACCATAAGATGGCCGACAGCCCCTTTTAGAGCCTTTCAGTGGAGGCTGGATGATTCACTACTACTAGACCCAGTTCAGACAAAACTATTTTCTAAACAATTAAAAGAATACTTTTCCTTAAATAATACCCCAGATGTGACTGTGTCCACCATGTGGGAGGCTCACAAAAGTACCATAAGAGGGGAGTTCATTAGGGCCAAAGCACAAATAAACAAGAGAAACAGGGAAGAGGTTGACACCATAGCCAAATAAATTGCTAAGCTAGATCTTGCACACAAGCTTAACCCGACGAGCAAAGAAATTTTAGAAAACCTAACAAAAAATAGGGAAAAACTAAATTCTATCTTGCGTATAAAATCGCATAAACAATTGCTTTACCTGCAACAAAATTTTTATAGGGAAGGGAACAAACCAGGGAAACTATTAGCTAGAGCTTTAAAAAAACAGCAGCAGAAAACATACATTCACTCTATAAAATCCCCACATGGAAAACATTTAGAAGATACTAAATCCATAGCCAAGGAATTCAAGGAATTTTATCATAAACTATATAACCTCTTCCCTTGTAGAAACACACAAAATCATCTCCGATCATGTAATCAATATTTAGATAACATACCGATCCCGCAACTGACCCCAGAACAATCCAGAACCTTAGGGTTACCTATTCGAACAACTGAAGTTGAGGAAGCAATAAAACAGCTGAAACAAGGTAAAGCACCGGGACCAGACGGCTTCACGGGCCTGTGTTACAAAACTTTTGCAAAACACTTAATCCCCCATCTAACTTCCCTTTTTAATACCATCCCAGAACATTTGCCATTTCCAGATAATATGTTGCAAGCCTCTATCACTGTCTTGGCTAAACCAGGTAAACCTCCAAATACTCCGGCGAATTTCAGGCCAATCTCACTGCTCAACATAGACCTAAAATTATATGCCAAAATCTTAGCTATGAGACTAAACCAAATTCTTCCGACTTTAATACATCAAGATCAAGTAGGCTTTGTGCCAAACAGAGAGGCTAAGGATAATACGGTCAAGGTCCTTAACCTGTTAGAATATGTAACACATAAAAAGATTCCAACTATATTTTTATCCACTGATGCCGAAAAGGCTTTTGACCGGCTCGATTGGTCTTATTTACATGCCACCCTACAGCGCTTCAATTTCCCAGAATCCTTTACTCAAAAGATTTTAGCTCTATATACTACGCCTTCGGCTCAAATTAAAATTAACGGTACTCTTTCTGAACCATTTGAAATTCGGAATGGCTCTAGACAGGGCTGCCCCCTTTCTCCACTCCTTTTTATTCTCTCCCTAGAACCATTAGCCATTAAAATAAGATTAAATAAGCAAATTAAAGGAATTGACATTAGAGAACAATCACATAAACTAGCCATATTCGCGGATGATATCCTCTTGACTCTAACTAACCCCCATACTTCCTTACCAATAGCCATCTCAGAATTAACTCAATTCGGAACTGTGTCCAACTTCCTAGTAAATATGACTAAATCGGAATACTTACCCATTGGACTAGCACAACATTCCTTAGAAGTCTTAAGGTCTTCATGCCCCCTCAAACAACAGACAAAATATTTAAAGTACCTTGGAATACACATAACCCCAGATAAATCAGAATTACGCAAATATAATTATGGTGGTCTTATCTCAGAATTCCAAACCCTCACAAACACCTGGCTCCCAAAAAACATATCGTGGTTAGGCAGAATCCAGGCCGTAAAAATGACTCTATTACCAAAAGCCTTATACATCCTACAAACAGTTCCAATAGCAGGAATTCAAAAAGATATAGCCATACTACAAAAAATAATTAATGATTACATTTGGAGACGCAGGCCCCCACGAATAAATAAACACACATTATTTAAACTACCCAGCGAGGGAGGGTTAGGTGTTCCGCACCTGCTGTCCTACAAACTGGCGATCTCTCTACAGAGGATTTCTGACTGGTGCAGAGCTGAAGGCCCTAACTCTAGAAGGTGGATACAAATTGAGAACGCCTTGGCTTCTCCCCATGAACTAAGCACCATAAGTTGGAACCCAACATTTTTTAATAAACATTTAATATCATCCTCCTCTATCACCAATGAGACATGGTCGGATTGGAGGAAAGTGTGTATCCCACAAAATAAAATGACCTCTAGATACTCCCCACTTACCACCTTATTAAACAATTCAGAATTTTCACCAGGTCTACATCAAGAACACTGTCACCAGCTAGACCTTATGCAACACCTTCCCATATACCTTCTGACAGATTCCACAAGCAAGGTTAAATCTAAGCAACAACTTGAAATGCTGGAGCATCCTTTCTTGACCTCTTGGTTCAGATTCCACCAATTACGACACTACATAACATCACATAAGTACAAAAAAGATCTAACACGTCCCCTATCTGCGTTCGAACAACTTTGCATTCCAAAAAAAGAGACAACTCGGGTGATATCTAAAATATATAAAATTATCTTATCCAATACCTTTCCACACCTGCCATCATACACCAAACGATGGGACAGGGAACTTAACACAAACACAGCCTCCAAAACCTGGTGTCGAAGATTTGCAAATTTAGCTCGTTCAGGTCACTCTGCTCACGCAAAGGAAACAAACATTAAAATATTTATGAGATGGTATATGACACCAGCTAGAATTAAATTTATATACAAAAAATTTTCGGGTTTATGTTGGAGAGGCTGTGTTCAAGAGGGCCATATATCACACTTATGGTGGGAATGCGGTGACATCAAAAAATACTGGACGGAAGTTTATAAAGACATCAACACAGTGTTAGGCACACACATACAACCCAACCCAGAAATCATAATGCTTAACCACGCACCTGCAATCACATGTAAAATAAGAAGGAATCTATTTCAAATCATGCTCAACTCAGCCAACCAGTTAATTCCGAAAATGTGGAAATCAACCAGACTCCCAACCATACTAGAATGGAAAAACTTGGTTAATAAAAATCTGATAATGGAAAGATTTTACTATTTCAAGTTAGGCCAACTGACATTATTCCATGATATGCAGTTCCTTTGGGAATCCTTCACATATGTTAGATAGATGCATGCATAGATCTCCCCCCTTTTCTTTTATAACACTTCATAAATATAGAAAATAATCAGGGCACAATTATGTGAGAACCCCTTTTCTCTTTTACTTTTCTTCTTTCTTCCTATACTCCTTTTTATATCTTGGTTACTTTTTATAGTTTAATTGGTCAATGACCTGTTTGCTATTTGATGTAGTGGGCGGGGCAGCCGGTGACAAGTTTTCATTAACTAAGTCTTGATTCCTCCCTCACCCTTGGGGGATAGCTAAATCCTATGTTGCGCATTATTGTAGACAGCTTGGGTGTGCTCACACATTTCTCAGAACAATATAGTGAATCCCAGGAACTACCCAAGATCACAATATCGATTTAAAAAACAAAAAAACAAACTTAATGCTTAGAGCAACATGGGAAATACCTCTGAAAACTAACTCATAATGACTGTTACTTGTTGTCTGTCCTACTTTTAACCACTTGCACGTGGTTGTTATAATTGCATTTATTGTATGTAAAATGATTACAAAAATAAAATATTTAAAAAAAAAAAAAAACTATTACCCCAATCAGACTTAATAGACAAAGGATATACCATCTTTCAAAACTGGTATCTACTCACTCGAGTACACCATTTCATCACAACCCACACACACTCCAATAATATGGTCAGACCTCTGACCAATTTGAACACCTCTGTGTCCGAACTCCCCCATTATCGCATACTCTCGCATCACTATACCAAATTCTGACACATAACCCCCCCCCCCCCCCCGGCCATATACCCACCTTCCTCGAAAAATGGGAAGAGGAATTGGGCATAATAATACTGCCACAAACCAGCGCCTCAATCTTTCAAAATATCACAAAAACGTCAATATCACTCTCCATGCAGGAGATTAACCTAAAATTACTACATAGATGGTATCTCTCCCCAGTTAAACTAAACCGTCTATACCGCAACAACTCTAAACGATGCTGGAGATGTGGCCATGGTTCCGGAAACCTGGCCCATATGTGGTGGTGGTGCAATTCAGTTCAAAATTATTGGAGAAATATCATTGGAGAAATAGAAAAAATCCTTAACATTCAACTCCCTCTAGACCCCACAATTTGGCTATTAAGCAGACCCCCTAAAATTAAACTCAAACACGATCTCAAACTTTTCTACATAATGACCAATAGCGCTAGATATCTTCTAGCTAGAAATTGGAAAAATAAAGAGGTCCCCTCCCTAAAACTCTGGATTAACAGAGTCTCTAAATTCCTTGAATTGGATGAATATTACTACATTAAATTTGCCAAAATGGACGTTTACGCTGAAATCATCTCCCTTTGGGAACAATACCTTAAGCAGTAAATTAAGCTACCTACTGCGAAACACAAGAATACCTTATTATAAGAACGCCCTTGGGCATTTTCCCCTTTAGAAAAGGGTGTATATGTAAACTCATAATGGATCTTTAAGATAAATAGGACCCTAAGCATTGCAATAAGATGAGTCTCCAGGCATCTCCCTTCTTTTCTTTCCTCTTTCCTTTTCTCCTTTGTCTACTCTTCTTCTTATGTTTCTTACTCTTGTAAGACACTCTATTGTAGAAATGTAAACGTAAAATTTTACCGATTATGTACACTATCCAAGGAAGCTGCGACTTCCACAATGTATATTTATTTGAACAATAAAAATCAGTGTTAAAAAAAAATAAAAAAAATAATGATTAACGTTATCTTCACATATTTATTTAAAAATACATTTAATTTAATAAATATTTCAATTTTAAAAATAATTATTTTAAACATATAGCATTATAAGTATTTATAACCATAACCAATGCCTTTCTGTGCTTCTTCTCCATATCTTTATAAGATATATAGATATATATAGAGATATAAGTAAAGGCTTTAAGCCAGCTTTAAAGATAGTAAGAATTACTTCATCATTAGTCTACAAATGCTCTAAAGCAGGTGCTAAATTACTCATTAATGGTACACTTTCCAACACATTTACCATAACCAACGGTACACGACAGGGCTGCCCTCTATCACCCTTACTGTTCGCATGTTTTATAGAAACTCTGGCAACTAGAATTAGACAGAATCCATCGATTAGCGGTATCCAAGTAGGCACACAAAAGTATGTTATGTCCCTATTCGCGGATGACATTCTGTTCTCCATTACGAGCCTTGAAAACTCAATCCCTAATTTAATGCAAGAATTTCATAATTTCCAAACCCTCTCCAACTTTGCAATAAATGCCTCTAAATCCGAAGTCTTAAATATAAATCTAGTTATCCCTACCATGGAAAGAGCTAAAGCCTTAATCCCATTTACATGGCGTCCTCACTCACTAAACTATCTGGGGATAGAATTGACCACCTTGATAGAACAATCTTTCAAGTTAAACTACCTCCCAATTCAAAATACTATAGTAAGGGACCTATCCTCATGGCTCTCCAGGAAACTTTCCTGGATGGGCAGAATAAACGTCCTAAAAATGAACGTCTTTCCCAGACTCCTGTACATATTACAAGCTCTAACTATCCCAATTCCCAAAAATTACATTTTTAATATCCAGAAAGCATTTGGCGACTTTGTTTGGCGCAGACGCCCACCTAGGATAAATAAAAATATAATGCATTCTCCCAAAACCCAGGGGGGTTAGGCATACCTAATCTAACAAAATACCGCCAAGCCATATTTCTACAAAGGATTATCGATTGGTATATACACTATACACAAACGTTGGGTTCAGCTAGAACACTCCATGTCTAAAACACCTCACCTAGGCAGGATATGCTGGAGACTAGACCACTCGAAACCTATATTAGAACTCAACTCACCAGTGATAGCGGAAACATACAGAATGTGGGACAATATTATAGCAACACATGCCTTTATCTTATCTAGACCCTCTCCACTTACCTCAATTTTAGACAATGGACAATGAACTCTAGGGATACAATTTCCCACAGATGCCCCAAACTCCTTCTACAGAGATATACCACTACATTTCTTAATAATGAATGAAAAACTATTACCCCAATCAGACTTAATAGACAAAGGATATACCATCTTTCAAAACTGGTATCTACTCACTCGAGTACACCATTTTGTCACAACCCACACACACTCCAATAATATGGTCAGACCTCTGACCAATTTTGAACACCTCTGTGTCCGAACTCCCCCATTATCGCATACTCTCGCATCACTATACCAAATTCTGACACATAACCCCCCCCCCCCCGGCCATATACCCACCTTCCTCGAAAAATGGGAAGAGGAACTGGGCATAATAATACTGCCACAAACCAGCGCCTCGATCTTTCAAAATATCACAAAAACGTCAATATCACTCTCCATGCAGGAGATTAACCTAAAATTACTACATAGATGGTATCTCTCCCCAGTTAAACTAAACCGTCTATACCGCAACAACTCTAAACGATGCTGGAGGTGTGGCCATGGTTCCAGAAACCTGGCCCATATATGGTGGTGGTGGTGCAATTCAGTTCAAAATTATTGGAGAAATATCATTGGAGAAATAGAAAAAATCCTTAACATTCAACTCCCTCTAGACCCCACAATTTGGCTATTAAGCAGACCCCCTAAAATTAAACTCAAACACGATCTCAAACTTTTCTACATAATGACCAATAGCGCTAGATATCTTCTAGCTAGAAATTGGAAAAATAAAGAGGTCCCCTCCCTAAAACTCTGGATTAACAGAGTCTCTAAATTCCTTGAATTGGAGGAATATTACTACATTAAATTTGCCAAAATGGACATTTACGCTGAAATCATCTCCCTTTGGGAACAATTCCTTAAGCAGTAAATTAAGCTACCTACTGCGAAACACAAGAATACCTTATTATAAGAACGCCCTTGGGCATTTTCCCCTTTAGAAAAGGGTGTATATGTAAACTCATAATGGTTCTTTAAGATAAGTAGGACCTCCCTTCTTTTCTTTCCTCTTTCCTTTTCTCCTTTCGTCTACTCTTCTTCTTATGTTTCTTACTCTTGTAAGACACTCTATTGTAGAAATGTAAACGTAAAATTTTACCGATTATGTACACTATCCAAGGAAGCTGCGACTTCCACAATGTATATTTATTTGAACAATAAAAATCAGTGTTAAAAAAAATAAAAAAATAATGATTAATGGGGGCGGAGCCAAGCCACCGAGAGAGATGGCTGCCTTTTGCTAAAGCTCTGTGGTCCCTGTACAAACTTGTTACCATTCAGGATGATCATATAGCTTAATTAAGTTTTTAATTGTGCATAGGAGTGACTTCTAACTTTATACCTCATTATCTACTGAGATGTTCTTCCCCTCTGTTAGCGGAACGAAGAAGGTGTTAGTGACAAGAGGACATCCGCGCCACGCAGCACCAATACCCGGCAGCCCGGAACCTCCCCTGTGCGAGCAGCAGAATCTCAGCAAATTAAACCCTTAAGAGACAAGCTGCCGGGCGGAGGATATCGCGGTTTGAACCGACACGTAGGGTGCCCTGCCTGAGAAGCCGCAACTGCTGCTAGCGCTGCAAAGCCTCACCCACGTGGCAAGCCAGAAGAGTAGGCCTCAGGACCGGAGACACAGTTGCAGCGCAACACCGGAGGAGTAACGCCATTCCACACAGAAACCCTGAACCGCGCAGCTATATCACGCTGCACAACACTGGTGGTAGACTCCGGATTAACTGCCGACCGGTAAGATTGCAATGGTTTAAGTGCAAAAGTATGAATCCTGAGGGGCCTACAATAAAAATGCCGGTGGCATAAAGTTATATAAAAGCCATATAAAAATACACGGCCAGACTGCGGGAGAGAGAAAACAAGTAGCCCACGCTATATAGCAGAGCCCTGAGACTGGCCTTTACCTACTGTGACTGTCAGTAAATAAATGCACAGAAATAAGTTAGGGGGGCTGCTAATAATCACCACTGTGGAGTGGCTATACAACTAAAAACTAGTAGCTCACAGTGCATCAAAGACTTTTACCTTGCTATCTGTAGGATCTTACAAGGCCCTTTGACAACACAATCTGAACTGAGAGCAGAGAGTAACAAGTAAGGCTGGTGAATACAAGCACATATAAAAATGTCTAGTAAAAGAAATATCAAGCCACACAAAGGTACACACTCTTCGGTTATGGAGAATTATTTAATATCTTCTGACCCTATGCTACACCCCAGCAAGTCTGCACAGGAAAGTGCAGGGCAGTCACAAGCAACTGAATCAGAGCAAAGCATATTATCACATCAGTATCTCACAAAGCATGATATTTCACATCTCTCCTCCAAGGAGGACATAAAGAATGCAATGACTGATTTCAAAAATATGTTTGGAGAGTTAAGGAGAGAGATATTGGGGTTGTGAGCAGGAGGGTCACCCAAATTGAGGAGAAACAGGAGACTCTCAGCTCAGACATGCAGCAACAAGCTAGCTATCTTCAGGCCCAAGAAGGCACAGTGCAAGGTCTCATGGACCGGATAGAGGACCTTGAGAACAGGAGCAGGCATAGCAATCTCCGCCTGCGTGGTGTTCCAGAAGATGTTGATCCCCCAGTCCTTCAACAATATATACAAGAATTTATCAGACACCTGAAAAACAACATAGGTGCGCAGGAAGTGCAAATAGAGAGGGCACACAGGGCGCTGCGCCCTAAACCACCTAATAGAGCCCCACCGAGAGACGTTATTATGAAATTTTTATCTTTCAAGGATAAAGAAGAGATCCTCAGGCTGGCGAGAGCGAAACACCCTCTCACATTCAGGGGTTCGGAAATACAAGTATTCTCAGATCTGTGCCCTGCAACACTACAGAAAAGAAGGGACTTAAGGCACGTTACCTCAGCTTTAAGAGAAAAAAGAATCCCTTACAGATGGGGATTCCCCACAAGCCTGATTGCCACCAAAAACAACGCTACCTATACCCTTAAATCCACAGAGGACATTCCCAACTTCACACAAGCCCTAGGCCTGGATATCAGGCCGATCTGAGGAGCAGATGAAATTCCCCAGGACCCCCCTAACAGAAACCGGGAGGCAGACCAGTAACCAAGAATATAGAACACTCCCTCTCCACAGGTTCTCTTGAATATGGTCCAGCTCCCCTATACCAGCAAGAGGCTGGCAACTCTGCTGTTCTCCCCTGTGAGAGCAGTAATTCTTTTTGAGGATAAATTTCCTGGACTGTTTACAGGACTGGTGAGGTTGTGTGTGTATAAATATAGGTTACTCTATCATGTTTGTTTAATCTGTGCTTCCCTGATCCCAGCCGCATAACATTTTGTTTCACATACGGATAAGTATAACCTTAAATATAGCAGATAAGTATAGCCCCTAAATATGCATATGTGTCTCATACCATTAACTGTACTGAATATGTTTGAGTATAATGCTGGAAATGATGTTGATGTAACCTGACTCTCCCCCTTTTCTTAGTAGCGCTAGCTCTATACCTTGTCTTTGATGTAATACATTACACCCCTATGACCTAACAGACCTTCGCACTAATCAATCTTTATAATGAGTCTATTCGATAAAGGGACAGGGGAACATGCACGCGACTGAACACAGACAAGATTCAGGGGGGGGGGGTTGGGACGCAAACACATGTTGAACACCTACGACAGCACTAACTGATCAGGCGGACAGAACCAGGAAATGCGCATCTCATACCCAGTCACGGATAGCTCTGATGTCTGATTCTCACCCCTCTTGACGGATTCTTGCTAATATGGGACAGAAGCTAGCATGACTCACGATTATTTTAGAAGATAGAGGGCTGCTGTAGTGGGGGACTTAGACAACACACTGGACACATAAGACCGACACTCTCACAGGACCTGAACCATGTGGAGCATGTACTTTTTCTTCACAGATCATTCCGAATTACAAAGTTATTATTAAATGTTGATGTTACAAACAAGTAATACAGGGACAACTACCCCTGTTTGGTTAAGTAGTTAATACAGTTATTATTTTTAGAAATATAGAGCAAGCTACTGATTGTTTAATATTACACTTGCAATAGACTGTTCTATAGTATTTATATTGCAGATTAATGCTTAATTGGTCCTCCGACCAGAGGACATCTTCTTCTTTTCCTTTTCTCTAGAACTGTTCCTATCTAGGAGTCTCCCCCCGCTGTGGTACTCTTCTACCTCTCCTCGTCTAACTTACTATTTACCTTGACCTGATATAGAGGCTTCTATTCTCCTTCCCCCCCCTTTCCCCCCCCCCTCCTTGCCCCTCTTTCCTCTTCCTTCACTTCCCCCCCCCCTCTCTCCCCTCTTTTGTCATAAATGTGCTGCCCCTCCTGGTCTCTCCTTTTCCTGGTCCTATACCTATATCTCCGTTGCCGACTCCCCATCTCTGCGATGTCGCAGCGTCAACCAGCCCCTAGGCCACATCCACTAGAGCTTATCACTATCAACACAAAAGGATTAAATAGCCCGAATAAGCGCTCTATAGTCCTCAGAGACTTACGGAAAATGGGAGGTGACATAGTTTACCTGCAAGAAACCCACTTCTCCATTAATCATGAACCAAAATGGATGGACCGCACTTATCCAAATGCTTATTTTGCCTCAGGCCCTGAAAAAAAAAATGGAGTGGGAATACTCTTTCGTGTAGGCACCCACTTCTCACTATCACAAATTTATCGAGACCCTGAGGGTAGATTCCTACTCATCACTGGTACACTGCACAATAGGCCTATAACATTAGCAAACATTTACTGCCCTAATGTGTCCCAGCACCTCTTTCTTCAGAAAGTCTCTCATAGGATTCTTGAAATGCAGATCGGTGTTCTATTTCTCGGCGGAGACTTTAATACCCCCACTGACCCCTCCCTCGACACCTCCGATGGTATATCCAGCGCTCCACAGAAAGTTCGTAGGCGTATGATCGCTACGCTTGCGGAACTTGCGTTGCACGATATATGGCGCATTCACCACCCACAGGCCAAAAACTACACCTTCTACTCGCACCCACATCGGAAATACTCTCGTATTGACTATATATACACCAGTTCTACAGGTCTTATTGTTACGAAAAGTAGCAATATTCATGCGATCACTTGGTCGGATCACGCACCAGTGAGCTGTTCAATCCAATGGCCCACCACACCAATCACACCTGTGTGGAAATTGGATGACACATTACTCTCAGATACGATATTCCATCTGGATGTTAAGGGTGCCATAGCTGAGTACTTCCTTATAAATGACAGCGATCGTATGAAGGCCACTACTATATGGGAAGCGCACAAGTGCACCATTAGAGGCTTACTTGTCAAGCAAAAAGCAAAGCTCAAGAGATTGGGAAGAGAGCGTTATGCCAGACTTTTATCCCAGGTAGAACAAGCTGAGCTCGCTCACAAAAATTGTCCACAGGATGCAACTCGACTAGATCACTTGGTCGCAACTAGGAAAAAATTGCTTCAGTTCCTTCAGGAAGGGTACCAAAAGCAGGCACTAATTTTAAAACAATTGTACTATGAGCAGGGTGATAAGCCTGGAAAGCTCTTAGCTAGAGCAATTGCGAGGAAACGAGTCAAGGCATATGTACACCATATGACAGATGCTCAAGGCATAATCAAGTCTGATGCTAATTCCATCGCGGAGGTCTTCAGGACCTATTATGAATCCTTGTATAACCTGCACACTACTGAACAGGTGGAAGGAGCACCGGGTGCTCAGGAGAGCGATCTCGAAAATACCCGGTCATATCTGGAAGTCACAGAGATCCCCAGATTGGCAGATGCAGCCTCAGAATTCTTGGACTCCCCGTTCACAGATGAAGAGGTACATAAGGCTATAAAAGATCTCCCGTCGGGAAAGGCACCGGGACCAGATGGATTCGGTCTCAAATATTATAAGCTTTATGCGGACATCCTAGTTCCGAAACTAGTGAGAATGTTCAATAATCTATCTGACAGCCCGGATTTACCTGGTTCCATGCTTGAAGCTCATATAGCAGTAATTCATAAGCATGAAAAACCTCCTGATAGGCCAGAGAGCTATAGGCCAATATCTCTCCTCAACTCAGACGTGAAAATATTGGCGAAGGTTCTGGCCACCCGGCTAAACAGATTCTTACCAAACCTGGTCTCAACAGTGCAAGTGGGGTTCATTCCTTCCAGAGAGGCAAGGGATAACACCCTGAAGGTGTTGCAGCTGATAACCCATGCCCAGGAATCCAAGGTGCCACTGGCCCTGGTCACAACAGACGCTGAAAAAGCGTTCGACCGGGTCAGTTGGGATTTTATTCATCTAACTCTCCTTAAGTTCGGGTTTGGACAGAGTTTCATTACCAAGGCAATATCGCTGTATTCTGCCCCTAACGCAAAAGTTCGGGTAAATGGCACTCTGTCGGAGACCTTTCAGATCAGAAACGGTACGAGACAGGGCTGTCCACTATCGCCCCTTCTCTTTGCCCTAACCATTGAAGTGTTGGCAGGTAGAATCAGGGAGAACCGGAGGGTGCGGGGGATTGTCGTGGGCGGAGTGGAACACAAACTGTCCATGTACGCGGACGATGTCCTCCTCACTCTCGCAGACTCGGGAGATTCTCTGAGGGCTGCATTGAGGGAAATTGAGATTTTCGGAGGGTCTTCGAACTTCCTTCTCAACCCCACTAAATCGGAGATATTGAATATCTCAGAACCCACTGAGGCCTTTGCCGGCAACAAATCAGGGTGTCCGATAAGAGTGGCGGAAAATAAAATCAATTACCTAGGTATCCTCATCACACCTAACCTCTCTGAGATAATCGAGCTGAACTACGGAGGTATCCGAGACAACATCCTTAAAGATCTACTTAACTGGAAAAAGAAGACCATCTCATGGATGGGTCGCATTGGAGTCGTAAAAATGAATATTCTCCCAAGAATACTCTATATCATGCAGACAGTTCCGGCGTTGGCAGCTTCTCCCTACCTGCGGCAAATTCAAACTGCAATAGAAACGTATATCTGGAATGGGATTAGGCCGAGAATTAAACGGAGTACCATCTATCTGCCCAGAGAGAGGGGAGGCCTGGGAGTGCCATTGCTGAGAGAGTATCAGAGCGCTATCTTCTTACAGCGGATAGTAGAATGGTGTGGAAACTCCTCTAACAAACGGTGGATTCAGGTGGACAATGATATTCTTAGGAGCAGAAATGTGGGAGCGATGGCCTGGGTATCACAGGGGAGCCGGCCGAGAGCTATTTCCTTGTACCCTATGATCGCTGACACATTTACTATTTGGGATAAGACCTTGACAGGAGGCTCCTTTGTGTCAACAAGGACCTCCCCGAACATACAGGTCTGGGACAATCCAGACCTGGGTATGGAAATTAAATCCTATTTGCAGGGCACTACGCATACCCTAGCTGAGACGACAATCTCGAATATCCTACACGATGGACAGCTCAAACCACAAAATGACCTCCTTGAGTGGGATCACGAGATGTTTAAGTCTTGGTACCGATGTGCTCAAATAGCGCATTACGTGAATTCACATAGAGAGTGCGCTGCGCTGTCCAGACAAAGAACGCAATTTGAAAAGATGTGCATAATGACTCAAGCTCCAGCCCATCTAATTTCGCAACTATATAAGATCCTACTGACTGAAGACAGTCTGAAACTTCCGTCATATGCAGTGGCCTGGCAGACGGAACTAAAGATAGATATATCGGCCGATGACTGGTCGAGGATCTTCGCGAGAGCTAAGAAAGCCTCTATATCAGCGAGAGTACAGGAGATGCATTATAAGCTTCTGAGCCGATGGTATCTAACTCCTTCCAGGCTCCAAAAGATCTACCCTCAGACTGGGGGGGGGGGGGGAGTGCTGGAGGGGGTGTGGAGAGAGGGGAACAATTCTACACATTTGGTGGGAGTGCCCGCACATAAGACTATACTGGGAGGAGGTGTTGGGAACAATGCGTAATCTTCTGAAAATTATAATTCCCCCAAATCCCACGTACTTGATATCTCACGGGATCCCCAAGATAGCTAGAGAGGACAAGTACTTCCTTCTCCTACTAATGTTGAATTGCGCGAAGGCGCTTATCCCTGTTCACTGGAAAAGCAAGCAGATCCCAACCGTACAGGAATGGAGGATCAGAGTTGAGGACTCACTCGGTCTAGAGAGATATCACTTCCTAAAGACTGGGAGGATAGCCACACATGAAATGATGGTCCTGACTTGGGAGGGTAGGGGACTATAACTCAGACCATTAGGATTCAAAAGATCCGTCGCACGCTACCTAACCTGCCCCTGCCCCCTACGCTGCTTCTGTTAAATCTCTCCTCTTACCCCCTTCCTCCTCCCCCTGGTCCCCTTCAGCCCTTTCCCCCAATAGCCCCCTTACCCTGCACTCCTCTTCCCTCCCTGTATAACCCCTCCTTCTCCCCCTCTTTTTTTTTTTCCCTCTCTCCCCTACCCCTCTCCCTCTCTATTCCCTCCTTTACTCCTTAAACACCTTTCTGTGAATATGTGAGGCTCCATAATACACTCAGCTATGTGTAGATTTAAAGCTGAGCTTTCAAGCTGACAATATATCTGCCTTACGTATAAATTTTAGACTACAACTAATTTGTTTACTTTAAGCTTACATATAATTGTCATGAATAGTTAGAGCACTTCTGCTCGTTACAAAAAGCACATTGTCTTTTGATCAGTTAATGCTTTTAATATACTGTTGGTTGAGACCATACAACGCACCCCATATTGATTCCTTGTCCAGACTCGGGACTTAACATTGATCTTGCTGCATCTGCCCATGATATGACTTGTGTAACAATGTTCAATGTAATGTTTATCCGTGAATTTATTGTACAAACTGTCTTACCACAAATAAAGCTTGTTGGTTTAAAAAAAAAAAAAAAAAAATTAATGTTATCTTCACATATTTATTTAAAAATACATTTAATTTAATAAATATTTCAATTTTAAAAATAATTATTTTAAACATATTATAGCATTATAAGTATTTATAACCATAACCAATGCCTTTCTGTGCTTCTTCTCCATATCTTTATAAGATATATAGATATATAGAGATATAAGTAAAGGCTTTAAGCCAGCTTTAAAGATGGTAAGAATTACTTCATCATTAGTCTACAAATGCTCTAAAGCAAGGACTTCTAGTAAAGGCCTAAAATATAAACCCCACATCAGCTGTTTTTTTTTTTGCTTGACCCAGATGAAGAAAAGACAACTGGCGATCTGAAAAAAAATCAGATCAGAGTGATGCGCATCTGGCCAGCAGTATACACGCTGATGGCAGATGTCCTCACATTGCAAACTCACTGGTGTTGGGACCCTCATTAAACACTGTACTGTAAGGTGCAGCATTTGAGGCAGATGTTTTTTCTGCTTGACCCAGATGAAGAAAAGACAACTTGCGATCTGAAATAAATTCAGATCAGTTCAGACTGATGCGCATATGGCCTGCAGTATATGCTCTGATGGCAGAATTCCTTCAAGGATTCCTTTAACGATTTTTATATTACTAAACTGTAAGTATCTAAGGTAAGATTTTCTGAGATTAACAAGTCTGTAAGATCTTTGTGCAAGACATCTCATTACCACACTAGATTGTGAATACAGATCCTGCTCCAAGAGCCTACAGACATGTGCAGTGAGGTCAGATCATTTCTCACATTTCTTTCACGCTTTTTCTTTATTTTCCCATTTCATAGAAATCTTTAGCTTTAATTTGGTTCTGTATGTTTAAAACTTTCTGTACTTTTCAAGGCTTATTGAAAAATCTCTGTGACACTACAACTTGAATCATAACACCAACAATAAAGCATAATTACACTTACACTGCTATAACTTTAATAAACTGATATTACCACAAATTGAATGTCTTAAATCCTCTCTCACTGCACATATCTGAATAATGTAATAATGTTAAGGATATTGGCAAAGAGAATACAATGATATAATTAATGTGTTTGCACTTATATCCTCAATGCAATGCCTTGGCGTAGGGACACCAATAATACTACTAGGTTATAAGCACCTTGCAGCTGGTTTACAATTTTAACTGAGAACTGCAGCACCCTGGAACAGGGACTACCATGTCTGTGACACTAAACTTCAATGTCTACAGTCACTGTGGGACAAGTACTACTATTAGATTTGTGAAGCAGAGAGTTCTAGTAAAGCACAGGATTTGATACCTCATGGGATGGTCCTGTATTTTATACCTCAGATTAGAAACTGAAAAAAATACTGCATTATAATGTACAGTGTGTCATGCACCTATGTTCTTGCATTGGATGAAAAATCCATACAAGATGTGCATAGACTGATTCATATCTGGCAAGCAGTATAACAAAGACTGGAATACTCTATGGCAGTGGCAGGAAGATTGAATATTTCAAAGGGACTAGTGTTGTCACATGCTGAGTGTAGTCTTACATCAGGGATTTCTTTTATTTCTCTACACTGTAAGTATACAGAGGTAAGTTCTCCTTAAATACAAGATTGTAAGCTCTTTGAGCAAAGCACTGAAACACAAGATTGTAAGCTCCTTGGAACAGGGTCTGTACTACTTACATCATTGGAAATCCTTTAGAGCAGGGAGTCCTATTGTACCAAATAAATGTATTGTTTTTAATAGCGTGAGATAAACCCTCCATTTAATTAGTTCAGAAAAGGAATAAATATACAATGGATAGAACATACAAATTATTCCACAGAGTGTATTACTAACTAAAAATGCATTTTTAATATGGCAACCCTTATTCTCCTGTCAGTTTAAACCAGTAGTGTAGCAAACTGTAAAATACATGAGGCTTAAATAACACAGCATCAACCATAGGCAGCCTGTTTCGCTACTTTGGGACTCTTTCTCACTCAAGTCATTATGGTTGATGCTGATGTTCTTGAGCATTACACCCTTTGCTATAGGGCTGTCCATTATATTGAAATGGATTTTGAATTATAAGTTGCAATTTTGCACAGATAAGTATATTTGTTTTTTGCTAAGATTAATACAACAGAGGAATGAGCCCCAAATGGGCCAAACAGGCTGTCTATGGTTGGTGCTGCTGTTCTGCTCAAACATTCATTTCATGCTTTGTAAGTGTGGTTACGAAAATTAATGTAATCCTCAGCAAAACTGGCATATAGCCGTAAACCTGAAATCAATGCTTAAGTCCAATAACATAGCACCTACATCATACTGAAGAGCCCCAACGAGGGCGAAACAACCTGCCTATAGTAAAAAAAAAAACTTTACAATTGTAGTATTACAATATATTATCCCCATGCAAGACATTTCTCTTTTTGTACTGAGTTTGTATGTAAGCATTACTACTATAGAATAATGAGGCTTCCATATATCATAAGATTCAAGACTTTGCCTGCTTTCCAAGTGCCCTTGATATATTAAAAGGGTACCTACCTAAAACTATTGAATGGTCAGATGTTCTGCACATATCTGCAATAAATATGTTTTTATATTTATTTATGAGGACACAAAGTAATATCTGTTAATGATAGCAGCATCTGGATCACCTGAAAACCCCTAGCAGTTATGTCCATACTTAGTTTAGCACAGGCCTCCATTTCCCAAATTGCCTACTTGTCTCATTTGTCAGTGCCATAACGGTCTAGCTATCTATAATAGGACCACTACTCGGATAAACAGACAAGCCTCTCTTAGAAAATGTAACCCACACTGCATAAATGAAAACTTCAAAATCCTCACATTTTTATATACATAAAAAAACAAGCTCATCATACTGTAACACACCTAGTAAAAAGGCTTAATTACAGGATTCTGAGAACTTGAAAGACAGCCCTATTAATACTTTGATATCAGCTATTTAGATATTTTAAATTGCACTTCTGATATCAAATATCTTGTGTCAGATTAAAGTATTTGCCAAAGAAAGAGGATAACTATATTATTTGTTTACAAACTGAATAATAAAGTATGCATTTGTGCACGTCTAGTAAATTCTTTATTAAATATAATGTTTTAATTCTTAAGAGCATGTTTTGTTAAATGTTTGCAGTACACTACAGGTTAAATCCTATGGGACCTACTATAGGGATATGAAAAATATTCTTGTTCTTTCAGGATTCAGATAGAACATTGTAGGCAATTTTAAACGATTTTTCAATTTACTCCCATTCTCAAATATGCTTAATTCCATTGATATACTTTGCTGAAGTAAAAAAACACATTAACATTTAAAAGTACAGTTACACTCATAATAACACTATCTGATAAAAAATATTAAATAAAAATATTGCATTAAAAAGTTATAAGGTCTTAAAAATATGAGGTCTCAGGTGTTATAAAAAAAATACTGCAAAGGGCTTTAACACAGAGATATATACATAAACATGTTTAAATATATACAGTATATGCATGTATATATATATATATATATATATATATCTGTTTGTCAGGCAAACCAGCTCAAAGAAAAAAGACCTGGATTAATGGTATGGCGAAGAGAAACCTCTGACAAAAATATCACAAGTTATTATCTTACAAAAAAAGAAAAGGGAATTGACAGAAAAAAGATAAAGAGTACAGAAAAGAAAAGGATTCCTTATAAGCTGTTGAATTTTATTGCCATGGCCATGGCTTATGTTTTTATTCACTGTGGTTAGCAGTATATATTTTTATAATATATTTGTTTAGTCAATAAATTGTTCAGTTCATTGCATCAATTGAGTGTATTTCGATTCTTTGCTTTTTTGGGTCTGGTTCAGTGTGAGTGCTGGTTATTACAAGTCTGATATAATTTTATGGTGTTTTACATGAGAAGTGCTGGCTAAGGAATCCTTTTCTTTTCTGTACTCTTTATCTTTTTTCTGTCAATTCCCTTTTCTTTTTTTGTAAGATATATATATATATATATATATATATATATATATACACACACACAAACAATATACCTGTGTGCATATATATATATGCATGTACATATGTATTTATGTTTATATACATATCTACAGACATATAAACACTTAAATACATATATTATCTTAAACAAATCCCAGCACAATACTAAGAAATATAGTATATAAGTGCATACTAAGAAATATAAGTATATAAGTGCATTTGAGCCTTTTGTAGTTAAGTGTTAAGTAGATGAAAACATGAAAACATATTTATGCAATATTCATAAGTGTTTAACTGTGTATTTACTAAATATATCTCACATTCCAATGTTCTGCACAAAGGGGAATATGCTTTATGTATTTTTAAATAGATATTCCCATATATATCTGTATATATCTAGACCTATACATAATCAAGTATATATATATGTATATGTGCTTCATACAAATATTGGACGACCTATAGGTGATTGGTTACTGGACGTAGCTGGGTTCACACAATGTCTTCAAAAAGTTCAACCTTAGGCCCCACCATTGATCCCACCACATATATTTTTCCTACTAAGCAGTCATTTTATCCCTTCGGTTGCCAGTAACAGATATGCAGAGCAGTGATGTGACCCCCTTGGTTGCAAGAAGTACACACCCAGCAATGATTGAACACCCCCATGGTTGCCTGTAACACATATAATAGAAAATGCACAGTGTAACTTATTTTTTAGCCATATTTCTAATGAATAAAGGCCTAGAAGGGCCTTTACAATAAGCTGACAGGGGTCTTTAAAAATACTGGACATTTAAGTGTCCAGTATTTTTGTACAGATTTTGCTGGACAGCCTGCTAAAATACTAGACTGTCCCATTGAATTCTGGACACCAGGCAACCCTATTCACAGCTACAGCATGGGTTAGCATACAGATGCAGGTGATGTGTTTGGAGCTGCAACACTTACAACTACATCATGTGCTGGCATACAGAGGCTGGTGATATGTGTTTGGGGCTGGAGCACTTACAACTACAGCATGTATTGGCATACAGATTCAGGTGATATGTGTTTGGGGCTGGAACACTTACAACTACATCATGTGCTGGCATACAGAGGCAGGTGATATGTGTTTGGGGCTGGAGCACTTACAACTACATCATGTGCTGGCATACAGATTCAGGTGATATGTGTTTGGGGCTGGAGCACTTACAACTACATCATGTGCTGGCATACAGAGGCAGGTGATATGTGTTTGGGCTGGAGCACTTACAGATACAGCATGTATTGGCATACAGAGGCAGGCGATATGTGTTTGAGGCTGAAGCACTTACAACTACAGCATGTATTGGCCTACAGAGGCAGGTAATATGTGTTTGGAGCTGCAGCACTTACAACTACATCATGTGCTGGCATACAGAGGCAGGTGATATGTGTTTGGGGCTGGAGCACTTACAACTACATCATGTGCTGGCATACAGAGGCAGGTGATATGTTTTTTTGGGCTGGAGCACTTACAACTACAGCATGTATTGGCATACAGAGGCAGGTGATATGTGTTTGGGGCTGGAGCACTTATAACTACACTATGTGCTGGCATACAGAGGCAGGTGATATGTGTTTGGGGCTGGAGCACTTACAGCTACAGCATGTATTGGCATACAGAGGCAGGTGATATGTGTTTGGGGCTGGAGCACTTACAACTACATCATGTGCTGGCATACAGAGGCAGGTGATATGTGTTTGGGGCTGGAGCACTTACATCTACAGCATGTATTGGCATACAGAGGCAGGTGATATGTGTTTGGGGCTGGAGCACTTACAACTACATCATGTGCTGGCATACAGAGGCAGGTGATATGTTTTTCGGGCTGGAACACTTACAACTACATCATGTGCTGGCATCTAGAGGCAGGTGATATGTGTTTGGGGCTGGAGCACTTACAACTACATCATGTATTGGCATACAGAGACAGGTGACATGTGTTTGGGGCTGGAGCACTTACAACTACATCATGTGCTGGCATACAGAGGCAGGTGATATTTGTTTGGGGCTGGAGCACTTACAGCTACAGCATGTATTGGCATAAAGAGGAAGGGGATATGTGTTTGGGGCTGCAGCACTTACAACTACCTTTAAATCCAAGACCACCAATGAATCCTACAACATTAAACAAACTATCAGATGCACAGACCACCATGTAGTATATCTTATTGAATGTGGGTGTGGCCTACAATACGTGGGCCAGACCACAAGAAAGTTAAGAGGCAGAATTCGAGAGCACCTCCTACAAATAAAGTGGAAGAAAATAGACCTGCCACTCTATAAACATTTCAAAGAGGTACATGGAGGAAAAAATGAAAGCTTCAAGTATATGGCAATCTGTAAACTAAATAAAGACTGGAGAGGGGGAAATATGGAAGCACTAATGTTGAAAACAGAGTCCAAATGGATTTTCCATTTGGATTGCATTTATCCCAAGGGACTAAATGCCAACTTTGAAATAATCCATTTATTTTAAAAAATCTAAGTCTGAGAACAATTATAACGAGATCTATAATTAATGATGAAACAGATTCTCCCCTAATATCTTCAGCAAGATCATGTACCATAAACACAAGAAGGTGAAAAATACCTCTATATATTAGATCGTTAATGAATTATCTATACTCTTCTAAAAAAAGAAATTTACTCTATTTTTAGAGCTCCTAATTGTAGTTTCCAATTGGAAGCAACGGAAATATCTAGTTGAGATATAGAAGTGAATTAACTTAATATGGTAAAATATGCTGTATATTATGCCACATAGGATTATTATTATATTTGTAAATCCTGGAATATGGAAGCCTAAAATCATTTGAACTTTCCCCAGCTTAGAATAGGGGACACTACCCATTGGAATTACTTTAGATAGTAATCAGCGCTTTTTGAGAGATCATCCACGAGTTCCAAACAGAATAAATTTTAAAGACTTAACTTTATACTTGGTTAATAAGTCTGCCCTCAAATTATATACAAACCCGCTTCCAAAATGGCTTCGTGAGTACCGGAAATAGCCCAACTGGAAGTACGCATACTTTAGACTTCCGGCTTAAAGATAACCGGAAGTACGCACGTTATGACTTCCGGTTTTGCGAAAAATGGCCATGAAGATTTGGTGGGCAATCCGGCTCCATCCGAGTCAGTCTGGCGCCAAAATTGCAAAAGAACAACTTTAAACTACACTATATAAGGTCAGTGTACACTTAGCCTCACTATGTCTTGAAAAAGGTCCTTCAGAGGGCCAAAACGCGTGGACGGATATCGATACACGATTTGTGAGGCTTACCATATTTCCAGGATATAACCTATTGGGGTAAGTTTATTTACCAATATTCCAAACCCCATAGGCTTTTTGTTTAGTGCACTTTGTTTTTCTTTTTTACTAATTGTATGTACAGATTTTACTTGGATTACTACATCCCCAGGATTATTGGCCACTTCGGACCCTATCGAGGGATATCAACAATTGGACTTTATTTGACTTTCAACCATTTCATTTAAGATATATATTATTGTGAAGTTTTGTATTGATTATATTGTTTGTTAAATTGCATATTTAGAACCATCACCCTCTGGGGTATTTGATTTCACTAGTCACTAGAGATTCCACTCCAATCTATTTTGTTATTTTGTTATTTTTATTACTTTTTTATTACTGTTATATATAGCACCACTTGGGTAGGAACATACCGGTATTGTTCATTCTAGGATAGGATCATGTAGATTGAGTTCGTGCACATTTGTCAGGATTTATATATTTGAATAAGTTGATTTTTTTTTTAATAAGTTGATTTTTGACAAGTTGATTTATTTTTAATACAGATTGTGATTTTTTGCTTGTTTTCTTTGACACATAGGACAAATTTTATGTTCACATCCACTGTGTTTCACTATTAGATATCATCCCAGTTTTTAGGTTTAATATTAGATATTTCACAATTATTGTACTATCCATAACTAGATCTTCTGTGAATCTAGTCGCCTTTTATATTGTTAACAGGATATTTGAATCCTGTCATTAGTCTTAACCTTATCGTGGATACCTTATTTTTGTTATATATATTTTAGATTAATACAATATCATTCATGGTCCTTTAAGAATTGACACTATTCATCTGTGGAAATAGTAAATCCCAACCTGTTTTCCTCCCTCCTGACATTCGCGCTGGGAGTGGACTGTGCTAACTAGTGATGTAAATGCTAGTCTAGCAGCAGGTAATGGTCGGATATGATAATTAAATCATTACACAGCACGTCTTGACTTCAGAGTAGTAGACAGTTCACTTGAGAGACAGAACGGCTGGGCTCAGGCGCCTGTCAGATTTTTTAGCCTCCCTGTAGCGCCCCTGGGAGTGGAACTGTGACTGTCTACTGTCTTGAGATGGTGGGGACTAGGGAGGCTGGGAGCCAAGCTTTTTGCGCCCCTCGGAATTATGCGCCCGGGGCAACCACCCCTGTGGCCCCCCACACTATGCCACTGTCTGGAGTTTAATTAAGCAGCGCTCCTATGGCTAGCTTTGCAAAAAACAAAACACAGGACAGGAGCAAAAGAAGCAGGTGATGGGCGTAAGGTAAGTACAGTTTTGAGGGGTTAAATCTTTCTTATTTTCTTGCAGGTGTCACTAGGTTAATGTGACATATTCCTGCACATAGTGCAGACTTATGCAACATTCATTTTTACTGTCCCGCCCACTACCAACAAACTATACAATAGCAATAAAAAAAGGGTTAATGAATCTTGATCATACATTCATATATACATCTAAAACGATGTCTGTGGCCATTTTAGAATGTATTGCATGTGCACAACATAATAGAATTATTCCAAATAATAAATTGGAATTCTGGCAAATATGTTGAAAATACAATTTTTCCACTTCTGGTTATAGACGAGAGATCATTTTTAAAAATTAATTGAGCATCACTTAAAGGAACATTCCAGCCAACATTGGAATCCACATGGATACATTTCAGATTTGAATAGAAGCATTTTTATAATATACATGTATTAGCAAAAATGCTTCTAATAAAAGCTATAGCTGTTTCAAAAGAGTATTTGAGTATGCACCGTGCACCAGCATTTTAAATACAGCACTTGCTCAGAGAGCCTAAGGTGCTTGTACCATCTGGTAATGACTGAATTTGTTAAAATATGACATGATACAAGCCCCACTGGCCCTCTGAGCAGCTGCAGCACTTAAAATGCTTGTGTACTGAGAATATCTAGTTATGCTTCACATGCACGTGCATAGAAAAATGTTAACACTAAAACAGTTATAACTTTTAATAGAAGCATTTTTGCAAATACATCTATATTGTAAATGTGTTTCTATTCAAATATGTAATTCATCTATGTGCAATTAAATTTTCACCGGAATGTCCCTTTAACCTATCTTCCTGAGATTATTTTTAGTGGGTATTCCTTCCATTAACACCTGTAGCTATGTTAAAGCAACATGGAACCCAAACATTTTCTTTCATGATTCAGATAAAGAATACAATTTAAAAAAGTTTCTTTATTATCGGTTTTGCTTCCTTCTCTTTGAGGGCTCTAGCAGTACTAACGTGACTTCTTGGATTATCTCGCCAGAGCGAAGAGATTTAGCTCATCAAGCCCTAAGTACCAGGGTTTGTATATACAGGCAGAGATAAAATAATGAAGAGTTTGAGTGTATAAATTGCTCTCGATGCAAGTTCAGCCCATATGAATGAGTTATGATTTCAAAATGTAAAACCAGCTATTTTATATACATAAACAAACATAAAGAGGCAATTTTCCATACATGTTATACCCTGCAGCTAGTTTAAAAAAACATTTCAAACAAGTTAAGGAGAACCAAATTTTACAGCACACTGTCCCTTTAACCATTGTTAAAAAAAATTATTGAGTACAACATCCCATGAAAGTGATACAAATGATAATTTTAGTCAATATATTATTTTAAGCTACAGAGCAGTGTCTTGCAACCTGCAAAGCTGACTCCATCATTGTTTCATTTTCCACTAAGTTGTTTCAGAGAAAAAGGAAGTTCCTGAACACCGGTTATTCTCATTAATCGTTCCTAATCACTTTATCCTGTTCTTGTATTTGGCTTGGGACTATATGAATATATGACTTTGTGTCTAAGATTTCTGGCCATTTTCTAGCTGTGATAAAATTAATTGTTGTGCAATATTGTATTAAAGGGACATGAAACCCAAACTGGTTATTTTATCAGTCAGATAGACCAAACAATTTTAAATAACTTTAAAATGTATTTCTATTATCTTATTTGTTTTGTTCTCTTTGTATCCTTTGTTGGAAAGTATACATAGGCAGGCTCAGAAACTGCTAATTGGTGGCTGTACATTTTAAAATATAAATTAACATACTAGGTGAGTGTGAAATGTTTTAAATACACCTTGTTTGCTGCAATAATTTTTCAATAGCCATACTTGCCCACCACTTGCTTTATCTGGAGGAGACAATCCGGACCTGTTAATGGAGTAGCTAAAGCTAGCAACTGTATTTTGTTAGCAAAATATCTCTTGTATGCTGTATCTTACCATCTCTGCTGAAGTCAATTAGGGACTGATATGTGTCAAGGTTAGGTGTGTAAAACCTGTAGTGTGCACTTGCAATTCTGAAAAGTGGAAAGCCCACAATTTTTTTTTTACTGCACATTTGTAAACATTTTATATTATAATCTCAAAGTGTCTACTGTTTCTTTAAGGACTAATTGCTCAGTCTGATAAAAAACTGAAAAAAAAAACCTACTGCTTTATTTGTAGACAGTGACAATCCTCAAAAACAAACAGCCATTGTGTTTTAAATGGCCTTTTTTAAATGCAACAAAGTAAAAAAAATATATTACATAAAGGGTTTAACACAGCCACATGGAGGAGTGCTATAAAAGTGGGCATGCCTCAACCCCAAAGGCTTTCATTCACACCCTGGTACCTCATATCCTGGTCCTCCTGGGAAACCTCACAAGCATTTATGTATCTAGCCCAATTACTTTTTTCTGTGATGTAAACTAGATGCAAAATAAATAAAAAAAATCCACTGGCAATCTATCTATCTATCTATTCAGTTTTATAAAGCGCAGCTAAACAACCCGTGTGGGTCTCGAGGTGCTGATAGGCACCTATAAGGTGTGAGTAGAAATGGAGTTCAGTCAAAGAGCCAGGTTTTGAGGTCCTTTCTGAACTTTGTTAGGTCAGTGACTTGTCTGAGGTGAAGAGGGAGGGTGTTCCAGGTTTTGGCTGCTTGATAAGAGGTATTTCTTATGCGGGGGATGAGCGCGAGGGCTCGGTTGGCTGATCACAGTTGCCTGGTGGGGGTGTAGAAGATGACACAGTGGTTTAGGTATTCGGGGCCGATGTTGTGGAGGGACTTGAAAGCGTGAGTGAGAAGCTTGAAGGTGATCCTTTTGTTGATGGGGAGCCAGTGTAGGTCTTGTAGGTGTTTTGTGATAGGGCATTGGCGACGGATGTTGAGGATAAGTCTGGCGGCGGCGTTCTGGACTCGTTGGAGTCTCTTTTGGAGCTTGATGGTGGATCCGGCGTAGAGCGCGTTGCCATAGTCTAGTCTGCTGCTGACGAGTGCGTGGGTTACAGTTTTTCTGGTGTCTGGTGGGATCCATCTGAAGATTTTTTGTAGTAGGTGGAGCATTTGGAAGCCTGCCGAGGAGACGGCGTTAACTTGTCGGTTCATGGATAGTGATGAGTCTAGGATGAAGCCTAGGTTTCGTGCATGGTCAGTGGGGATTGGAGGGGGTCCAAGGGCTGTGGGCAAGCAGGAGTTGTTCCAGGCTGAGTTTTCGGGTCCAAGGAGGAGTATTTCTGTTTTTTCTGCATTCAGTTTGAGGCAGTTGTTATTCATCCAGGAGGCGATTTCTGTGAGCCCTTCATGGACGTTTCTCTTGGCGGTGCTGGGCTCTCTTGTGAGAGAGATGATTAGCTGAGTATCGTCTGTGTAGGAGATGATGTTGAGGTTGTGGTATCGGGCGATGGCTGCCAGGGGCGCCATGTAGATGTTGAAGAGTGTTGGACTGAGTGAAGAGCCTTGTGGAACCCCGCAGTTGATTCCTGTGGGCTTGGAGGCGAAGGGAGGGAGTAAGACTTTCTGGGTTCTCCCGGTGAGGAAGGAGGTGATCCATTCCAGGGTCTTATCTCTGATGCCGGCTTCATGGAGTCTTGAGCAGAGGGTGTGATGAGAGACAGTGTCAAAAGCGGCTGAGAGATCTAGGAGGATGAGGGCGGTGGTTTCTCCTTGGTCGAGCAGGGCATGGATGTCATCTGTGGCGGCGAGGAGGGCGGTTTCGGTGCTGTGGTTGCTCCTGAAACTGGATTGGGAGGGGTCTAGTGTGTGGTTGGCCTCTATGTGCTCAATGAGTTGTGCGTTGATGGCTTTTTCAATGACTTTAGCTGGAAAGGGGAGCAGGGAGATGGGGCGGTAGTTTTTTGGGTCCTTAGGGTCTGCTGTGGGTTTTTTTCAGGAGAGGCCTCAGATCCACGTGCTTCCATTCTTCTGGAAAGGTGCCTGTCTCGAGGGAGCAGTTAATGGTGCCGCAGAGTACTGGGGCGATGATGTTGTCTGCTTTGTTGAATATGTGGTAGGGGCATGGGTCTGAGGGTGCTCCGGAGTGGATGGATTTCATGGTTCTGAGGGTGTCTTCAGTGGTGAGAGGGTTCCAGAGGGTCTGAGGGGGATTGGAGGTGCATTTTGGTGGCTTGTCGATGGGGTTAGGTTGTGTGGCGATGTTGTGGTGGGTCTGAGGGGTGAAACTGTTGCAAATGTCGGCAATCTTGCGGTGGAAGTGTTTGGCGAGGTTGTCGCATAGGTCCTGGGAAGGTGGGATGTCGTTGTTGTTGCTGTTGGGTTTTGAGAATTCCTTGATGATTGTAAAAAGCTCTTTGCTGTTGTGAGCATTGGTGTTGATCCTGTCAAGGATCGCTGTCTTTTTAGTGGTTCTGATGAGGTGGTGGTGGGAGGTGATCGCTTGTTTGTAGGCTGTTTTGTCTGTAGTGGATTTGCTGGATCTCCAGATCCTTTCCAGTTGTCTGCAGTGACGTTTTGAGACCTGGAGGGCCAGTGTGAACCAGCTGGCCCTGTTGGTGGCTTGGCGAGTGGGCGTAGTCTTGATGAGGGCTAAGGAGTTGGTGCAGTCTGTGATCCAGTGATGGAGGTTGAGGGCAGAGGAGTTGGGATCAGTGGAGGGTGTAGGAGGGGACTTGTTTAGGGTGGCATGTAGTTGGGGTTCGGTGATGTTGTTCCAGTTTCTGCAGGGGAGGTAGTTCTGTTGTAAACGTGTGGTGGGTTTGTTGAAGGAGAAGTGGATGCAGTGATGGTCGGTCCATTGGAGTTCAGTGGTGAGGTTTAAAGAGATGTGGTTGCCTGAGGAGAAGATTGGGTCGAGGGTGTGTCCGGCTACATGGGTGGGGGAGTTTACGAGTTGCTTGAAACCGATGGTTTCTATGTTTTCCAGTAGGTTGGAGGTGTTGTGGTCCTCAAGGTTGTCGAGGTCGCCCAGGAGGATGTAGTCCGTAGAGGCAATGGTGTGGGGTGTGATGAGGTCGGTAATGGAATTGCAGAAGGCGGAGCAGGGTCCGGGCGGTCTGTAAATGAGGGTGCCACGGATGGTGGTGTTGGGGTTGACCTGGATCTTGAAGTGTAGGTGTTCCAGGTCTGGTGAGTGATGGTCGTAGTTGGTTGTGATGTGGAGGTGGTGTTTGTATATGATGGCGATGCCTCCACCTGGTCGGTTAATGCGCTCCTTGTGGGAGATCTTGTATCCATCGGGGATAGCGATGGCGATGTCCGGCGTGGATGAGGGGTTCAGCCAGGTTTCGGTGAAGAATACGACGTCTGGGGAGGTGGAGTCCAGTAGGTTCCAGATTTCAATGGCATGCTTGTGGATGGAGTGGGTGTTAAGGAGGATGCAGTTGAGGTAGTTGCGGTTGTAGTTGGGTTTGTTGGTGGTAGGGGTGGTAGTCTGTAGGGTGAAGAAGTTCCAGTTGGGGCAGGTGAAGGGTCCGTTGATGTAGGTGGGCGATGCAAGGTGACAGGCTGGTGATATCTTGGTGTTGCTGTAGTGGAGGCGGGTGCGGGTGGCAGGGTGGTTAGCGCTGGGCGCGGATCAGGTGCAGACGGGCTTGCGCAGCGAGTGGCATTAAATGTAGCTGGGAGGGGTGGGTCAGAGCGGGAGGTGGGAGGATGGCCGAGAGGCAGAGAGTGTGGCGGTAGTATGAGAGGAGGGGTAGGAGGTGAGAGAGGAGAGAGATGCAGTCCCAGAATGGACTAGAGGAGAAATAGCGCAGCGAGTATCATTAAATGTAGCTGGGAGGGGGGCGGGTCAGAGTGGGAGGTGGGAGGATGGCCAAGAGGTAGAGAGTGTGGTGGTAGTATGAGAGGAGGGGGAGGAGGTGAGAGAGGAAATGATAAAGCCACAAACTAACAAAAAGGTATGATTGTGAAGGTTCTACAGGGATGCAAAAACTTGTGTCAAACTTAACACTGACTTAACAGTATCCTACTATCTCTCCATCATATGAGGCAGTCTGTATTGTCAGTACTGAGGAAGTCACCACCAGGCTGATCTAGTCCTTTACTGCATTGTGTGTGAGTGAGGTTAGTAACACTTAAAGGGGCAGTCAAGTCCAAAAAAAAAACCTTTCATGTTTCAAAAAGGGCATATAATTTTAAAAAACGTTCCAATTTACTTTAATCCCCAATTTTGCTTTGTTCTCTTTGTATTCTTAGTTGAAAGCTAGATCTAAAAAGGCTCATATGATCGTTTCTAAGCCCTTGAAGGCCGCCTCTTATCACATGCTTTTTTATTTGCTTTTAACAACAGGGGAGAGCTAGTTCATGCAAACCATATAGATAACATTGTGATCAGGCCCGTGGATTGTGGCAGACACTGCACTTATTGGCTAAAATGAAAGACAACAGATAATAAATAAAATGTCATGTGATCAGGGGGCTGTCAGAAGATGCTTAGATACAAGTTAATCACAGAGGTAAACGTATATTAATATAACAGTGCTGGTTATGCAAAACTGGGGAATGGGTAATAAAGGGATTATCTATCTTTTAGAACAACAAAAATTCTGGTGTTGACTGTCCCTTTAAGATTTGCAGTGCATCGAAAAAGGAGGTATGATGTCATACACAGTACCTATATATTGCAAACTACATACCATAAGAAGCTGCCTTTGCAGTCTGGTTCCTCAAGTGCAGTTGGCTGCTGTTCCTGTGACCAAATGTTACTTATTCCTAACCCAGTCTGTTTCTTATTAGAAGCTGTGGTAAGTCCTGTCTCAAGGTATCATGTTGCTGCCTGTTAAACTCCTTCCTGAACCTGTTCCTGTCTCAGGGCTATACCATACATAGAGGATATGCCAGTCATTATCCAAGTCCCACTGGTATCCATTAATGTTAGGGCTCAACCGGCAGGTAAAAGAGGACGTTAATATGAAACGTCCAGTGACACATCCCTTCTTTCTCCTTCACAAAATGGCAGCTAAGACTCAACTAGGACAACACTCAGGTTAACCCTAACACATATACAGAGAGCAAAAAAAAGAGCACAATAAGCATAAAAAGAGAACAATAGAGAGGTAGAAACAAAGGCTAGGTAGACAGAGTAAAGAATACAAGCATCACATTTGTAAAAAAGTTAAATTCATATATTGCTAGGAACATCAGAGAGAGATAGAGATCTGCAGCCTGAGCATTCATATGAGTAAATGGAGATTTAAAAAGTAACTGAACAATAGGTACAGAAGAACGTTTTGATAAAGTGCTAAGTGAGGGATTATATGTGTCCTCCATAATTTGATATAGTGTTCAATAAAATATATTTTACTATTAATAAACTATCCTCTTTTCTACAGGCAATTATTTGCCACATGCATGACTCCGTAACATTGCTACATTTGCAGTGAGTCTTGGGTAGGGTTGCCAACTTTTTTTGAAGAAAATAAGGGAGACTATGGAATCGACAATTTTCAGTGGGACTGAAACAATGGGAAGTAACGACATTAAACTGTCAGATACATCAAAATGACTAACTAAATAAGGAGAACAAGACAACAATATTAAATATTTGAAATGAAGAAAGAGCAGATAATTAAGGAGAATGTGAAAACAATTGGGTAAATAAGGGCGATCTCTGAAAATGCAGCTTTAGTGACGCAAGTCTATGGTGTTCCAGCTGCTTTCACTTATATACTGTAGTTTGGGAGATCATTGCATGACACAGAGTGGACTTTTGGGTAGGGTATGGAGACCAGCACAACCTAACTAGGTATGTTAGTCTCTTTCATAAACAATTGCAAATATATTTTATACAAAAGCAGAAAAAAATGTAAAAACAAATAATAATAAATTAATACAATAAACTATGAGTACTTTTGAGTTTTTGGACCTATAACACAAATTTAGCTTTATGGGCAAAAAAAAACTTCAACCTTGTTCTATATTATACTAATAGAGAGAAGCACTCAACCTGGGAACAAACAATAGCATGATAGCTTGTTCTATGTTTAGTTACCACCCTGGGAGCAACCTCTTTTGCTCAACATGTGCCTTTCATGGAGAAGAACTTTCCTGTAGTATATCAGTTTGATCCGGAACTAAACAGGGCTGTGGCAGTCCCCAAATGCCAGGAAATGCCAGTTTGAATGAGAGAAACGGCAAAACCCCAGATGTATGTTTAAGCCTAGTGTGGGCTTCGTCAGTGAGGTGCAGTCATAACCCTCTAAACACACTGAGCAACAGGTCCCCACTTCTGGTTTCCCGCATCACCCTTAGGGAGACTTCCCTCAGGGTCATAATTTGCAAAAATAAAAGAGAGAAGGGCTCTACTGGAACGAACAATAGCATAATCGCTTGTTCTATGGCTAGTTACCACCCTAGGAGCACCCTCTTTTTGCTCAACATGTGCCTTTGTTCTATTTTATGTTATAGATATATATATATATATATATATTATATATATATATATCAGGGATGGTATTCATTGCCATCATTGCAACTAAAAAAGGAAAAAACTGCAATAAGATTCAAGAGAAAAAAGTTTCTTCCTAATATTCCCACAGAATCATTATCTTTATTTTAACATAAGCCCAGTAACATGATTGACATAAGATCATCTTATGAACGGATTAGCGATTAAACTGTGTGAATGTTAAACAAATGTACAGATCAAACATACTCATGATGTAATTGAATCTGTGGACAAAGCCAGAACTCTGGTATGTTTTATATTTAGTTGCTGAATCACTTAAAAACGAATGAAATCAGATGTTCAGCAGAATATTATTGTTTTCAGTTACCTGTGTTACCAAATTCTTGAGTTCAGTTAACCACATTCCCACTGAGTTATTCAAAATATCTTTCAACTTAAAGTTTATGAATTTGATAGGGAATGCCCAGCAACTTGTCTCCACACATGCAAACTATTAACATTCGTTTCTGGTGACGATTATCTGACTTTATGACGAAAATTAAATGTCCATCTCAAATCAGTCTTGAATGCTCTGATTAGAAAACGCATTAATACATTTTATTACAGAATGTAAGGGTATCTGATTCCATTTTTTCCACTTAAGAACAAAGAACAACTCATCAAATATTTAATAATCATTCCTGCATAATAGAATTCATTTTATTACAGATGAAAAACAATAGATTTTGTGCATAGTTATGCATGCCAAAGCAATTGGGTCATTAAAAGAAGCTATTTAAGTTCATGTTTTAACATTTATTTTACTTTTTTAATCACCATAGTTCAACAAATCACCACTAAATGTACTTTTGTTTTTCTGTTTGTATGTGTCATTGAAATCTCTCCTAGGTTTTGAATTATGGGGGTCTTATCAAATTGTCGCCAATTGCCATACCCTAATTGAAGTGATGTGTTGCTTTAAAGGGTAAGATGGGAAATGGTGTTTGTTCTTATACACAATCACTATGTACATTAGAAAGCCCCACACTAAGGTATAAGGAGCTACAATAGGCCACTAAGAAGACTTATGTGCCCAGTGCATGGGTCCCCCATTGGTCCCTCCACATTTTTATGCATTCCTTCCTCAACTGATTTTTCTATAATCAAATTGGACAGTAAGGCAATAGATTTGGGGTATTATGGCTACCTTGTTGACAGAAGTCTAATTCATGTAGTCTGGCTCTGCCTTTAATGCTTGGGCCTATTTTTTGTTCCTGTCCCAGTCCTGGGGCGAGATTACATATGCGTCACAAGCTTCAGCATAACTGCTGAAACCCCGCGTAGACTATAATTTCACCTTGGCACATCGGTAAGCACATAAACCGTGCTGGCAGTTCATATACTGCCGTAAGTTGGATAAACTGGCGATGTCCATAAATGTGAGTTAATACACTTTTCTGGAGTCACCAGTGACTTACGGCAGTTTAGAAACTGCCGGCGCATAAGAAAAAAAGTTAAATACTCCCGTAACAGTCTAACCCGTCTCCCAAACAAAAACCTGACATGTCAAAACCCCTATATCTGCCATCACCCCACATCGCAACTAATAATAAAAGTATTAACCCCTAAACAGCCAACCCCCCACAACGCAATATACCTAATTAAACTATTAACCCCTAATCCGCCATTACCAACATCACAATCTAACTAATAATGTATTAACCCCTAATCCGCCACCCTCCCACATCACAAAGTATCTAATTAACCTATTAACCCCTAAACTGTCATTCCCCCACAACACATACCTAATTAAGCTATTAGGACCCCTAAACTGCCAACCCCCAACATAGCATTAAACCTAATAACCTATTAACTCCTGAACCCCCCACAACGCAAATAACTAATTTAAATTACTAAGACCCCCTAATACTAACACCCCCTAAATTAATTGAATGCAAGGTACCCGTTTTATATTTGGGGGTACCTTACATTCCTATTGGCTGAAATTTTCAAATCAGCCAATAGGATGAGAGCTACTGAAATCCTATTGGCTGATTTGAGGGGGATTTTTTTTATGTAAAAGAGCTGTTTAACTTAAAGGGGACATGAAACCCCAATTTTTTTGTTCATGATTCAGATAGAGAATACAATTCTAAACATCTTTCTAATTCTTCTATTATCTAATCTGTTTCATTCTCTTGGTATCATTTGGTTGAAGGAGCAGCAATGCACTAATGGTTTTCTAACTGAACACATGGGTGAGCCAATCACAATTGATAAATATATGCAGCCACCAATCAACAGCTAGAACCTAGGTTCTCTGCTGCTCCTGAGCTTGCCTAGATAAACCTTTCAGCAAATGATAACAAGAGAAGGAAGCAAATTAAATATATAAGTAAATTGGAAAGTTGTTTTAAAATTGTATTCTCTATCTGAATCATGGAAGAAGAACATTTGGGTTTCATGTCCTTTAAGGCAATGCCCTACAAAAGGCCCTTTTAAGGCTATTGGTAGTTTAGTTTAGATTAGAGGGTGGTTTTATTTTGGGGGGCCTTTTTTATTTTCATAGGGGTATTAGATTAGGTTTATTTTTATTTTTTGCTGTAATTTAGATTTATTTAATTTAATTTAATGTTAGGTTGTTTTTTTAAGCAATGTTAGTTTTTTTTATTTTAATTGTAACAGTATTTTTTTATTCATGTAATTGGGTTAATTTAGGTGTGTTAGGTTCGGCGGGCTTAGTAATTAAATTAGTTTATTGCGATGTGGGGGGTTGGCGGTTTAGGAGTTAATAGGTTAATTAGGTTTAGGATTAATACATTTATTGAGGGTAGATTGCAATCTGGGGCGTTGACAAATTAGGGTTAATAGGTTAATAAGATATTTTGCAATATGGGGGTTGGCGGATTAGGGGTTAATAGGTTAAATAGATATTTTGCAATGTGGGGTTTGGCGGATTAGGGGGTTAATAGATTTTATTTAGTTATTGCGGTGGAGAGGGATTGCGGTTTTACAGGTACATATTGCACATTGCATAAGGTGTTAGTTAGAACTTCCAGGGAGTTACAGTACTTATATATTCAGTGCAAGGTTTGCTGCGTCTGCCTCTGTGAGGCAAGGGGAAAATGGAGTAAAATGTCTTCATTTTCGCAGCGTAAGTCCTTGCGCAGAATATGTGATACCGATTTGCGACGCAGTCTGTGTTAGTTTATGGCGACGGATGAAATATACGCGCCATATTTATATGCAGCGCCGTATATGTGATTGCAATACCGGACTAAAAACTGGCGATGCGGCTTTTGCGGGTGATGCCACATATGTTAACTCGCCCCTGATGTTGGCAAACCACAAATCAACTGTCTGTATTGGAGAATAGGCTGTCCTGCTGCCCTCCTAACAAATATGACTTTTATATGCAGCAAGTCCTTTTCCAATTTTCTGATCGTTGAGGCTTTTTCTTAAATAAAGAAATAAATATTGATTGCATTTTTCGAAAGACAATTGTTCTGCACTAATTTCATTGATGTACAACAAAGGTTTCATTTTGAAATAAGAAATATTATGTTAAAGACATGGTAAAATCAGTTGGCACAAAGAGATGTATATACTGTATATATATATATATATCATATATATATATATATATATATATATATATATATATTACGTGACTGGAACCCTGTTTTTGAGATTTAGAAGAAATGTAGGATTATTGTTTCAAGAGCATTAAAGAAAAATATTATAGATACATACACAGCAAACTTTTCCACAAAAGAAGATTTTAAAAGGCCCATGTTGTATACATGATCTCAGATTAGTAAACGCTCAGATAAACTTCCAATAGCTCAATTTTGCTGGACAGAATTTTGAGTTCCCTTTTTCACAAAGAAAAAAAAAATGGAGGAATTTAGATTTAGTGTTTGACAAACCTATCTTTTTAGTCTTGATGTAGTATGTTTGTATACCTCTATAACTCATTTTAAGTGGTATAGGGGTAAAATCTATAATCTAGTGGACAATGTTCCAGAAAAAACATGTAATTTCATTTTGTAGCTTTCAGAAGTTATCCCTGCATTGTTATTATTTTTCATGCATGCTTTTGTTTTCTCCTTTATTAGAAACTTTATACTCTCATTAATTCAACGTTTTGCCTATCTGCTCTATTACCTGAAGCTACAAAAGTTTATATTTATGCCTGAAATCTTTAACTATTTTAGTATGGAGGATGCCGTCTCATCATGCTCTCAAAGCCCTCAGTGCAAGGATGTGTCGACCTCCGGGGGTCCCCTTCCAGTTTGTATTCTCAAGCCTCGCCCACTACTGGCGCGGGGAAAGGAAACTATAGTGTATGGTTACATAACAACGAACTACCTGCTGATGCAGTGAATTCAGTTAGTTTAACTATGGCCCCCAGACCATTACAGCGACAAGGGACTCATTTGAAAAAGGAATAATGATCTTTCAATGTAGCTATGAGCACTTAAAATCCTGCTCACTCCAAAGGGGGACATGGGCTCTATTTTATTGTTTTGAAATTGAGGGGCATAGCCTGTGAAAATATTTGTCACTGCTATGAAAAACAGGGGGGCAGGTATACGTTTTTGGTGCATGCAGAGCTGACTGGGGGCTCTGTTGCTGAGGATGACATTGTGGAAGGTAGGGAAGAAGAGGGCGAGCATTTTGTCAACTGGATTGTGGGTTCTGTGGCTAAGTCAGTTGCCAGTCAGCCTGAAATTTGTAAGGAGCATTTACCTCATCTTTTGTGAAGTTAGTAAACTAATATCTCTCTGAAAATAGTAGCTGTAACATCACAACTTGAAAATTGTGGAAACCGAAAAAAGATTTGTTCCCACACCCTCATCACAGTCAAATGTTGTAAGTCAGTCCCATTTTAATCAAGGGAGTCATATCAAGTCTCATATCCATTCACTTCTAAGCACATAGAGTGAGTTGCACTGGGAAAGATACGGGCGCCACAAAATCCCCTTTCAAAGCACCTTACAGAACAAATGGTAAAAAAGCACAACCTTCCATAAAACAGATCACACTAATATATGTGGAAACAGAAAACTGTGAAGAAAGAAAATGGGACAAATTTGCTTTGAGATGATGAGGACACTTCACTAGGGCAATATAATCTTTAAGGGGCTGACTGTGGGCTCTTCAGGGGTATGATTGTTTTTTCTTTTACCTAAACCTCGCCACGGCATGCAGTATTCATATTCTGCCTTCAAGGTTTCCGAGACACCTCTTGTTATATACCAGCAACACTACCTTTCTATAACAAACAGGCATGCGGATATTCTGCACTTACTGGAAACACAACAAATAGCCAGACACAACAGTGTCAATTAAATGACATCATAGACAAATAGATCTAAATCTTTGCAAGCTACAGTGCCCCTCATCACTGTGCACATTTTTAGATGATCTAAATTAGTATTAAAATTTAGTGAGTTGGCACAGGTTATTTATTAAGCCAGAGCAGAACCTATTCAGAACTCAGATCTATAGATTCAAAAATAGCAGGGCCAACACAGCTGTCCTGCCCTATACTTAAGGTTGATAAACTGAGTACCATTGTAAAGGAATCCAAAAAATGTTGGTTGAAATGTATCTAATAATAAAAAACTTCTATGGTCAAGAACAACTTTTTATGTCATTTTGTGATTCTTATGCTGTTTTCTGGAGGGCTTCCATGGCAACATTCAACTTTAAAATAAATATTGTGTCATCACATGTCAGACTAGTTAGGGGTCACCTCATATACTTCTTTAGCTTAGAAAACATATAGTAGTCATTAAGTAGTGATTGCCATAGGGATCTTTTTATTTGCAATCTCACGCAGTAAATGGGGATAGGCAGGGCCGGATTGGCCTACCAGGATACCAGAAGATTTCCTGCTGGGGCTGAAAAGCTACAATTTAAAGGGGTGATTAATGGATGCGATTGAGTAGTAGGGTTGCTATATAACATCTATCTGACATTTTTATTTAATACAAAGTAATATAATTTAATTTTCAAAAAAATATTTGGGGAAGGAGTGTCCCAGTAATCCCCTTTGAGAAAAAATGGGGCATGCACATTCTACCGTCTTGATGGAAAGTATGGCTAGTTTTCATATTTTTCCAGGGCTGCTTTTTATTCCCAGTCCAGCCCTGGGGATAAGTACACACAGTAGTGGACCTACTCAATAAGGGGGCCCCTGTTGAAATTTTTTATTTGGGTCCCTCAAAGTTAACTCAGTAGGTATGCAATACTAATAATATACTTTCTGTCTTGTATAATGATTTTGAAGATAGATAGACAGACAAACCTGCAACCAGCAATGATAAAAAGGCTCCCCTGCTTTAGGTTATACACATTCTGTACATGCCTGTATATAGATTGGATGCTATGGGCCCCCCCAACACTTGGTCCTGGTGCCACTTGCACCAATGATAGTTCCGCCCCCGGTTTTACACTTATAGATATTGTATTTGATTAAGAAGTGCTAGGGAGATGCTGCTTTGTCCTTTATCTTGTCTTTTTGCATTTACTTTTACCATAATGAAGGTAAATATGATTATTAATAATTAGTGACTGCTATTCAATTGAGTGTATATTTGTGCATAGTTGGGAAAAATCACTAACTAGTATACATTTATGATTACTCCCAACCCAAAAAAAATAGAGCATTATAAAATATACCATCACTATGCTGAGGTGTTGCTCTAACAAGGCATGCAAAAGCCTAAAAGACAAATTATAAGTATTAAAAGTACCCAGTGAAACAATTGGTTTTAATACTAGCTAGCACAATTTGCCTGGGGATACACCCTGATCACATTGGCTATACTTACCATACTCTTTTGTCTCCCATGTAAAAGGAAGAGCAGAAAGCCTCAGGATCTGCCTGCTTATCCTGTAATTTCTATCTGAAAAATGTAGTTTTAAACTCTATACCATAGAAGCTGGAGTGTATTCCATGGAGATTAAAATCTTTCGTACAGTGAGATAAAGCTGAGCATGGTGGGGGAGCAATCTATATGCCACAAGACTGCGACGGTAGTCCAGGGTCCTGGACTAGCTGGCTAAACAGGGGGTGGTTTCAGTACTTAACCAGTGGACAACCTACTGAAAAAGTACTAGAAGCTCTGTGATGTAGTGCTTATGCTGAGGTTTTGCAAGACGATCTATATCCATTTGGGTCATCCTCGGTCTGGTTTGCTGGCAATGACTACTGTCAGAGTTTATAAAGAGCAAACAAAACAGAAGAAATTAATATAGAACATCAGTGAGTGAGCCATGAAAATCTGACTGACGTTTCCCTACTCCTCATAAAAGAGTGCAGTGTACAAATACAACTTGCAAAGATTCAGAAGGCTTGCTGTAAATTCTTCAACGACTGCTTCATCCTTACAACAGCCTGGTCATCATCTGAGGCTTACTCATGCAAAGAGAGGCTAACAGTAGCAGACAAGTTTATGCTGGATAACTTCCAAGAGCCCTACCATGCTACTGCTCTGGAAGTGCTCATGGAGCTAATTGTTCCTAGGGCAAATTGTCATCTGCTTGACCATAAAGCAAAATCACTAGGTTGGAAAGTGTAACGCAGTCCTGGCAACAAAATTCTTCTATTGATAATTTTATCCAAGGAAGAGGTCTGCTGGTTTAAACAAAAGATGAGAATGGCAAAACAATTTAAAGGGAACACAAAAGGACAATAATAAAATACTATAATGTGTAAGAGTATTATTGCACTGTTGCAGAGAATTATGGGCAAGTGTGGAGTTCAAACGTTTGGCGTCAGAGCGATAAGGGGTATATTGCGACGGTTTGCGGTTGTCAGGCTTATGGCTCATATTATGAGTTGAAAGTAAACGTGATCGCGTGAGCAAAATCGCAATTTACTCTAGCATCATTACCTCAACTTCAAAGCTCTGGTTAACTGTTTCGGCAAAACATAAAAGTTGCACAAAACACATAAAAAATACATTACAAAGTATAGTTACCGCTCAATATAACACAATCTATACAAATTATTCACAAAAAATATTGCACACAAAAGTTATAAGGGCTCAAAGATATGAGATCTCAGGTGTTATAATAAAGGCAGACAAAGGGCTTTAAAATTGAGATACATACATATTCATGTCTAGAGATGTACATGTATGTATGTATGTGTATGTGTGTATATATAAATATATAAATGTGTGTGTGTGTATATGTATTTACAGACATATATACACATATAAATACATATGCACACATATATAGACATATATAAAAGTGCATTGTCGTAAAGTAGATGAAAAGATGTAACAGCATATTTATGCAATATTCATATTTAATAAAGGCTTTGAGGCCTATTTATTAAATGTCTGTCGGACCTGATCCGACAGTGCCGATCAGGTCCGACAGACATCGCTGAATGCGGAGAGCAATACGCTCTCCTATCAGCATTGCACCAGCAGCTCTTGTGGTATGAAATCCAAATTTTTTTCAGATAGAGCACACAGTTTTATACAACTTTCTAATTTACTTCTATTATCAAGTTGTCTTCATTCTCTTGGTATCTTTTGTTTTGAAAAGCTAAACTTATGCTTAGTAGCCGGCCCATTTCTGGAGCACTATATGGCAGCAGTTTTGCAATAATGTTATCCATTTGCAAGAGCACTAGATTGCAGCACTATTTCCTGCCATGTAGTGATCTTCACACCTACCTAGGTATCTCTTTGACACAAAATATCATGGAAAAGCAACACATTTGATAATAAAAGTAATTTTTTTTTTATTGCATGCAATGGGGTATATTTATCAAGATCTGTATGGAGCTTGATGCCCCGTGTTTCTGGCGAGCCTTCAGGCTCGCCAGAAACACAAGTTATGAAGTAGCGGTCTAAAGACCGCTGCTCCATAACCTATCTACCTGCTCTGAGGCGGCAGACAGAAATCAACCAGATATTATTCGATTGACACCCCCTGCTAGCAGCCGATTGGCCGTGAATCTGCAGGGGGCGGCATTGCACCATCAGTTCACAAGAACTGCTGGTGCAATGATAAATGC
Organism: Bombina bombina; assembly: GCF_027579735.1. Classification (NCBI taxonomy): domain Eukaryota; kingdom Metazoa; phylum Chordata; class Amphibia; order Anura; family Bombinatoridae; genus Bombina; species Bombina bombina. The sequence continues at coordinate 486,427,356 of NC_069503.1, read as the reverse complement.
TGAGAGCGTATGCTGTTGGCATTTATCAATGTGCAGCAGACATGATCCACAATATGGGTTTATGTCCACTCACATCATGATAAATAGGCCCCTCTGTCTCAATCACAAAAATATTTTTTTGGGATTCATATCCCTTTAATTATGTATTGAACTGATTTACAGGGATTAAACATATATAGCGACCGATTAGCTAAAATTTGCCTGAATGTTGTAAAATATCAGAAAAACGAAAAAATGCGGCAGCAACAAGCAGAGTAAGAGGTAATTTAAAATTCAAATACTTTATTTCACATGTCTTAAAAAAGCCAATTGGCAAAGAATACAAAGGGTAGCAGGTGATAACCCTCCTTACATGTTTCGTGCCTATGCTCGGCACTTAATCATAGGAGTGAGATATGTTAGTACAACCCCGGCTATTTAAAGGGGAAGTACCCAATGATGGAAAAGCTTTAGAAACACCTGTATCAAAGTAGTGTTAAAACTGCTTACCCTCACCTAGCACTTACCATAAACACAGAAAAGTATATTGTGTTTGAAAAAATGTATGTACATATATGTATATGCTGAATTACTTAATAAGATATATAGTTATACATGGTATGTAAGTACACATAAAACAACAACTTCAGCACTATGTTATAACCTTGTAACCTTATGTCTTTGTAGATACTAATTATAAGTCACCTCCTATAGGCTAAAATATGTTTATTATTTTGTGATAAATACCTATAATAGATATAAAGGGAATTATATCAAGAAATAGGGGACTATATTCATATGCTCCTATTTATGGACCTAAATATATCCCATTATTTATTCATACTTATACAAACCAAGTATATAATATTTAAATTGAACTGAATGAGAACCTAAGATCCAATATTTGTTAAAGGTAAATTACTATATGCAATATTATTCAAAAGACTTTGTTAAAGTTTCTGCATAGTAAATTAAGTTGACCCTTAATAAATAGACAAAAAAAATTATATAAATAATTACTCCACATAATAGGACATGTCCCATTCTCTATTTAGACCCTGTGGTACTATCGTTTTAAGTTTGTAAATCCAAAATAATTCACGTTTGAGCAACAATTTTTGTTTGTTGCCCCCTCTAGTGGGTGACTGAATTTTGTCAATAACTTTAACAGTAATATGTGCTATGTGGGTCATATGTGTTTGATTAAAATGAACTGCTACCGCCGAGTCTTTATTATAGTTTTTAGTGTCCCTAATATGTTCTCTGATACGTGATCGGAGCTCTCTGGTCGTTTGACCAATATATTGTAGGGAGCAAAGGGAACATTCTATTAGATAAACTACAAATTCAGTCCTACAATTTGCATAGAACTCCATATTATATCTTTCATGTGTTGCTGAACTGGTGAAAGTATCACTTCTTTCAATAACTTCACACGTAATGCATGGTTTAGTGCCACATTTGTATGTGCCTTTTTTCCTTATCCAGTTACTCCCCCGTTTATTTGTTATTGTATTTACCATACTAGGCACCAGCCTGGTGCCCAGAGTCGGTGGTTTCTTGGACACAAATTTACAAGTGTGAAAAATGTTACCCAAAGATTCATCTTCTTTTAATATATGTAAGTGTTTCTTAAGAATAGCTGTGATTTCATTGAATTGTTTTGAATACTCTGTGGTAAAGACAATTTTGTCCTTACTAAAATCTTGATCTGATCTCTTTTTGGTTGCAATAACCTCTCTTTGAGTCTTATATTTTATCTTTTCGTGAGATTCATTAAGAATCTTATTCGAATATCCCCTTTGCTTTAATCTGTTTGTAAGATCAGTACATTGTAAATTGAATTTCTCAGTACAATTAGTGTTTCTTCTCATTCTAATATATTGAGCTTTGGGGATTGATCTAATTAGATGTGGAGGATGACATGATTTGGCATGGAGTATGGTATTTCCAGCCGTTGGTTTGCGATATGTGTCAGTCATTATTACACCTTTTTCTGGATCACCTGTAAGTTCTAAATCTAAGAAGCATATTTTATATTGTTGTAATTCACCTGTGAATCTCAAATTTAAATCATTGGTATTAACATACTCTAAAAAGGTGCTCAACTCAAGTTTATCCTCCACTATAAATATAAGATCATCTATGAAACGCATATACTTAATAATATGCTTTGCAAATGGATTGGAAAGAGTGTAAAGGTATAAATCCTCCCACCACGCTACATACAGGTTGGCAAACGAGGGGGCAAATTTTGCCCCCATCGCTGTGCCACAAACCTGCACATAGTATTCATTATTAAACATAAAAAAATTATGTTTTAATAAAAATTCAATGATTTCACAGAAAAAAAGTTTGAATTCTAAAGAATAACGTGTGGCTGTATCCAAAAAATATCTAATGGCTTTTAATCCTAGCGTGTGGGGTATACTTGAGTAAAGAGAGGTGGCATCAATGGCCACCCATCTGAACTCCTTGTTCCATTCTACATATTCCAAACAATTCAACAGATGTGTTGAATCTCGTAAATAGCTATTAAGGCTTTTAACCAAAGGCTGGAGTATGGAGTCGACCCATTCAGACAATGGCTCAAACATAGAGCCAATGCCTGAAATGATTTTTTTTTGTCTATTTATTAAGGGTCAACTTAATTTACTATGCAGAAACTTTAACAAAGTCTTTTGAATAATATTGCATATAGTAATTTACCTTTAACAAATATTGGATCTTAGGTTCTCATTCAGTTCAATTTAAATATTATATACTTGGTTTGTATAAGTATGAATAAATAATGGGATATATTTAGGTCCATAAATAGGAGCATATGAATATAGTCCCCTATTTCTTGATATAATTCCCTTTATATCTATTATAGGTATTTATCACAAAAAATAAACATATTTTAGCCTATAGGAGGTGACTTATAATTAGTATCTACAAAGACATAAGGTTACAAGGTTATAACATAGTGCTGAAGTTGTTGTTTTATGTGTACTTACATACCATGTATAACTATATATCTTATTAAGTAATTCAGCATATACATATATGTACATACATTTTTTCAAACACAATATACTTTTCTGTGTTTATGGTAAGTGCTAGGTGAGGGTAAGCAGTTTTAACACTACTTTGATACAGGTGTTTCTAAAGCTTTTCCATCATTGGGTACTTCCCCTTTAAATAGCAGGGGTTGTACTAACATATCTCACTCCTATGATTAAGTGCCGAGCATAGGCACGAAACATGTAAGGAGGGTTATCACCTGCTACCCCTTTGTATTCTTTGCCAATTGGCTTTTTTTAAGACATGTGAAATAAAGTATTTGAATTTTAAATTACCCTCTTACTCTGCTTGTTGCTGCCGCATTTTTTCGTTTTTCTGGGATTACAAGCAGCGAACCGGACTGCTAACAGCGGCGTGCACCCCCAGTGCTCCACTACTATTCTTCCACACACTTCCGGTTAATTGAGAAACCGGCTAAAGGGCTTGCAGCGGTTCAGCGTTCGTGGAAGTTGTAAAATATCACTCTGACCCTTTTATGGGCAAAAGACCTAACTTAATTCTCTAAAAAAGGGGCTGAACCTCTAAGTCCCAGTAAGCGGGAAGCTGCTTCCCATAGAAAGAAATAAAGCTTTATGCAGAATATCACAGGGGATAGAAGAACAAGGTAAATGTATTGAGGTTTTATTGGTTTAGCTGCAGCATATTTCACTCTTGGTTACCATAACATATTTACACTTAAATAATTATTTCAATGTAATTAATGCTGCATAACGTGTATATTGTAATGATACAACTGCATACGGCAGTGGCTATTATAGCAACAATATACAAAAACATTACTTCCTTATTCAGGAAAGTCAATACAATGTGAAAGGGTGGAGGACTGTTAAAATGTTAATAATAAAGTGTATTAAATTTTGCTCTAATCTATTTACCATCATAAGCGGATAGACACCCTCCCTTTCATCTTTGTCCCTATCGAAATACTTTAAAAAAAATCATTAATCACTTTGGCACATACAGAATACTTAAAAAAAAAAACGAAAAGAAAAAAAAAACACTCCAAAATAAAGAAATACACCTTATCATTTGCATCACCCGATTTTCAGCACTTGTGTCAATTCTTTATTTTTCTAAAGGTTACTTTCTTCCATATTACCCACTTCGACAGTTATCCAAAAAATACAGGCCTTACCTCCATCTTCCCTTGAGTAGTCTAAGGATCTAAAAAAAAAAGTTCCATTAGCGTGGCATTTCCACGTTAACACAATGAAAATGGTGAATACAGCAGCTGTGTCATAGGGAAATCCCTAGGAAGAGATTACAAATCTAAAATGGGAACATTTCCTGTGATCATTTTTCCTGCTTCTTCCCAGAAGCCTTTGCAGAACATTTTTAATTTCTCCAAGCTGTCTAACATTATGTGTGTGGTAAGTGCTGAATAATGCAGACTTTATTTCTAATGTCTGAATGATGAGGGGAGAATCATTTAATGCTGAAATTAATCTTTTTGTGTTTGTGCAAAGTACGTTTTTTCCGTCTCTTTCTAATTTAGATGTGGTCTCCAAAGTGAATTGTATTCTCCTTTCCCACATATTTTTAATGACTCATCTACCCCCAGCTCAGACTCTTGGCAGACAAAAACCTGCAAATGCAAAATGAAGCTGATATCAGCAGTTTGTGGTTACTTTTATGGCCTAAGGTCCTATCGTAAACTATCCAAATACTGAACAGTATTGTGGCTTTATGGTGTAGCTAATGCATACTGAAAGCCTGAGATCATTAAGAAAGGTTTGTCTCACATTTATTTTATTTTGTTTTTATCTTAACTATTGAGACATAAATATGTCTTGCTATAAAGCTGCAATAGTCGATGAGAATCCATTCACCTGAACACAAATTGATTGCTGCTTGGTTCATTAACATCGCTTTTGCACCATATTTTCGTCTATCACTGTAGCTTTACATGATAAAAACCAGCTATTTTAAAACCATAGCATTTTCTCGCTCTCTAAAAATTTAAATGAAAGAATCAAGAATTAATCTAGCAATTTTCAAATAAAAAAATACAATTACAAACACTGACCTAGATTACAAGTGTTGCGCTACGGCTATACCACTGAAAAATTGGCCTTTGCGAGCGGAATATTCAGCTCACCGCGTATTACAAGTTGCGGCGGTACTGCTATACCGCTAGCGTTTTAGCCTATACCCGCAACTATGCACTTGGCACTCCAAAAATGGGCTTTCAGTGTGGAATGTTAAGGTCGCCCGTATTACAGGTTGTGCAGTCTGGTTTTTAGGCTAGCGTTATAGCTTATACCGCCACGATCCATTCCTCTAACAAAGACCCATAGTTATGGATTTTGCGAAACAAAAATGTTTCACAAAACTCATAACAAATATGTTACAAAGTACCCTAAACACCCAAAAATTACCTATTAACCCCTAAACTGCCATCCCCCACATCGCAAATACTATAATAAAAACTATTAACCTCTAATCCGCCGCCCACCCACATTGCCTAACACTAAATAAACCCTAATTAACCCCTTAAATCGCCGACCCCCTCACATCGCTACTACTAAAATAAACCTATTAACCCCCTAAACTGCCGACCCCACATCACCAACACTACAATAAACCTATTAACCCCTAATCCGCTGCCCCACATCGCAAATACTAAACTAAACCTATTAACCCCTAAACCGCCAAACACCTACATCGCAAATACTAAACTAGACCTATTAACCCCTAAACTGCCGACCTCCCACATCGCAACAAACTAAATTAATCTATTAAACCCCTAAACCTAACACCCGCTAACTTTAAATTAAAGTTACAATATACTACTCTTAAAATAAATAAAAACTTACCTATGAAATAAAAAAAATATTAAAAAAAAGATACCAAAAATAAAAACCTTAATTACAAAATTTAAAAATCCTAACACTATGAAAAAAAACAACTAACACTACAAAAAAATAAAAAAATAAAAATTACAAAAAAATAAAAAAAATCTAAGATTCAAAATTAATAAACTAAATTATCCAAAATAAAAACTTTAACCTAATCTAATACCCCTATAAAAACAAAAAAAAAAACACCCCCAAAATAAAAAGACCTAATCTAACACTAAAACTACCAATAGCCCCTTAATATGGCCTTTTGTAGGGCATTGCCCTAAAGAAATAAGCTCTTTTTGGATAAAAAATAACAAAGTCCCCTAACATTTAAAACCAAAACCACCCACCCAACCCCACAAAATAAAAATACCTAACTAAAAAAATCCTTAGCTACCCATTGAACCTAAAGGGCATTTGTGATGGGACATTGCCCTTCAAAGGGCAATCAGCTTCTTCTGCTGCCCATTAAAAAATAAAAAATAAACCTTATCTAAAAAAAAAACACCCCAAAGAAAAACCTAACACTAACTCCGACAAAGGTACTCATCATTCTTGAAGTCCGGCGGTGAAGGTCTTCTTCCAGGAGGATCCATCTTCAGTCTTTATCCCAGTGTTACTGAGCCATCTTCCATCTTCATCCAGGGGTCGCGGAGATGATGTGGCGTGGATCGGTACAGGATCAGCAACGACGCTGAAATCCGACGTGGAGCCTCCTCTTCATGCAAAATTTAAAATCAGCCAATAGGATGAGAGCTGCTTCACTCCTATTGGCTGAATTGAACAGCCAATAGAATTTAAGCAGCTATCAGCCTATTGGCTGATTTGATATTTTCAGCCAATAGGAATACAAGGTATCCCAATATAAAACGGGTACCTTGCATTCAATCTTCAGTGTGCGGTGGACGATCACATGAAGAGGACCTCCACGTTGTTGAAGACTACCATGCCGCTGAAGACTGCTCCCACACCTCCGGGAAGAAATATAGAAGATGGTCCCACGATGGATGAAGATGATCCGCCTGGATGAAGACTTTTTTCCGCCTGGAAGAAGATGGATGTCTGGACTTCAGGAACGGTGAGTACATTTTTTGGGGTTAGTGTTAGTTTTTTGCGGGGTGGTTTATTTTTAGATTAGGGCTTTTTTTTTTTTTTTTAATGGGCTGCAAAAGATCTGAATTCCCATTTAAGGGCAATGCCCAAACAAATGCATCTTTAGGGACAATGGGTATTTTAGGATTATTGTAGTTAGGTCTTTTTTATTTGCGGGGTTTGAGTGGGTGGGGGTTTGTATTGTTAGGGGGATTTTGTAATTTGTTTTAAAAAAAAAATATTTTAAGGGCTATTGGTAGTTTATTGTTAGTTTTTTTTTCATTTTGGGATGGCTTTTTTGTTTTTATAGGGGTACAGTATTAGATTAAGTTTAATTTTTTTATTTGGATAATTTTGTTTATTATTTTTTTTTGCATTTTTAGATGGTTTTATTTTTTGTAATTTTAGACTTAGACTTTTTTGTTATGTTAGTTTTTTTTCCGTAGTGTTAGGATTTTTTAATTTTGTAATTTAGGTTTTTTATTGTTGGTATATTTCATTTTGTTAAAATTGTAATGTTAGGTTTATTTATAACTTTAATTTACAGTTAGCGGGTGTTAGATTTAGGGGTTAATAGTTTCATTTAGGTTGTCGCAATGCGGGTGTTTGGTGGCTTAGGAGTTAATAGGTTTAGTTTAGTATTTGCTATGCAAGGGGGCAGCTGATTAGGGGTTAATAACTTTATTTAGTGTCGGCAATGCCGGGGGCGGCAGATTAGGGGTATTTAGACTTGGGGTTTATGTTAGGGGTGTTAGGTTTTTACATAACCTTCTTGTCTTCATAGACATCAATGGGGAATGCGTTGTAGCGATCGCCATTCCGCAATTGCAGGTGTTAGTTTTTTATAACACTTTTCCCCATTGATGTCTATGGGGGGAAAATGTGCACGAGCATGTCAAGTCAGGACTTGGCTTTTGTGCAGTATGGAGCTTATCCCACCATATCGCACAACACATGTGGGTTTTACTGTTGGGGGGGTTGTTTGTATTTTTTTTTTCAGGTAAAAGAGCTGATTACTTTGGGGCAATGCCCCGCAAAAGGCCCTTTTAAGGGCTATTGGTAGTTTAGTTTAGGCTAGGGGTTTTTTTTTGGGGGGGGGGGGGGATTTTTTTATTTTGATAGGGCTATTAGATTAGGTGTAATTAGTTTAAATAGCTGTAATTTGTTTTTTATTTTCTGTAATTTAGTGTTTGTTTTTTGTGTGATTTAGCAAATTTAATTTAATTTAGGTAATTGTATTTAATGTAGTTAATTTATTTAATTATAGAGTAGTGTTAGGTGTTATTGTAAATTAGGTTAGGTTTTATTGTACAATTACTTTTGTATTTATTTTAGCTAGGTAGTTATTAAATAGTTAATAACTATTTAATAACTATTCTACCTAGTTAAAATAAATACAAACTTGCCTGTAAATAAAAAATAAATCCTAAACTAGATACAATGTAACTATAAGTTATATTGTAGCTAGCTTATGGTTTATTTTATAGGTAAGTATTTAGTTTTAAATAGGAATAATTTAGTTAATGATAGGAATATTTAGTTAGATTTCTTTTAATTATATTTACGTTAGGGGTGTTAGGGTTAGGGTTAGACTTAGGTTTAGGGGTTAATAACTTTAATATTGTGGCGGCGACATTGGGGGACAGATTAGGGGTTAATAAATGTAGGTAGGTGTCGAGATTAGAGGTTAATAATATTTAAAGGGACAGTCAAGTATAAATTAAACTTTCATTACATCAGATAGGACTTTTAATTTTAATTGACTTTCCAATTTACTTTTATCATCAAATTTGCTTTTTTCTCTTGGTATTGTTAGTTTAAACTAAACATAGGTAGGCTCATATGCTAATTTCTAAGCCTTTGAGGGCTGCCTCTTATCACATTCTTTTTAAATCTCTTTTCAACACAAAGAGACAGAAAGTACACGTGGGCTATATAGATAACACTGTTTTCAGGCACAGAAAGTTATTTAAGATCTAGCACAATACAATTCTAAATTTAAGACAATAGATAATAAACAGTCACAGTCATGTGATCAGGGGGCTGGAAGAAGGTTCCTAGATACAAGGTAATCACAAAGGTAAAAAGTATATTAATATAACTGTGTTGGGTATGCAAAACTGGGGAATGAGTAATAAAGGGATTATCTATCTTTTAAAACAATAACAATTCTATGGTTGACTGTCCCTTTAACTAATGTTTGCGAGGCGGGAGTGTGGCGGTTTAGGGTTTTATATGTTTATTATAGTGGCGGCGACGTTGGGGGCGGGAGATTAGGGGTTCATAAATATAATGTAGGTGGCAGCGGTGTCCAGAGCAGCAGATTAGGGGTTAAAAAAATAATTTTAGTGTTTGCAATGCGGGAGGGCCTCGGTTTAGGGGTTAATAGGTAGTTTATGGGTGTTAGTGTACTTTTTAGCACTTTAGTTTTGAGTTTTATGCTACAGCGTTGTACCATAAAACTCATAACTACTGACTTTAAAATGCGGTAGGACTCTTGACAGGAGAGGGTGTACTGCTCACTTTTTGGCCTCCCAGGACAGACTCGTAATACTGGCGCTATGGAAGTCCCATAGAAAACAGACTTTATAAAGTTTACGTAAGTCGTTTTTGCGGTAAGGCCAAAAAAGTGTGCAGTGACCCTAAACCTGCAAGACTCGTAATACCAGCGGGCATAAAAAAGCAGCGTTAGGACCTGTTAACGCTGCTTTTTGAGCATACCACAAAACTCGTAATCTAGCCGATATTTTCTTATTTTGTAACTATATGGAGCTCTAGACTTGCCCCTTGATGAATCAGATCTGCACTAATTTAATCCTCATGCATCCCTGCTATTTGCTTTTAAATGCTTAGATTATCCTCTAGTTATAAATATTGGTTGATATTGTTTAAACTTTTCCTAACTAATTCACCCATTACTATATTTGTTTATATGCTTCTTCTTCTTACTATTATTTATTGGAAGGAGCCGTCAAATCCCATTGGACTGGGTCTATGTTTTTTTTGTTTTTGTTTAATTAATTAATTAATTAATTAATGTTTTGTTTAATTATAATGTTAAAGAGTCAATACCAACTGACTCTAGACTAAATATTATTATTCATTTCTCTTTGTTAGCAGAATTAAGGTGTGGATTTCCTGTTTTTCTCCAGCTATACACACTTGTGGCATGCTAATTAAAGGAACAGTCTACTCTAAATGTTTTATTGTTTAAAAAAATAGATAATGCCCATTCCCTAGTTTATACAGCCAACACGGTTATATTAATACACTTTACCTCTGTGATTACCTTGTATCTAAGCCTCTTCTGACAGCCCCCTTATCTCAGGGTATTTATCTATTTTCTATTGATTTGCATTTTAGCCAGTTAGTGCTGGTTCCTGCACAACTCCACGGGAGTATGTACAGTTGTGAAAAGCAAATAAAAAAGCATGTGGTAAGAGGCTGTCTGTAGTTGCTTAGAAACAGGCAGAAATTTAGAGATTTAAATGTTATGAAGTATATTAATATAACAATGTTGGTTGCACAAAGCTGGAGAATGAGTAGTAAAGGCGTTATGTAACTTTTTAAACAATAAAAAATTTGGCGTAGACTGTCCCTTTAAGTAAAATAACTAGCTGCAGCTGACTCTTAGCATTTATATGTGGCTGCGGAGTATCTTTTCTTGTTAGATTATGGCAGAAAAAGCCCAACCTGCTCTTTATTTAACACCTTATTTGGATTTTCACACTGGATTACGTACTCTGCATTCTTTTTAGTTGCTTGACTGAAAATTATTTTTCCAGGTATTTTGAAATGTCTAATTTCTCCAGACAGACTCTCCAGCTTTATGACCACCAGACTCAGCTACATCACAATCTCATCCATGAACCCTAGAACATCTATATGCCATTGAACCAAAGCACTTTTTTAAGCACAATTCAACTTTTTGTTGCTAAGATCTCAAAACACCACCTCACATTGCTGCCATTGATATGACAACATGTTACATTCAATGATATATGCAACTGCGCATAATTAATAATGCAAATAATATTTTTTCTCTACTTTTAACTCCCTCCTTTGTTCTCCTGCATCTTCAGAAGTTTTTTCCTTTGGAAGCCCAAAACTAATTTAGGACTATAATAAACGATATAAGAAATATCATCTGCTCCCATCTCACATAAGCACTTCACCTAAGCTACTCACAAATACAAAAGCCACTGTGCTCTGCATTGGAGGATGAAGTATCTTCTCTCCTCAGACTTCAATACCTGTCCTCTAGAACCTATTAATTTACAGCGTGTCGCTCTATCATTTATCATATACTGACTGTTAAACCTATCTTTTTAACCTACTTGAAACAAGTTATCATAACATCTATTATAAAGAAGCCCTTCTTTGACCTAAGCAATATAGATAGACTTCTAACTGGTTGTAGCAGTCAAACAACAGCTTTTAGGTAAACAAAGCTTAAAACAGAGGATCAATTAAAGGGAAACTGCAACCTCTCTCACTGCGATTAACTCTATACTACACAGACCCAGCCCCCCCTCAAATCTCAAATAGACCTAACCATAACTCTATGACTGTGTAATTTACCCTATACGTAACTCTCTTCAACTGCTGTATTAATGCTAACCCCAACAAGACAGAAGAATGGGCTCAGTCCACATATAAACAATCCTGTTTGGTTAACAATCAACCAAATATGATTGGATTTTTTTTAATATAGGAGAAAACTCCTAAGAAGAATTAAATTCTTAATTCTTACCTTACCCCCAACTCTTAATAATAACATCATTACCCCAATCCCCTTAGCCCAATGTCTTGGGGTCACAATTGACTCAGATCTTTCACTCCCCACATCCAATTTTTGGCCAATGCCTGCCGCCTAAACCTTAAAAACATCTCCAAAATTTGCCACTTCCTCACACAAGACACAACTAAGGGGCCAATTTATCAACTCCGGATGGAGCTTGAGGGCCCGTGTTTCTGGCAAGCTGCTCTATAACCTGTCCGTCTGCTCTGAGCAGGCGGACAGACATCGCCGCAATTCAACCCGATCGAGTATGATCGGGTTGATTGACATCCCCCTGTTGGCAGAATCTGCAGGGGGCTGCATTGCACCAGCAGTTTACAAGAGCTGCTGGTGCAATGCTGAATACGGAGAGAGTATGCTCTCCGCATTCAGCAAGGTCTGTCGGACCTGATCGGCACTGTCGGATCATGTCCGACAGACATTTGATAAATAGGCCTCAAAGCCTTTATTAAATATGAATATTGCATAAATATGCTGTTACATGTTTTCATCTACTTTACGACAATGCACTTTTATATATGTGTACATATGTATTTATATGTGTATATATGTCTCTAAATACATATATACACACATATACACACACACTGCAGGGGGCGGAATTGCACCAGCAGTTCACAAGAACTGCTGGTGCAATGCTGAATACAGAGAGCGCATTGCTCTCCGCATTCAGCGAGGTCTGTCGGACCTGATCCGCACTGCTGTCGGATCAGGTCCGACAGACCTATGTTAAATAGGCCCCTAAGACTTTAATACACTCTCTCATCATTTCCCGCCTTGACTATTGCAACTCCATCCTGTCTGGCCTCCCTAGCTGCCGTCTATCTCCCTTACAATCCATAATAAATTACTCTGCCAGGCTGATCTTCCTTACACGTAGCTCTGTATCTGCTGCACCACTCAGTCATTTCACTGGCTTCCTCTAACCTCGACAATAAAACACAAAATCCTGACGCTAACTTTTAAAGCTCTCAATAACACTGCTCCACCCTATATCTTCAACCTAGTCTCCAGACACTCTCCCTCCCGTCCCCTTCGCTCTGCTCATGAACTCCTTCTCTCCTCCTTTTGTTACCTCTTAACATTCCTGTCTACAAGACTTCTCCAGACTGGCCCCTATTTTATGGAACTCTCTGCCTCGCTCTACACAACTCTCCCCTAGTTTTCAAACTTTCAAGGGCTCCCTAAAGACTCTACTGTTCAGGGATGCATTTAAAATGCACTAACATTTTCATATCTTAGTTCCTCTCCTCCTTTAGTTATACCCTTGAATACCCTTAGTATGTAAGCTTACTATCCCTTTGTCTTCCATAATTGTTACCTTGCATATCAGATACTAGGAATCTGTTGGCACTCTAAAATAACTCATAATAATAATAATAATAATAATCAAGAAAGAAACTATAATATTGCTGGCTGGAAGGGGATCAAGAATGAAGATTCTTCTACAAAGCATCTGCTAAAAGAAATTTCAGTGTTACCCATAAACCAGTCTATGGCAAATGAATGCTGGCAGATATAGAATTAATCTACCCAAATCTATCTCTCTGCACCAGACCTATCTTCTTCCTTGCAAACCCGTGTCACTAACTGTCACTAATTGTCTTTCTCATATCTCATCTTGGATGTCCTCTCACTACCTTAAGCTAAATCTCTCCAAATCTGAGCTCCTTATTTCCCCCCTTCTTTAAAAACCTCCACCCCCAATTTCTCTAAAACTGTTGATAACTCCATCATTACCCCTAGTCCACATGCTCAATGTCTTGGGGTCACATTTGACTCAGATTTTTCTTTCACTCCTCACATTCAGTACTTGGCTAAAGCCTGCCACTTTCATCTTAGAAACATCTCTAAAATTAGACATTTCCTTGCACAAGACACAACTAAGATTGTAATCCACTTTCTCATCCTTTCCAGCCTTGACTACTGCAACTTCATCCTCTCTGGTCTCCCTAGCTCCCCCTAGATCTTTTACAATCCATAATGAATGCCTCTGCCAGGCTCATCTTCCTTACACGTCACTCTTCACCTGGTGCACCTCTCTGCCAATCCCTTCACTGGCTTCCTCTTGCCTCCAGGCTTAAACACAAAATTATCACTCATACAAAGCCCTCAACTGCACTGCTTCCCCCTATACCTCAGACCTTGTCTCCAGATGCTCTCCCTCCCAACCCCTTTGTTCTGCTCACAATCTCCTCTTCTCCTCCTCTCTTGTTACCTCCTCACATTCCTATTTACAAGACTTCTCCATACTGGCTCCCATCTTGTAGAACTCTCTGCCTCTCTCCACAAGACTCTCCCCTAGTTTTGAAAGCTTCAAGCGCTCCCTAAAGACTCTACGGTTCAGGGATGCATACATCCTACGCTAACCTTTCCTAACTCCATTGCTATCCCCTTGAACCCCTTAGCATGTAAGCCTAGGAGTCCAGCTGTTTGTAGATCGTCCACATAAGAGCTGACTACAACAGTGCAACTCTCGGCAGGGCCCTCTACCCATTTGATCCACTGTAAATGTTACCTTGTATACCGCCTATGTTTATAGCGCTTCGGAATCTGTTGGCGCTCTACAAATACCTGATAATAATAATAATATTAATAAAATTTGTAGTATACTAAGATCCGCACTGACTACAGGTAACATATTTTTATAATCTGACTTTAGTTAATTTCCCTTTTTTAAAATAAAGCAATAGAATGACATACACTTTTTATTTCAGTTGATGCCTTTGGAATAGGTTGGATATTTGGGGAACGATTCGTTTTTGATGAGGTGCATTTGTTCTGCTAGAAAGATTAGGTGTGGAGTCAATTTCCATAGGTTAATTGAGCTGTAAAAGACAAACATACCTAACAATTAAGGAAGCTGTGAGAAAAGAGTATACCATTTTAAGTAAATTACACAAGAGCTTATGCAATCCACCCCCCTCCTCTCTTTTAGCCAATCACTTGAGAGCATAAGTTGTCAAACACCCCAGAATTATCAGTCCAGGTGATTTAAATCCACCAACTCTAGGGTGGTACAAAGGTTAGGAAATAGTAGTCTTAAAGGGACAGTTCACACAAACATTTTCTCCCCTTTAAATTATTCCCAATTATCCTTTTTACCTGCTAGAGTGTATTAAATTGGTTACACGTAGCTCCTTTACTTCAATTTCAGCATTTGAAATAGCTGATTTAGCCTGTGGTATAGCCACCTATACTGAAAGTTTTGCGACTGGAGTATATGCTATTGACAAGCCTAAGTAAACACAGCCAGCAGAAGTTACACTCTCAGTGGGATGCAGGATAGTTAAGTAATAAAATGATAATTGCCCATTGTTCTCTCTATATATTGAGCTTTGGTGTTCCAGCCAAGTAAAAGATAAGGAAGCAAGTCTGTGTACATAAAGTTATAACATAATGAGATATGATATCAACTTTAAGTTCAACCCATTGTAATAGGCTGTGGTTTCAAAGCACAAAATCAGCTACTTCATATAAACATATAAGCATGAAAATGCAGTTTCTCAAATATTTTATACTCTGCAGTTGGTATAACAAGTTCTTTAAAATACATTACAGTGTTACAAAGTACACTAATACCCATAAACTACCTATTAACCCCTAAACTGAGGCCCTCCCACATCGCAAACACTATAATAAATGTATTAACCCCGAATCTGCTGCTCCCGACATCGCCGCCACTAAAAAAATGTATTAACCCCTATTCCCTCGCTCCCCGACATCGTCACCACTATAATAAACCTATTAAACCATAAAACCGCTGCCCTCTTGCATCGCAAACACTATTTAAATATTATTAACCCCTAATTTGCCGTCCGCCCACACCGCCGCTATAATAAACCTATTTACCCCTAAACCGCAAGCCCCCACAACAAAATATACTAAAATAAACTATTCACCCCTAAACCGAAAGCCCCCTTCAATGAAATAAACTAATTTAAACTAGTAACACCTAAACCTAACGACCCCCTAACTTTATATTAAAATTACAATTTCCCTAGCTTAAATTAAATTAAAATTTACCTGTTAAATAAAAAAAAAAAAATTAAACTAACAATTAAACTATTATATTTATTAAACTAAAATTAAACGAACTACCGATTAAATAAAACTAAACTACCAATAAAAAAATCCTAACACTACTCTAAAAATTACAAAAAGTATCTAATTACAAAAATAAAAACTAACTAAATTACGGAAAAAAACAACACTAAATTACGAGAAATAACAAACAAGTTATCAAAAATAAAAAAGAATTAAACATAATCTAATAGCCCTATCAAAATAAAAAAGGCCGGGGCTATGGCCTAATATGGCCGCTAAACTGGGAGCTCTGTAACCCAGTGTTACATTCCGCCTGTAATTTGGAGATTAACCAGCCATTCAGCAAGAATTCATATCTCACGACATAGGGGACACTTTGCTGAATGGAACCATATAATAAGCTTTGTTCATAATACAACAGGACTTCCCAGACTTGACAGCTGATAGGGATGGGCGAATGTTTCTAAAAATTCGAAATTTAAAACGAATTTTGATGTATTCGTTCATTTGAATCGAATTTCGAATGTTTATATAACATTCTAAAAAAAAAAATTTTGAATTTTCATTTTCGAATTTTTCAATTTTAATGTTACATTCAAATTCGAAATAGTATTTCTAGTCTAATACTGTGTTTTTTAAATGTAATATTCGAATTCAAATGTGACATTCGAATTCGAATGTCACATTCGGTTTCGAAATAGTATTTCTAGTTTACAACTGTGTTTAATAAATGTGATTTTCGATTCGAATGTGATATTCGATTAAAATGTGATATTCGATTCAAATGTGACATTCGAATTCAAAATAGTGTTTCTATTCTAAAATTGTGTTTTATAAATGTAATATTTTAATTTGAAAGTGACATTCGAATTCGAATGTGACATTCAAAAACTGTAAATAACATTCGAAAATCGAATTTTTACGAATATTCGTTCTTATCAACATTCTATTATGTAACTCAAATTTCTACAATAACATTCGTTCTAACATTCGAATTCGAATATAAACACATTCGCCCATCCCTAACCGCTGAGTACCTCTGGCGGCTTCTAAGAAGAGAGGAAACCGGGTAAGCAGAGAATATTGATATCCTCTGCCTAACTTACAACATTTCTTTCACCATGGAAGAGCTACTATATCTGCAGGTGCAAGCCTTATTTACTCAATTTGACGACAAATACAGCTTCGATACGACCGAATCATAGCAATTGCAGAGGCTCAGGGTACAAAAGAGGATAAGGCAGAGCCCAACATGGCCAGGAAGATAGATTGCGGCCTGTAGCATGATGTCACACAAGTGAAAGAGATGGAGGAGCTGTGTGCAGAGTCACAACACAGCGTGAGCTCTGTGCTGCCAGATGAACCTACCCGCTATAAAGCCGAGCCTCCTTACATCCCGCATGAGCTGCAACCAGCTACGGGATCATCTATGGCTGAACTTCAACCTACCGTGTTAGACCCTGAATTAGGAATGGGTAAAATATGCGTACAGCGCTGAACTTAAAACACTTAAGCCTCCTCTATATTGTTCTCCTCCTGGGTAAAAACTTAAAAGAATAATGGAAAAAATGGATTTAGAGGAAGCGGTAAAAAAGCTCTAAGTGTTAAAAACAAGGAGAATATGGGGAAAAAAACTGCAAAGCTATATTGAAAACAGTTACTTTAGCTGGTGGATGCTAAAAACAATGATATAAGGGAAGCTCCAAAGTGAATACAAACATACAATGGATATATATCAATAGTTTCACCAATGGCCTTACTGGACAAAATAATTTAAGCAAATATAAATAAAAAGGCTAATAAATAGATATAAAAGAGTTTTACTATTCAGATGAATAAAACACAAACTTAACCTAGACAGATAATAAAAAGTACATATAGTTAAAAAACAATTTTCACTATAAACTTCTCAATATAATGATAAGTGATGAAATAGCCCAAATGATAAAAATAACAGTTGATACGTGGTGATAGCAGTTTTTGCGTTACACTCTCCTTTGCTGGGATAAGAAAGGATGGTAAGTAAAAGGGACACTAAACCCAAAAATTTTCTTTCATGATTTAAGTAGAGAATACAATTTTAAACAACATTCCAATTTACTTCTATTATCTGATTTGCTTCATTCTTTAGATATCCTTTATTGAAGAAACAGCAATGCACATGGGTGAACCAATCACACAAGGCATCTATGTGCAGCAACCAATCAGCAGCTACTGAGCCTATCTAGATATGCTTTTCAGCAAAGTATATCTAGAGAATGACGCAAATTAGGTTATAGAAGTAAATTAGAAAGTTGTTTAAAATTGCATGCTCTTTCTAAATCATGAAAGAAAATTTTGGGGTTTCATGTCCCTTTAATAAGATGACAGTCTTTCCATTAAATTACGTATTAGTAAGATGACATTCTTTTCACTTTATGATGAAATTAACCCTCCTAGTGCGGCATATATAGTTTGTAAAATAGTAGTGGGCGGTGGCCAGCCACTATTAGACTTCTAAGAAATTCCATGCTGGGGAGAAAGTTCAAACACAGTATAGCATTATGAGTCTTGAGAAACAGGTCCGTACCTTTGGATGAACGTATAGTATGCCTGCTATGCAGGTTGTCTCACCCTTCTTCATGTGCGGCTTGTTTCAGACTGGCTTTCGTTGTATGAGCTTCTGCTGATGATGTGTAGCTTTTACCGGTTTCTTCAAACCTGCGCAAGTTACCATAGGGGACCAGTCTTCCACTCCTGCACTTAGTACTAAATGTACGCAGGAAACGATCTGATCTTCCGATTTCTCTTTACAGCTCTCAGGAACAGGTATTCACCTCAGTGAGGTGTGGAAGGTGAGGTAAAGTAAACGGTGATCACTCCTTATACTGGATACACAGCTTCTACGCGTTTCACCCTGATTGCTGGCTTTTTCAAGATGCCTTGAAAAAGCCTGCAATCAGGGTGAAACGCGTAGCATCTGTGTATCCAGTATAAGGAGTGATCACCGTTTACTTTACCTCAAAAGACCCTGAATTAGGAGCAGATCCGACTTTTTCTCCTCGGCGGCTGCAACTTTACATTGTGCAAGAGAACGAGATGGGAGCTGATGGAGTGCCGACTCCGTTGCACTACAGAGACTTTACGATCCCTGCGACTCACGCCACTGCTATTAGGGGGAATTTTTCTAAAAAGACTAGTGGCTCTGACTCTTACTTCTTTGGAGACTGCCAGGCTGCGGATGTGCCAGGGAGAGCAGCCGGCTCCCATGTGCGTGGTCCTATTACAGCTTGGAGTCTGTGGCTGACCTCTCAGTTTATTCTATACCCACTAGTCCCTATGGCTTGGATAATTGGAGTGGGTTAGTTTAGGGGTTGTATCCTGGGACCGCTGACCACACTGGCAACATAGTCCCATAAGAGGTTAATTTTCCCAGCCCATCTTGGGATGCCTGCATGTTGGGAGAGCAGTCTCTCAATTTAGATAGTCATTAAGGGATGTGTGGGGTACTGAATGCTGCTTAGAAAAAGGAGCATACAGATATTACATCAGTTACATAATTGTATATTGGGTGTGTAAACAGGGCTCTCAAGTTGCGGCTCTTTTGCTGAACCAGTGGGATTCAGGTGAGACTCTAATAGGGACAATTTTCACTACCTAGTCAGTGACACTCTATATCCTGGCAGCTGTGATCGATGTATAAATTATATATCTCCATATATACATAGCCCTGGCACTTGACTCTACATTGCTGTGCAGTTTCTCATTGGAGGGATTCAGCATTTTTCTAAATATTAGGTACTTCTGACATGGTACCCTGAGTCAGGTTTGCAATGTTAACTGAATATTTTATGTATGCATTTTCATTGCATTTTTCACAGTATGTTTAATGCTCTTCTAAAACTCCTAAATATACAGCTTGTATTTAATTGCCCCTTACAAGCCTGGGTAGTGGGCTATTTATCATTATATTATGCATAATAGCTTGTATCTAATTGCCCTTAAAAGCCTCAGCTTTGTGTTATTTATCACTAAAATATGGATAATGGTTTATATTCAATTGCTCCTTATCAGCATGAGTAGTGTGCTACTTTTCACTAAAATATTCTTTAGTTTCCATAGATATTTCTTAATGTTTCGTTTATAATACATATTGTTCTTTGATATATTTACCTAATAGTTAATGTACCCTGCCATATATCACACTTTACATTCTGAGTGGTTATTTACTGATATACATGTATTGTTTATGCAACCACAAGTCTACTACAGTTCCTTCTTCCAGATATGTACTGTCCGTTACAGTTTAACTCTAATGTCTTGCCGTTTATAATGCTAGCTTTAATAAGATTATTTTTCTGCAACCCTAAGGCAGGTGTTCTTAGCATACTGGTGTCCGAAAGCTGCACTTTGTCACAATTGTATTGCATAAACCGACTGCATATTTATGTATTCCAGACTCACAACTGTGCTTTAAAGGGACATGAAAGCCAATTTTTTTTTTTCTTTCGTGATTTAGAAAGAGCATGTCATTTTAAACAACTTTCTAATTTTACTTCTATTATCTAATTTGCTTCATTCTCTTGATATCACTGCTGAAAAGCATATCTAGATATGCTCAGTAGCTGCTGATTGTTGCTGCACCTAGAGGCCTTGTGTGATTGGCTCACATATGTGCATTGCTAATTCTTCAACAGGAATATCTAAAGAATTGAGCAAATTAGATAATAGAAGTAAATTGGAGAGTTGTTTAAAATTGCATGCCCTATCTGAATCATGAAAGTTTAATTTTGACTAGACTGTCCCTTTAACTATTGAGAAGTCATTATTTGGCACCCACACATCGGCTTATTAGCTGCAGCTGTTATTCTGTCAAATATAAGGTCCACGAGAGGCCCTATCAGGGTTTTCCATACATTTACCTAATATTTAATGGACCCTGCCATATATCACGTTTTGCATTATGAGGAGTTATTTACTGATATACATGTATTGTTTGTTCCCCTTATTTGTGCAGTGCTTAGGGATTATGCAACCACAAGTCTACTACAGTTCCTTCTCCAAGATATGTACTGTCCGTTACAGTTTAACTCTAATGTCTTGCAGTTTTATTATGCTAGTTTTAATAAGATTATTTTTCTGCAACCATAAGGGCAGGTTTTCTTAGCATACTTGTATTCAAAGCTGCACTTTGTCACAATTGTATTGTATATACCGACTGCATATGTATGTATTCCAGACTCACAACTGTGCTTTAACTATTAAGAGTCATTATTTGGCACCCACATGTCGGCTTATTAACTGCAGCTGTTATTATGTTAAATATAAGGTCCATGAGTGGCCTATCAGGTATTCTTTATATATGGAAAAAAATAAAAACAAGATTCTAACTTTCAGATGGGATCCAGAAGTGGTCCCCTTATTTATAATTTGCCTTATATAAGGTTTAGGTGTGGGACAGGTCCAAAAGTGGCCCTCATTATCAGCTAGAAGGCATGCTATACTGTACTATAAGATGCGAATATTAACCAATGTGGTCTTTGCTGTTGTCTGGTAGTTAGGATATGGTGCTCAGCGTTTCTTAATGTACAAAATTGTAATTTTTGCATCAGTGGTCTCACATTGTAATCTGTTTATTCTGTACTGCTTGGTGAAACTTAATAAAAATTATTAAAAAAAAAAAAAAAGCCCCTCAAAATAAAAAAACCCCTAGCCTACAATAAACTATCAATGGCCCTTAAATGGGCCCTTTGTGGGGCATTGCCCCCAAAGATATCAGCTTTTACCTGTAAAAAAAATACAACCCCCCAACAGTAAACCCACCACCCAACTAACACCCCCAAATAAAAAAACTATATAAAATAACCTAAGCTAACAATTGCCCTGAAAAGGGCATTAAAAGGGCATTTATCTCTTTTACTGCCCAGACCCTAAACTAAAAAAAAAAAAAAACACCCCAAATACCTTTAAAAAACCTGGGGGTGAGGGTTTGTAATGTTAGTGGGTCTTTGTAATTTTTATTTCAATAAAAGAGCTGATATCTTTAGGACAATGCCCTACAAAATGCCCTTTTAAGCGCCATTGATATTTTATTCTAGATTAGTTTTTTTTATTTTGGTGTGGGGTTTTTTTATGGGTGTTAGAATAGGAATATTTTTTTTTATTTTTGATAATTTGTTTGTTATTTTGTGTAATGTATATTCTTAGGAGTGTTTTTTTTTGCAAAAGAGCTGTTTATCTCAAGGCAATGCCCTACAAAAGGCCCTTTAAGGGCCCTTGGTAGTTTGGGGGGTGGGGGTTTGTATAGCGTTAGGGGGGGTTTTGTATTTTTTTGGAGCAAAAGAGTTGTTTTATCTAGGGCAATGCTCTACAAAAGGCCTTTTAAGGGCCCCCCAAAAGGCACTTTTAAGGGCCCCTGGTAGGTTTGGGGGGGTGGGGAGTTGTTTAGTGTTAGGGGGTGGTTTGTATTCTTTTTGGAGCAAAAGAGCTGTTTATCTCAGGGCAATGCCCCTACAAAAGGCCCTTTTAAGGGCCCTTGGTAGTTTATTCTAGAGTAGGGGTTTTTTATTTTTGGGGTGTTTTTTTTAAGGTATTAGAATAGGATTAATTTAAATTTTTTGGATAATTTCGTTTTGTTTTTTTGTAATGATAGGTTTGTTGTTTTTGAAATGATAGGTTTTTTATTTTTTGTAATGGTAGGTTTTTTATTTTTTTGTAATGGTAGGTTTTATTTTAACTAGGTAGTTAGTAAATAGTTAATAACTATTTACTAACTTAGTCTACCTAGCTAAAATAAATTACAAACTTACCTGTGAAATAAAAATAAAACCTAAGCTAGCTCAATATAACTATTAGTAGATAGCTTAGGTTTTATTTCACAGGTAAGCATGTATTTAGTTTTAATAGGTATTATTTAGTTCATAATTGTAAATTTAATTTAGATCTAATTTAATTATGTTAAGTTAGTGGGTTTAGGGTTAGGTTTAGGGTTAGGGGTTAACATAGTTAATTTAGCTTGTTGCGATGTGGGGGGGCTGGCGGTGGTTTAGGGGTTAATAGGTTTTATTTAGTAATAATTGTAAATTTAATTTAGCTATATTTTTATGTTAAAATTAGGGGGTGTTAGGGTTAGGTTTAGGGTTACGTTAGGGTTAGGGTTATGTTACGGGTTAGGTTTAGGGGTTAGTAATAGTTTTAATTTAGCTTGTTGCGATGTGGGGGCTGGTGGTTTAGGGGTTAATAAATGTAGTATAGTGGCATGCGATATGTAGTATTTAGGTAGTGGCGATATCGGAAGCGGCAGATTAGGGGGGTTAATAACTGTAGGCAGGTGTCAGCAATGCTGGGGGCAGCAGATTAGGTGTGGTTTAGAGCTCAGTGGTTTATGTCAGGGTGTTAGGTTTTAAACAGTATTTTTATTTCCCCATAGACATTAATGGGGCTGCGTTACGGAACTTTTGTTTCTGCAATCGCAGGTGTTAGTTGTTTTTTTTGCTGGCTCTCCCATTGATGTCTATGGGAAAATCGTGTACGAGCACGTCTCAGCAGCGCTCTGATTGTGTGCGGTATGGAGCTTAACGCAACCATATTGCACGGTAAGAAGTTGTATGTTTGAAAATGTAATAGCAGCGCTATAGGAAATTAATAACGTAACTTTTGTTGCGTTCCTTAATTTCTCTATAGCGCTCAAACTTGTAATCTAGCTGTATGTGTCCTCCTCTCTGATTTGGTTTTTCCTTGACATGTTGTAATATATTAGAAAATTAGTGAGCAATCTGGTATGGGATTACAGGTAGGGATGGGTGAATGCGCTGAAAGTGCAATTCATTTGGTAGAACGAATAGTCCTGTGGACATACGTTTTGGAGAATCAAATGTTGATAAGAAGGAAAATCCATTAAAATTCAGTAATTGAATGTTATTTTCTGGTTTTTGAATGTTACTTTTGTTTTCGAATTTTCAAATTTAGGATTGAATATCCACATTCAAATGTAACATTCAATCAACAATTAATATTCAGATGTTCAATAGTTCATGTGGTAGGGAATTTAGTAAAATGATACATAATAGATACAAATATGCTGATTCAAATTTTTCTATTTGATTATTGCATTATTTGAATATTACATTTAAAGAGAGCATTAGAAATACTATTACAAATATATAAATTCAAATTTTTCTATTTCAAATAGAATTATTAGAAAATTTTTAATCGAATATTACATTTAAAGATAGCATTAGAAATACTATTACATTAAATGAATGTTAGAATGTTGTACACACATTCAACATTTTCAAAACGAATGAACAAATGTATTAAATTCATTTAATTTTTTTGAAGGTTGCAAAGCACTCACCCATCCCTAATTACAGGTATATGGTAAAACTGAATAAAAAGGGAATGTTTAGTGGTGTGACATCTCTTTAGCACACCCTATGCTTTCAATGGATAGTGGGAACATGTTAAACATGATTCATATTACAATTGAAAGTTATATAACTGCGCTAATAAAGTGTGACTTGAGACTGAAGTAAAGTGTTAAATCTACAATCAATGTATAACATATTAATATTTAATTCATATATGTATATATTTATATACATATATCTAGATGGATAGATATAGATATTAAATATAAAATATAAAAGTTTATTATTGAAATAAATATGTACAAAGTGTTTAAAAGGGATATGTTATATCAAAGTGTTTAACTGGGAATGGCTCAAAGGTGTATATATATATATATATATATTCATACTATATATATATACACAGAAGGATAGCGCTCAATCCACGAAAGTCCCAAATGAAAGTATGGGAAAAGTATGCTAGCAGTGAACAAGTGCGCATGCCCACGAAACGCGTCTGCATGGGGGATCAGCTCAACTACCTGATTGCCGTATTCATTGCTGGCTCTCTTTGCTTGGATGACTCGTTGATGTTTGTCCTTTTTAACAAATAAAACTTGACTTTTTTCATTTAAGTCCTGCCTGGGGAGTTCTACTTCTGTTCGCTACAACATCCCATACTTTCATTTGGGACTTTCGTGGATTGAGCGCTATCCTTCTGTGTATATATCTCTATGCTATTGCTGTTTGGGGGCGTATTCAGCAGGTCCGCCCAGAGTAGCAGCCTATCCGCTTACTGCAACAAGGGGGTGTGTCCCCGCCCCACTCTCCATTGTGCCGTATCTCCGCCCCTGCTCTGGATTCACAGGCGGAGCGCGAACATCAGTGATCCTGTAACTCTGTATATATATATATATGTGTGTGTGTGTGTGTATATTTGTATGTGTGTATTTGCACTGAGTAGAAAAATTCCTTCAGTTTAACACATGAACAATATTAGCAATATATATAAGGTTAGTCTAAAATTATTATTAGAATCATACAGTGAAGCATTCAAGAGTTTGAACATTTATTAATTTTAATGTCTTACTAATCCTTTATCACAAGGTACAATGATGTGCATTTACTACTATTATTATTATTTTGTTTTATCAATATTAGGTTTTATATAATCTAATTATTTTCGGGGTAAATAGATGTGAACTGTTTCAACAAAAAGCTAGTCTATTTCAAAGCGTTTGAGATAATAATTCTCACACTAAACTTGATGCCACAAAATATAGATTACAGGTACCATTTTCCTTTGCAGAGGAAGAAAGGTAATAAGCCTTTAGAATAACTATTGCTAGGATAAGTAGTTTAACTTATAACATTTTTATATAAAAAAAAATCAATATCTTTGCATATAAAAATGCGGTTCGGGACATTATGACTTTTAAATGGTAAATAAAATCAATATCAAATAATGATTCTTTATTTTGTATAGTCTTAGATAATTGATTTTTTTGTAAATTAGTTTTAAGTTTATCACAATAGTATTTGAAAGAAAAGTAGACTTTTCAGTGATGGGACATAATACCCAATTTTTGTTTTCATGACTCAAATAGAACATGTGATTTTAAACAACATAACAAATTACTTCTATTATCTCATGTGTTCTCTTGGTATCCTTTGTTGAAAAGGATACCTAGGTAGGCTAAGAAGCTGTTGATTGTTGGTTGCACATATATTCCTCATGTTACTGGCTCATCCAATGCTTTCAGCTAACTCCCAGTAGTGCATTGCTGCTTCTTCAATAAAGGATACAAAGAGAATGAAGCAAATTAGATAATAGAAGTAAATTGGAATTAATGTTTTAAATTGTATGTTATATCTGTATGTATGTATGTATGTTGTGTTTCATGTCCCTTTAAGCTTCTTTTTTAGAAGTGTCAGGTAATTAAGATTTTCTTCTTCATCCTGAAGATTGTCTGTTTTAACCATTGTTTGTGAAATTAGATATTCATAGATATAGGTTATAATCTTGTGTCAAGAAACACAGGCAGAAATGGAATATTATAAAATGAGACATCAAAAAATGTTATCCTTCTTCTTCATTGTGACTTATCATGTGTTCATGTGTTTATATTCCTTACTCTCATAACTTGTGCTAATCTTCTCCATACAATTGCCAGTAAAACACCTCTGCAGTATTTTTGCTGTTTATACAGCATTAAACAATCATGTGACATTGAAAAAAATGAATGTTGTATTATCTAAACTACAAAGGAAAAGTTTGTTAACGTGTAGCATTTTCCTTGAAGAGTTGTCACTTTTAAATGGACACGTGTTCCTTATTGTTTTAAGCCAGTTATTACAATACCAATTTGTAAAATAGATAACTTTTTTCTATGAAAATGAAACAAAGATTTATGGACCAAAGTTGCCTACAACATTTTGTTGTTTGGAACATTTGGTAGTGATTTGTCACATTATTTTTTCAGTAAAATTAGAAACAGACACATAAAAAGGACACAACAGATTCAAAGTTTAAACTTTAATCATACTCAATAGCCAAACAAAGCACATCAATTTACAAAATGACTCCTATATTTATAAACATTTATATACAAACAGAATACAGATTTTGCTGATTAACCCTCTTCCCAAATGGACATAATCATGTGGTAGCAGCAAAGAACCCATATAAGTGTTCAAATCTAAGAGGCACGTAACCAATAACCATTTTTACATAAACTAACAATCTTATAAAATATATGGAAGATACAGTCTGTACCTAGCGTTATACTGTAAATATAAAACCACAATAATTTACCTAATTGCAGCCCAGATTGCATTGGACTTTGCTTGTGTAGATATTCTCAGGCAACCTCAATAGGCAAACTAGGAACTTGAGTAACTCTGTTTCAGTTATTCAGTATACAGAACGTTTTATGTCATATAGGGCCATGTGTTTCATTCCCATTTGGTCTTGTCAAAAATTCTCAAAATAATCAATTTCTATAACATCAAGTAAAAATATTATTAGGTCTAAAATCTCATTAAACCAAAGAAGGTAACCAATTCACATGTTTATTACCTGTAGCTAACAGCAAGTATGGGTTGGAGAAGCACTTCCAAGTATGGCACCGTCAGCTTAACACTTAAGTTATATCCAGTGAATTTTCATACACTTCCCCAAAGTAGTCTATTATTTGAGGGATTAAGCCCATACAATCTGACATTAAGATGTTAGCACGCCCTATACTATTGCTCAAACAATAAAAAAATACTTTGGAATTCACTATCGCCTAGATTTAGAGTTCTGCGTTAGCCGTCAAAAGCAGCGTTAAGGGGTCCTAGCGCTTTTTACCGCCCGCTGGTATTTAGAGTCAGTCAAGAAAGGGTCTAACGCTCACTTTCCAGCCGCGACTTTTCCATACCGCAGATCCCCTTACGCCAATTACGTATCTTATCTTTTCAATGGGATCTTCCTAATGCCAGTATTTAGAGTCTTGGCTGAAGTGAGCGGTAGACCCTCTACCGACAAGACTCCATCCGCAGAAAAAAGTCAGGAGTTAAGAGCTTTATGGGCTAACGCCGGTTCATAAAGATCTTAACTACTGTGCTCTAAAGTACACTAACACCCATAAACTACCTATGTACCCCTAAACCGAGGTCCCCCCACATCCCTGCCACACTAATACAAAAAATGTAACCCCTAATCTGCCGACCGCACACCGCCGCCACCTACATTATCCCTATGTACCCCTAATCTGCTGCCCCTAACATCGCCGACACCTACAAAATATTTATTAACCCCTAATCTGCCCCCCCAATGTCGCCGCTACCTTACCTACACTTATTAACCCCTAATCTTCCGACCAGACCTCCCCGCCACTATAATAAATGTATTAACCCCTAAACCGCCGCACTCCCGCCTCAAAAACCCTATAATAAATTGTATTAACCCCTAATCTGCCCTCCCTAACATCGCCGCCACCTAACTTCAAGTATTAACCCCTAATCTGCCGACCGGACCTCGCCGCTACTCTAATAAATGTATTAACCCCTAAAGCTAAGTCTAACCCTAACCCTAACACCCCCCTAAGTTAAATATAATTTTTTATCTAACAAAATAAATTAAATCTTATTAACTAAAGTCTTCCTATTTAAAGCTAAATACTTACCTGTAAAATAAACCCTAATATAGCTACAATATAACGAATAATTATATTGTAGCTATTTTAGGATTTATATTTATTTTACAGTCAACTTTGTATTTTTTTTTAACTAGGTACAATAGCTATTAAATAGTTATTTACTATTTAATAGCTACCTAGTTAAAATAATTACAAAATTACCTGTAAAATAAATCCTAACCTAAGTTACAATTAAACCTAACACTACACTATCAATAAATAAATTAAATCAATTAACTACAATTACCTACAATTAAATAAACTAAACTAAATTACAAAAAACAAACAAACACTAAATTACAAAAAATAAAAAAAATTACAAGAATTTTAAGCTAATTACACCTACTCTAAGCCCCCTAATAAAATAACAAAAATTATTTTTTTCCTACCTTAATTCCG
Organism: Bombina bombina; assembly: GCF_027579735.1. NCBI lineage: Eukaryota > Metazoa > Chordata > Amphibia > Anura > Bombinatoridae > Bombina > Bombina bombina. Next base: position 486,398,621 of record NC_069503.1, on the reverse strand, counting down.
ATTGGCTGATAGAATCCTATCAGCCAATCGATATTCAAGGGACGCCATCTTGGATGACGTCACTTAAAGGAACCTTCATTCGTCGTCTAGTCGTCGTGAGAATAGGATGTTCCGCGCCGGAGGTCTTGAAGATGGAGCCGCTCCTCGTCGGATGGATGAAGATAGAAGATGCCGCTTGGATGAAGATGTTTGCCGGTCCGGATGTCCTCTTCTGCCCGGATAGGATGAAGACTTCTGCCGCTCCGGATTGCTATTGATTGCACTGGGCAATGTTAACCCACAACAGTGCTCCACTTGTAATCTATGCCATATTGTTCATGATCAGAATTCCCTATTGTACCAGCAAATATCAAAATATTTAATACATAAATAAATAATATGTTTGGTATCAAAATATCAATTCAGCTTTAAAATAAAATCTATATAATGCAGTTTCTGAGCAGAATAAATATGATTTGTATTTGGTATATGGTGAGCGCCGTATAAATATGCTTCTGCCAGTGCTGTAAGTTTTACATTTATTTGTCAGTTTGCAAATGAAGAAGCAACAGTTAAAGTAACACGGTACTCAAAATAATTTACAGTTAAAGGGACAGTAAAGTCAAAATTAAACTTTCATGATTCAGATAGAACTTGCAATTTTAGACAACTTTCCAATTTACTTCTATTATTAAAATTGTGTTGTTCTCTTGGTATCCTTTCCTAAAGACTAAATCTAGGTAGGCTCAGAAGAGCTCAGGAGCATTTATGTCTCCTACACTGTCAGAAAAAATGTGCAAAATTTTTACCTTTAGGGGTACAAAAGCTTGTCACTGGGGCAGTACCCTCAAAGGTACACCTGCTGTACCCTTTAAAATGGGTACAAATTGGTACCCTTGCAGATTGTACCTTTCAAAGGCAAATATGTACCTTTGGTGACTAGATTGGACCTTAGTGCTATGGTACCATATCGTACCCATAAAAATGGTGCACATCTGGCCTTTTAAGGGTTCTGCCCCAGTGACAAGCCCTTTGTACCTCATGATGGCAAATTTGTACTCAACACAGCATATTTCAAATGCTGTTAATTTAAATTTATCATATAACATCAAATATGCATTCAATTCATGTGTACTTTTTCAGGCAGTATTACAATAGCCACACTGCAGTTTTAAAAAAGTTTGTATACTTAACTGTAGCCATGTAGCAATTCCAAAGACTGCTACAGAACCACCTGAAAATTAGTAATGTCCAGTTCGTGAACGAATCGTTCTTTTGAACTGGATCTTTTCAGTGAACTGTATGAATCAGTTCACCATACTGAACTGATTCGTTTCAAACAGTTCACTTCCTGAGTCTGCAGCAGCACTGGTAATACGATCCTAGAGTGAGTTCTGCTTCTGCTAAACTCCTCCTTTGCAATGAATCACACAGCAGAATCAGACATCCTCACTCTAGGATCCTATTACCAGTGCTGTTACTGATTCAAGAAGTGAACTGTTTGCAAACAACTCCTTTGCAATGAATCATTCAGTTAACAGTACACTGATTCAAAGATACCCCTAACTGCACCTTAATTAACCCTTACAAAAGCAGCAGGTCTCAACCTTATATTCATAAACCATCCAGAGTTTGGGTCTGATTAAATATTAATACTTTTAAAATATTATCTCATTAACTTTAGTAAAAGTGACAATAGAATATGACCTTAGTTTCCTCCATAAAATTGTATTTTAAAAGTATTAATGTTTAAACAGCCCCAAACTCTGTATGGCTTATAAATAAATATAAGGTTGAGACTTGCTGCTTCTGTAAGGGTTAATTTAAGGTGCAGTTAGAGCTATATTTGAATCAGTGTACTGTTAACTGACTCCTTTGCAATGAATTATTCAGTTACTGATTCAAATATACCCCAATCTGCACCTTAAATTAACCCTTACAAAAGCAGCAGGTCTCACCCTTATATTTATTTATAAGCCATACAGAGTTTGGGGCTGTTTACACATTAATACCTTTAAAATATAATTTTATGGAGGAAACTAAGGTCATATTCTATTGTCACTTTTACTATAATATTATAAGTCTTTTATAAGATATGCATATCTTAGGAAAATACATACAACACAGTACATAGAACAGAGTATACAGCATGCTCTGTTCTATGTACTGTGTTGTATGTATCTGTGAAGGAGCAAACGCTGAGTGTGAGGACTCAGGAGGAGCTGAACTGTAAACACTGAATCAGGAGTCATGATTCAAACATCGGATCAGCGGGCAGAGAGTCTGCAGCTCTGCATCACATGCTCAAGTGATCAAACTGAACTGATGAATCGGTTCATGAATCGGTTCAGTTAATTGAACTGTCCGAAATAAACCAAACTTCCCATCACTACTGAAAATGCCAGGCTAAACAACCAGCTCTAAAAAGAACTACTAAATGTGTTTTATATCACTCTGTACTAGACTCTAAAAACACCCCATTTAATTTAGGGTGACATGCCACATAAAACATAAATATATAGAAAATATATAGAAAACAACAAAATAATAAAATATAACTCTAACGAAAAGAAGGGGGATTCGGGGAGGGATAAATTATAAAACTCACAACCATACATTGAATTGTCACTTTATGCAAAATATATGCAAATGAGTATATTTCCTCCGTATACACTTTGGTGATGAACCTGCTACCAATAGATGGAGCTGTGTTACACATGTCAAGGAACTTTCAACCAACAGATGGCGCTATGGCGTGTTACACAATGTCCATGTATGTGACTGGGAATGGTTACAATTTTATTTTATTTATTTTAAAACAGGTTCTTAAACAGCTCTTGTTTATTTTATAGAGTTTAAAACAATTTTTTTTTCTTTGTAATTTTAGTTAATACATTTGCTTTATGTTTAAGAGTTAACATCTTGATGATCTAAATATAAACATTAAAATGTTAAGTGCTTGATTGCTATTTAGAACCAGCAACACAGTATCATTGGAATATATGGGTTATTAAAGGGACAGTCTATTAAACTTTCATGATTCAGATAGGGCATGAAAATTTAAATAACTTTCCAATTGACTTTTATCACTACATTTGCTTTGTCCCCTTGGTGGTATTTTTGAAAAGCTCAAACTGATTTCTAACCCATTGAAAATCGCCTCTTAGCTCAGAGCATTTTGAACGTTTTTCACAGTTAGACAGTCCTAGTTCATGTGTGTCATATAGATAACAATATGCTCACTCCCATGTAGTTATTTAGGAGTCTGCACTGATTGGCTAAACTGCATGCCTGTCAAAATCACTGAGATAAGGGGGCAGTCTGCAGAGGCTTAGATACAAGGTAATCACAGAGGTATAAAGTATATTAATATAACTGTGTTGGTTATGCAAAACTGGGGAATGGGTAATAAAGGGATTATCCATCTTTTTAAACAATAACAATTCTGGTGCTGACTGTCCCTTTAAGTATTTTTTTGCTTTGCCCACTTCTGGCATATTACCAAAAACCATTGAACATAATTATTTTGCTTCATTTTGGGTGACTGCCAGTTATGTGAATATGAATAATTGAGATGCACAAATTATATGAACTTGCAGGGTTTGGCAGCCTTGAACCACCCATCCCCCTCAACCTTTTAGTCACACAAGTGATTGCACCTCTTTGGGGGGATTAAATGGTACAGATATGGACCCTTTAACAGTTGGAAACATATTTGTACCTTATTTACCGCTAAATGGTACCTATTAGTTACTTAAGGTGTAATCAGGATCCATTGAGGGTACAACCACAGCAGTTGTACCCTAAGTGTTCACAAATGGACCCCAACCGTACCCTTTTTTCTGACAGTGTATAGCAGCAGTGTTTTGCAACAAAGTATAACACTGCTACAAACAATGTTGCAAAACACTGCTGCCTTAGAGTACTAAAGGCATATGCATTCCCCCCGCCTAAGCTCTTATGAGCCTACCTAGATTTACTCTTCAACATATGATACCTTAATGTCCCTTTAAAGGAAAATTAAACAAAACACAGGTGTACATTGTAGCTAAGATTGTCAAGTAATATTACTGGAAGCATGATCTTCATAGCTTTATTTTTAACACACCATTTGTTGTTACAGATTCAGATGCAGATACTGAAGTAGACCAAGTGCATCTGCTAGTGGAGATTTAATTACTGGTGAAATCCCTAGCATTAATTGGTGACACTGTTTAAGGTATGATCCCCTTCATGGAATGAGCATTTCTAGAGTAAGTAAGCATCAGGTTGGATCTGCTTGAAGATGTGAAACAGGCAGTGCAGCCAGCATGTGACAAAAGGTCATTTTTTACAACTTTGCAGGGGTTAAACATTTTTTGACAAACACTAGAATGGGTCTAATAGTGCGCTCTTTGCAATTGCTGCAAGACCCGCACTATTACACTCAGACAAACCCTTAAAGTGATGGTAAATCCTACTGTTTGTGAAGCGCTAGGATTCACCAGTGGAACAAATATAGGGGACTTTCAGTCATAAAGTATAAAATACTTCATGCTAAAAGTTCCTTTATTTTTTTTAAGCATTCGCCACACTGAGCTCCTCAGTCAGCCCACGGCAGAACGCTATTTATTTATTTTTAAATAATTTTTATTGAGGTTTAGTATGTTATACAGTACATAAGCAATAATACATTTGGCATACGAATCCAAAAAAAGTAACGAAAAAGCTCAGTTGTATCTGTTACATCACAGATAAAGTTAAAAGATGCAGATTTGCATGTTTGTGAAACACACAAATAATAAAACTCGTACAATTGAAATACCACTGTACTGTACAGTGTCCTGATTTGCTCTTGGTAACCATCATGTAAAAAATACTAGACCTTTTTTCCCTTTTTTATTTCTTCTTCCATAAATTTAACTGTATTTCTTCCATAATTAGTTAAAGCCCCTCATGGGTTTCTGACGATCTAAACATATATGAGAATAAAGAAAAGGGTAGCATATGAATTATATAAGTGATAGTAACAAAATAATGAATAAATGTCCTACAGCTATAAGTAGAGGTAAGTCAAAATATAGTATTATTGACCATTTTGTTAGCAGAGTTGGTCAACATCTGCATATGTAAAATAAGAAGAAAGAAAAGACCAATTGTATATCAAAAAGACGCAAAACTGAGATAAGTCGAAAAGAGGCATATGACCAGTAACTAAGAGAAACACTTATCAGCATATATATTTGTGTAGAATAAACTTTCATAAAAATAGTATTAAAGGTCTAGTAGGGAATACTGTGAACCTGATTCCACCAAAGGCCCTTGGGTTGGTGCCAGATCCCAGCGACACCCCATCTCTACCAAAGTTACAACAGACCACATTATAAGGGAAGTATAGCTGTAGGGGAAATCATCCTAGGAACAATATAGCACAATAACCCATTCTTATAGTAGCTCATGTTAAAAAAAATATATTAGAGTAGTGGGTTTAAAAGCATAAGTATGAAATAGGATTACTGGCAGTGCTTTCAAGAGAAACCACAATTTAGTCTCTGATGACTAAAAGATGCACTCAGATCCCAGTGACACCCCAGCTCTACCAAAGTTACAACTGGCCAAATTATAAGGAAGTATAGCTGTAGGGGAAATCATTCTAGGAATAATATAGCACAATAACCCATTCTTATAGTAGCTCATGTTAAAAAAAATATATTAAAGTAGAGGGTTTAAAAGTATAAGTATGAAATAGGATTACTGGCGGTGCTTTCAAGAGAAACCACAATTTAGTCTCTGATAACTAAAAGATGCATGAACTGCATGACCTCAAGTGTGATATATATGCTCAGATGCCAAACGTGTGGGGTCCAATATATTGGTCTCAACTCCCGGGATATAAAATCACGAATTTGTGAGCATATATCCACAATTACAAGAGGTAAGTCGCAAAATCCATTAGTGCGACACTTTGTAGAGAATCACAATGGAGAAATCAAAACACTAAAATTGTGTGCCATTGATGAAGTAAAGGTACCCAAAAGGGGAGGGGATTTAGACAAACTTCTTCCAAAAAGGGAGATATTCTGGATATTTAAACTAAGAACAAGATATCCAGAAGGTTTTAACTCCAGGTACGATATTATAAACTATTGGGAGTAGGCCCCCTATTTATGGGAAAACAACAATTTTTGATAGGAATACATATTAGATCTAAGCTAGTGGATTCAGTTCCCCTGAGGAAAAAGTTAAAATGTAGGTATTTATATTCCTTATAAAATGTGGGGATTATATTCTTTAAAAACTAAATTTTCTAAGTAAGATATTGATATATGGAGATATCTCAATATTGAGAAAATTTTTAAAAAAAAGAACAGAACACCTATACCACAAATTAGGGTTGTTTCCATGTGAACTAAACAAACAACATATAATGTTAACATAATATAATTTAGGAATATACACTAACTATTCCACTATTGGGGATATACTACATTCAGTACACTTCTTTTATAGGTGACTAAAATACGTAATATGAATCAGTCAAATCACAGATTAGTATTCCACAGGTACTACACATGAGAGGGAGGTATGAGCGCTTGTTTTAACCTATCAGCAAGCTTTTTAACCCCTTAATGACCGGACCATTTTTCAATTTTCTTACCCTTAATGACAATGGCTATTTTTACATTTCTGCAGTGTTTGCGTTTAGCTGTAATTTTCCTCTTACTCATTTACTGTACTCACACATATTATATACCGTTTTTCTCGCCATTAAATGGACTTTCTAAAGATACCATTATTTTCATCATATCTTATAATTTACTAAAAAAAAAAGATAAAATATGAGGAAAAAATGGAAAAAAAACACACTTTTTCTAACTTTGACCCCTAAAATCTGTTACACATCTACAATCACCAAAAAACACCCACGCTAAATAGTTTCTAAATTTTGTCTTGAGTTTAGAAATACCCAATGTTTACACATTCTTTGCTTTTTTTTGCAATTTATGGGGCAATAAATACAAGTAGCACTTTGCTATTTCCAAACCACTTTTTTTCAAAATTAGCACTAGTTACATTGGAACCCTGATATCTGTCAGGAATACCTGAATATCCCTTGACATGTATATATTTTTTTTAGAAGACAACCCAAAGTATTGATCTAGGCCCATTTTGGTATATTTCATGCCACCATTTCACCGCCAAATGCGATAAAAAAAAAAGTTCACTTTTTCACAAATTTTGTCACAAACTTTAGGTTTCCCACTGAAATTATTTACAAACAGCTTCTGCAATTATGGCACAAATGGTTGTAAATGCTTCTCTGGGATCCCCTTTTTTCAGAAATAACAGACTTATATGGCTTTGGCGTTGCTTTTTGGTATTTAGAAGGCCGCTAAATGCCGCTGCGCACCACACATGTTTTATGCCCAGGAGTGAAGGGGTTAATTAGGGAGCTTGTAGGGTTAATTTTAGCTTTAGTGTAGTGTAGTAGACAACCCCAAGTATTGATCTAGGCCCATTTTGGTATATTTTATGCCACCATTTCACCGCCAAATGCGAGCAAATAAAAAAAAAAACTTTGCATTTTTCACAATTTTAGGTTTCTCACTGAAATAATTTACAAACAGCTTGTGCTATTATGGCAGAAATTGTTGTAAAAGCTTCTCTGGGATCCCCTTTGTTCAGAAATAGCAGACTTATATGGCTTTGGCGTTGCTTTTTGGTAATTAGAAGGCCGCTAAATGCTGCTGCACACCACACGTGAATTATGCCCAGCAGTGAAGGGGTAAAATTAGGTAGCTTGTAGGGAGCTTGCAGGGTTAATTTTAGAGATCAGCCTCCCACCTGACACATCCCACCCCCTGATCCCTCCCAAACAGCTCTCTTCCCTCCCCCATCCCACAATTGTTACCGCCATCTTAAGTACTGGCAGAAAGTCTGCCAGTAATAAATAAAAGAGGTTTTTTTTAAAAAAATAAATAAAAAATAATAAAATATTTTAGCTGTGATGGACCCCTGCCTTAGCCCCAACCTCCCTGATCCCCCCCTCCAGCTCTCTAACCCTCTCCCCTACCTAATTACCGCCATCTTGGGTACTGGCAGCTGTCTGCCAATACCCAGTTTAGCTCCAAAACCAAAGTATTTTTTTATTTTATTTTTAACTTAACTCTTTCTGTAGTGTAGCAGCCCCCCCACAATACCCCCACCCCCCTCCCAGATCCATTTATATTTGAAATTTTTTTTTTTACCTTTCTCTCCCTTTCTACCCTCATTGGTGTCAGTGTGGCTAAGGCGCGCGCATGCACGTGTACATGCACGCACGCTCCCTCCCACCCGGACAACGGCACCATTGCTACCGGTGCAGAGAGGGCCACAGAGTGGCTCTCTCTGCATCGGAGGCTTGTAAAGGGGTATTGCAGGATGCCTCCATATTGAGGCATCACTGCAATACCCTCAGAGCTGCTGGAAGCGATTGTGATCGCTTCCAGCACTCTGTTAGACAACTGACGTACCAGGTACGTCCATTGTCATTAACTGTTAGTTTTTGCATGACGTACCTGGTACGTCAGTTGTCATTAAGGAGTTAAGGCTTAAAAGGATAAGGAGGGTACAGACACGCTAGGCTATGAATACGGCAAACTGCCGATACGCGTAAGCCTGTGTGCTGCGCTTTCCTCTCTCATCTTTTTTAGGTGGCATGCTGTCAATTTTCATATTTTAACAATTTTGGAATAAAATTTTGATGTTTTACCTTTACAGAGTGTGGGATCTTACTCGCTGCTATTGACTAAAAGATGCATTCAGAGAACTGTAAAGGGGGGGGGGGGGGCAGAGAATAATATAATATATATGTGTTATAAGCTGGTAAAGCGAATGCTAATTGTATCCAAAGTTTACCCTGTAATTGCAGGATGAGAGCCAGAATTTTTCCTATGCACTGTTCAAAATAAGGTCTCAGATCATAATACTGTGCACCATATCTTTATATATCTAGTTATCTGAGATCTAATGAAATACCCAAGCAATTACTAAGTTATATAAACTAAATGTATAATCTATACCAAACAATTTAGTGCCTTGACATAATATTTAGTAATGGGATCACAGGGAACCCATAGGAATAGCATATATAATAACAATAAACATAATTACAGTGAACAGCTTACTTAACAATGGAAAATTTTGGATGTGAAAATCCAATAGTTAGGTAAAGGTATGGGGGGGGGGGGCAGGTCACAGCTGGGACCATTAACAATATCAGGTATGATATCTGGGTGTTTTGTCTCTCAATTTACTCTATAATCTGGCTATGTGGCCTTCAAGGTAAATGGTCTCAAATAGGGAGACAACCAGTACAGTTGAGGCAGAATGAACAAATAATGGAGTACAGGCAGCTCGAAAAACTTCTAAAGCTACCCATGTGACACACATATAGATATGACAGGCTGGCTATATACCAATTACCCTATTCCTAATTTAAATTCAATATGGTGTAGAATGGTAAATTACTCAAGCTTTTGCCTGTGGTCACGGACGCCAACCATAGGACTTAAGCCGAGCCAGGATTACCATAGGGCCAACCAAATTAGAATATATTCATTTATAGGTCCCCCATAAAGAAAAAAATAACTTTTGGTATTCAGAGCTAGATAAGAGCTAGATGGGACCAAGTGTAAACAACATATTATGTCACGTAGACAATATTTACATGTAATATATATAGCTTATACATGTAACCTTAAGGTAGTTTTATATCATTTGTAATATTTTTCTATATATAGTACCATCAGAAAGATAGTACAGTACGGTAACCTAGAAAGGTAACAATTGTTGTTTTAAATAAATATAGACTATTAATTGCATTTTAGAGCAACATTCAAACCAAAGATACAGGCAGAGAATATTGTGACTTACAGGTGGGGGAAAAAGTAATTTTTTATCTTTTTTTTTTTTTTTTAAATATTAATTAAAAAGTTTGGATTTCAGAATAAGTTTGGATTTTGGAAATCTGCATTTGGGAATTTGTACCTGTACATATAAGTGTAAAAACAAATGCTTGATGTTAACAATTGTGTGTATATTATATCATTATGTATTTAACTCCTGCAAAAGGAAAGTCAACTCCAGAGCAGCTATGCATTACTGGGATCTAGCTGAACACATCTAGTAAGTCAAGGACAAGAGGCATAACTGAGTAGCCAACAATTATCAGCTAACACCAATAGTGCACTGGGCACCTGAGCCTACCTAGGTATACTTTTCATCAAATGATAACAAAGGAACAAAGTAAAGCTGATGTATAAACAATTAAGAGATGAGCAGCTATAGGTACCAATAGTTGCTGAAAATATAAATAAAAATAAAATAGATATTTAGGTATAGAGTGTAAAAAGATATTGCATTTTAAATGAACTTTAAATTTATAAACCATAGTGTTATTTTCTACAAAAAGATAGGACTATACAGCACATTATTCATTCTTGTAATAACTTTAATAAGTATTCTAATATTGTAATCACAAGTCAATATTCTATAGTTTGAATCATCTTTTATTTAATACCATGCTCAGAGCTCTGCTATCTCATAATATTGCAAATGGGTGGTGATGATTTTAAGAGCACATAAGCTGTAAAATAATATGCCAAGAAGGTCTCTGCATTTAGCAGATCGCTCAAGAGACAAATATCTGATGCCAGAGCACGTCTCTTGGCAGAACACACAATGAAAACCTGCTCTGCAATCTTGTAGCCTGAGAAGGTCTTTAAAAGTTCAGTGAAGCGATATAAAGGCTTTTAAAACCATTTCAGAACTGTTTTCTCCCTTATGCTAAAAATTGCCATCCAGCTGACATAACTATTAAAATCAGTGTTGCATCCTTGACTATTGCTTAATGCATTTGTTTGACTCTAGAAACACAGAGGATAATAGATTTTGAGATAAAAAGCAGATGGTCAATTTGGACTATTGTGCTCTAACCAAAAATCTATGAATATGTCTTGTGCCAATTACCCATAAACTTTGCGCCATTCAAAATGTAGTAAAAAATTCCCTTGTTTGCCTGTGAAGAATATTTTCCTCTTACACATTCTCTAAATTTTAACAAATTGCGTAACATTTGAAAACGTTGATCATATTACCTTTCATGCACCTGTCCTTCAAGCTGTTATGAATGCAACCACAGTTAAAGTTCAGTTAGAATACTCATTATAAATCACGGTTTTCAAATAAAAATGTCTTGGTTTGAGTTAATTTCAGGTAAACAATCACTACAATAGTTAACCACCAGGGTATACAATTGGGATTATTCTAGCTAAAGTGTAGGTATAATCTAGATTTTATTAAGGACAAGGAGACAAGTATTTTGCTTAATCTTTCTTTACTACTACCAATGCAACCATTAAAAACATAACACAAGTATATAACATATACAGAACATAAACAGTTAATGTTACAGAGAAAAGAGATGCCAAACATAATGGACCAATGAGAACAACTTCTGAATGAATGTATCATTTTCTATCATATCCACCATATAGGGACCAATGCCCCCCAATTATTCCTCTTTCGGATTGTCTGCTGAGATGAACCAGGAAAAAGTAATTGAAAAACAGAACAAACAGGAACAGTCCAAACAAAATGATGAAAGTCTTCAATCTGAACTTGGCCGAAGGGGAAGATGTAGAGGAACCACTTGGCTGAAGGATGGATGATGCTTGAGATGAAACTTGAAATGTAGATAACCAAGATGAAGGAATAGAGGATCCTATGGAACAATGCATATTCTTGGGATGTGAAGGCATCTTAGATTGTAGGAGATAGGTGAAAAACATTATAATTAGTGATTTATAAAACATCATCCTGGGTGGGGGGAATTAGATTTTTTGGGGGGGGGGGAAATACTCGTCTCCTTGTCCTTAATAAAATCTAGATTATACCTACACTTTAGCTAGGATAATCCCAATTTTATTACAGGACAGGAGACTCCTATTTTGCTAGTTTAAAGCTGAGGTAAAAGAGAAGAAGGATGAGAGATATGTTTGAAATAAAACTGAAGAAAGGTGGAGTAAGAAGACCAGTCTGCAGCATTAAGTATATCCTGAAGAGAAGCTAATTTGATAAAGGTTTTAGAGGCAACTGAACCTCAAACAGAATGAGCAGAAATGCAGTCTACTCCAAATTTTTTCATGATTCACATAACCTAGCGAGCAATGGAGGTGGATAACACTGGCTTAAAAGGAGGAACAAAATATAAAAGAAGTTGATCAGAGGATGAAGATTAATGAAAATAACTAGTTCTTTTAATGTATTCTTTAAAACAGATGACCACACAAAGTTTGGGAGAAGGAAAATAAGGATAAAATAAGGTGGAGGAAAAGGTTTTGGTTCTACGAGAAATAAAGAAGGTTAAACCTTCAGGAGAAAAAGAAAATAGAGTTGAAGTTGATAGCTCTGACATCCGAGACTCTTCTAAAAAGGCAAATAAGGGTAACAAGTTTGCAAGTGAGCTGTTTTAAAGAGATAGATTCATTAGAGGGCCAATAGTTGAAAACAGAGAGAAACAAATCTACATCCCAGAATTGAAAATGTTTGGGAATCGGAGAACGTTTAATTCTTATGGCTTTTGCAAACCTGAGGATGGTGACCCACCATGAAATTATTAATAAGAGAATGACCATAAGAAATTGCCAATCTAGTTCAATTAATAGTCCTATAGGCCAGACCAGACTCAAAGAGAGAAGATAGGAAATTGATAATTTGAGCTAAAGGAGCTGAAAAGGAATCCAGGTTCCTTTCCAAGCACCAATGATTCCATTTGGCCTTGGCTGCCAAATAGGATTTGTGGGTACCTGGAGCCAAGGATTCTCAGAGTAGTTGTAAAGCGCCTGACGAAAGGTCTGAGATACAGAAGGGATTCCTGATATCTTCCAAGCTAGAAGTTGAAGGGATCCTTGGAGGACTAAGCTGTGAGGATTGTTGTTCGGATCTTTGAGGAGATCTGTGACTAGAGGGAGGAGAAGGGGAATCTCTATCGCCATCTCCAAGAGGGAGGGAAATCAAGGTTGGGAGGGCCAACAGGGGGTAATTAGAAGAATGGAGAGAGAAGATCCTGGAGATCATGACAAATGGAGGGAAGGCATATGCTCCGGACAGAGGCAAGGTTGGAGAAAAGCTTCCATTGCTTGAGCCTCTGGATCTGGGCGCCAACTAAAAAATGGCAGAATCTGGCAATTGAGGCGAGCCATGTAAAGGTCTAGAGAAAAAGGTCCTCAGAGAAGAAGGAGGCGATGGAAAATTGATTGATTGAGTTTCCAGTCGCTCGAATCTTTGGGGAACCTGGAACCCCAATCTGCCGCAGAATTTGACACTCTTCTTTCACCACAATATTCTGTGCTAGGCAAAAATGGATGAATCCCTTTGTAATATCTGAAAGAGCCTTCGATTTGGTACCTCCAAGACGATTCAGATACTGAACCGCGGAAATATTGTCTTTCCTCAGCAGAATGAAAGAGGGATGGTTAAAATGAGCAAAATTCTTGATGGCAAAAGAGCCAGCAAGAAGTTCTAGACAATTTATATGAAGGGCATTCTCTTTGGAGGACCATTTCCCACCTGTAATGGAAGGACCACATCTGGCACCCCAGCCAGAAAGACTGGCATCTGATTCAATTACTAAATCTGGGATCAAACCAAAAATGTCTCTACCATTCCAGGTTTCTATATAATTGAGCCACCAAGAAAGTTCTTGTCTGGCTTCGAATTTTGTGAGAGTATGGAAAACCTTTTTGAAGATAAAATATTTTTAATCTTTAAAGGGCCCGATAATGGAGGGGAGCAGGATAAATGGCTTGAATCAAGGATGATAATAACCCTGCAATCTGAGCCACCGTCCTGAGAGAAATAAGGTCTTTGGTTAGAGTACGTGAAATTTCCTTCTTTATGTTTTTTATTTTGTCTTTTGGAAGACTGAGGGTAGATGACTTTGTGTTTATAAGAAATCCCAGAAAAGTAATAGATTGGGAAGGAATGAGTTCTTATTTCTCCTGACTGATGAGAAAACCTAAGTTGGAGAGGAGATTGATGGTGAGGTCTAATTGTTGAATACGAGAATGACGATCCTGATTCATAATCAAGATGTCGTCTAGGTAGACTATAAGTCTGACTCCACGAAAGCGAAGCCAGGAAACTACCGGTTTCATTATTTTAATAAATACCCAAGGGGCAGAGGATAGGCTGAAGGGAAGACATGTGAATTGCCATGTGAGATCGTTCTATTTAAATTTTAGAAATTTTAGAAAGTCTTGTGCTATAGGGACTGTGAGGTATGCATCTGTAAGGTCTAAGCGAACTAACCAGCCCCTGTCCTGAAGGCAATCTCTTAGGAGGTAAATACCCTCCATTTTGAAATCATATGTTACATAAAAATGTAAGGATTGCAAGTTTATGACAGGGCGATATTTGCAGTTTTTCTTTTTTACCAACAGAGGTTGCTTAGAAAGCCTTTTGGACAGGGAGATATTTATATAGCCTGTTTTTGTATAAGATTGTTTACCTCTGAATTTAGGAGTTGTGGGTATTGAAGGGAAAAATGAATGGGATGAGGAAGGACAATTTGTATGGAAAGGGAAGAAAATTCTATTTGAAGTCCCTGAATGGTATTTAGAATCCAAGGGTCTAAAGTAATAACCTCCCATTTTTTTTACAAAAAGTGAGTCTTCTCCCTACTCTTGAGGGAGAACATTTTTTGTAAGACAATGGAAATCTTACCTGGAGATGGTCTTGAGCAGGCTCGTGACCTAAAACCCCTAGACTGCCAGGGTCTGGAATGGGAGGGGAAAAACTGAGTGTATGTTGAGGAAGGGTTTTCAGAAAAATGTTTCTGATTGTTGTACTGAGATTGATATTGAAATTGGGGTCTGTAGGTGTTGATGTAGGTGTAAGTTGTATGATCTGCCAGGAAAGCGACCCCTGCCTTTCCCGACTCTGTCAAAAACACGGTTAGGATTCAGATTTTTTTTTTTATTGATGTCTTAGCCTTATTGAGGGAAGAAAAAGTGCTCACATAATTGTTAAGTTCTTTAATAAACTCATCTCCAAAGAGGAGGCCATTAGCAGAAGAACCTAACTCAGACAAGGCCATATCACTGAGTTTAGGATCAATTTTTCTGAGAATATATATTCCTTCTCTCAATGGCAATAGCAGAGTTAGAGTTACTAATATGACATAAAACTCACTGAAGCCATTGGCTGACCATTGCCAGGTTGAGAGCAGAATCATTTCCACTGCTTCATCTGTAAGTTCTAAAAATTTTGTGAGGGGTCTAATGGAATCCAGGAGCTTATCTTGAAAAATCTCCAATGATCTGTCAAGAAAGACCTTTTTTAAAGGGACAGTCAACACCAGAATTTTTGTTGTTTAAAAAGAAAGATAATCCCTTTATAACCCATTCCCAAGTTTTGCATAACCAACACTGTTATAGACATACACTTTTTACCTCTGTTATTACCTTGTGATTACAGACTTGCATTTTAGCCAGTCAGTGCTCACTCCAGGGTCACCTGCATAAGCTCAATGTTATCTATATGACACACATGAACTAATGCCCTCTAGTGGTCAAATTTATTCAGATTAGAGGCAGTCTTCAAGGTCTAAGAAATTGGCATATGAACCTCCTAGGTTTAGCTTTCAACTAAGAATACCAAAAGAACAAAGCAAAATTGGTGATAAAAGTAAATTGGAAAGTACAGATTTTTCTGTAAGGGGACTGTTGGGAGGAGAAGACATTTCAATAAATAAAACTGAACTTCCAAATAGTGAAAATTAAATTCAGTTTCCCTCCATCAAAAGACGATTCTAAATTTCAAAAGTTGTTGGAAATGTAATTAAATAGCATGTAATGTAAAATATATATACAATGTATTGTCAATGTATAGTCAATTTATCGAAGTAAGCTGCGTGAGTGTATGAGAGAAGCCGCTACGGAGTACTGAGGTAAAGGGGGCAGGAACAAGGCAACGTCACAGGGTGGGAACTAAAAGAAAATGGCCGCCGGAGTTTGGAGCCTGCAGGGAAAACTAGAGAGAAAATGGCCCAGGGTAAATAAATAAGACAGGTAGGGTTCTTGGAGAAAAAGTAAAAGTAAACAAGAAAAGGGAAAAAACTTGCACCTAGATTATGAGTTTTGCGTTAGAGGCTGTGCGGTGCTAACGAGCAGTTTTCACTCACTGCTCACTTACCTACAGTGCTGGTATTACGAGTTTTTACAAACCCGTTGTTAAAAGACAAGAAATGAGCGTTGAGCAAAATTTTGCTCATTACCGCACTCCAATACCAGTGCTGCTTAAGTCAGCGGTGAGCTGGTGTAACATGCTGGTGCACGATTTCCCCATAGGAATCAACAGGGAGAGCCGGCTGAAAAAAAGTGTAACACCTGCAAAAAAGCAGCATAAAACTCAGTAACGCAGCCCCATTGATTCCTAAGGGGAAATAAAATTTATGTCTACACCTAACACCCTAACATGAACCCCAAGTCTAAACACCCCTAATCTTACACTTATTAACCCTTAATCTGCTGCCCCCAACATTGCCAACACCTGCATTATATTAACCCCTAATCTGCCGCTCCGGACATCGCCGCCACCTACATTATATTTATGAACCCCTAATCTGCTGCCCCCAACATCGCCGACACCTACATTATATTTATTAACCCCTAATCTGATGCCCCAATGTCGCCGCCACCAACCTAAACTTATTAACCCCTAATCTGCCTTCCCCAACGTCACCACCACTATAATAAACATATTAACCCCTAAACCGCCATACTCCCGCCTCGCAAACATTAGTTAAATATTATTAACCCCTAATCTGTCGGCCCTAACATCTCCGCCACCTACCTACATTTATTAACCCCTAATCTGCCGCCCCCAACGTAGCCGCCACTATATTAAAGTTATTAACCCCTAAACCTAAGTCTAACCCTAAACCTAACACCCCCTAACTTAAATATAATTTAAATAAATCTAAATAAATATTACTATCATTAACTAAGTTATTCCTATTTAAAACTAAATACTTACCTGTAAAATAAACCCTAAGGCCTAGATTTGGAGTTTGGCGGTAGCCGTGAAAACCAGAGTTAGAGGCTCCTAACGCTGGTTTTAGGCTACCGCCGGTATTTGGAGTCATTCAAAAAAGGGTCTAACGCTCACTTTTCAGCCACGACTTTTCCATACCGCAGATCCCCTTACGTCAATTGCGTATCCTATCTTTTCAATGGGATCTTTCTAACTCCGGTATTTAGAGTCGTGGCTGAAGTGAGCGTTACAAATCTAACGACAAAACTCCAGCCGCAGAAAAAAGTCAGTAGTTAAGAGCTTTCTGGGCTAACGCTGGTTTATAAAGCTCTTAACTACTGTGCTCTAAAGTACACTAACACCCATAAACTACCTATGTACCCCTAAACCGAGGTCCCCCCACATCGTCGACACTCGATTAAATTTTTTTAACCCCTAATCTGCCGACCGCCACCTACGTTATACTTATGTACCCCTAATCTGCTGCCCCTAACACCGCCGACCCCTATATTATATTTATTAACCCCTAACCTGCCCCCCACAACGTCGCAGCCAGCTACCTACAATAATTAACCCCTAATCTGCCGACCGCAAAGAGCCGCCACCTACATTATAGCTATGTACCCCTAATCTGCGGCCCCTAACACCGCCGACCCCTATATTATATTTATTAACCCCTAATCTGCCCCCCTCAACGTCGCCTCCACCTGCCTACACTTATTAACCCCTAATCTGCCGAGCGGACCGCACCGCTACTATAATAAAGTTATTAACCCCTAATCCGCCTCACTAACCCTATAATAAATAGTATTAACCCCTAATCTGCCCTCCCTAACATCGCCGACACCTAACTTCAATTATTAACCCCTAATCTGCCGACTGGAGCTCACCGCTATTCTAATAAATGTAGAATATGTCATGGATGCACATACATTACTTTTAGCATTCACTCATACATGTGCATTCAAATGATGGGGGAAAAACACATTACATTCTCTCTAGGAATCACAAAACACAACATATGGATTTTACTGTACTTTTAACATCATGATTCCATCACAAGAAACCATTAGGAATTACGTACAACAAGAACATCATTACACAAGATTACAGATGTCACTTTATGGGAAGGAACAACAATGCCAGACCGCTATATAGAAGCTATATAGAAGTCAGCATATGTGGGACACAATCACAATATATACGTACATGTACATAACACGCATCACCCATCACGCAACCACAAAGCACACATTTATATTTTATTCAGCACACAATAACAATGTAGCACAATACAACAACACAATGAGGATTTCTGAACTACATAGGCAGGTTAATAATATGATGACGTCATTAGAAGATTCAACCATACACATTACAGATTCACGACTGTACCGCCCCTTTCTGAACTTTAACACTCAATACTACAATACAACATATACGTCAATAACAGTTTGGAACAGCATTATTAGGGAGATTTGAATGGGACAATTAATAAATATTGTCAGATCGCAAATCACTTATATATATAATACTACAGATGACAGCCGGAAGTTATTCAGTATTAGTGCCATTTGAATGGGACGCATACAATATTGATAGTTCGGCAATCACTTATATCTACAATAATACAGATGACAGCCGGAAGTTATTCAGCATTAGTGCGATTTGAAAGGGACGCATACAATATTGACAGCTCGGCAATCACTTATATATACAATACTACAGATGACAGACGGAAGTTATTCAGCATTAGTGCGATTTGAATGGGACGCATACAATATTGACAGCTCGGCAATCACTTATATATATAATACTACAGATGACAGCCGGAAGTTATTCAGTATTATTGAGATTTGAAAGGGACGCATACAATATTGACAGCTCGGCAATCACTTATATATACAATACTACAGATGACAGCCGGAAGTTATTCAGCATTAGTGCGATTTGAAAGGGACGCATACAATATTGACAGCTCGGCAATCACTTATATATACAATACTACAGATGGCAGACGGGAAGTTCGGAATTATTATTGCAATTTTAAAGGGACGCATACAATATTGACAGCTCGGAAATCACTTATATATACAATACTACAGATGACAGCCGGAAGTTATTCAGCATTAGTGCGATTTGAAAGGGACGCATACAATATTGACAGCTCGGCAATCACTTATATATACAATACTACAGATGACAGCCGGAAGTTATTCAGTATTAGTGCCATTTTAATGGGACGCATACAATATTGACAGCTCGGCAATCACTTATATATACAATACTACAGATGGCAGACGGGAAGTTCGGAATTATTATTGCGATTTTAAAGGGAGGCATACAATATTGACAGCTCGGCAATCACTTATATATACAATACTACAGATGACAGCCGGAAGTTATTCAGCATTAGTGCGATTTGAAAGGGACGCATACAATATTGACAGCTCAGCAATCACTTATATATACAATACTACAGATGACAGCCGGAAGTTATTCAGTATTAGTGCCATTTTAATGGGACGCATACAATATTGACAGCTCGGCAATCACTTATATATACAATACTACAGATGGCAGACGGGAAGTTCTGAATTATTATTGCGATTTTAAAGGGACGCATACAATATTGACAGCTCGGCAATCACTTATATATACAATACTACAGATGGCAGACGGGAAGTTCTGAATTATTATTGCGATTTTAAAGGGACGCATACAATATTGACAGCTCGGAAATCACTTATATATACAATACTACAAATGGCAGATGTTACTTTATCGTTTACAAACAATGTTGCAGCAACATTGATCGATCACATTCGATGCACATTATACACAACTATGCACTTTCATTCATGTTAGCCTGGACGTGTGCTTGTTACTATAAGATCGCGTTTAAGAAATATTGATTACGCATATGATCAAACATTACAAACATGCACTGTATGTTAGATATTTGACACTTTCACATTGAGATTCATTGTTGGAAAACAACATTTCAGCAAACAACCAAAAAACGCCCACTGTGAAAGCATTCGCGCCGCTCACATACAAACAAGTGAATACAATCAGCAATCATTACAAACTCAATACCATTGGACTAATTGTACTATAAATCCCCCAAACAACATGGCCAAAGCATCACTTGTGATCCACATCAGATCAAGTGCATACCTTGTTACGCTGTTTTGAAAGATGGATGACGATGACATGGTAGACACTGCTGGTGCTGCTATTGGCGAACTAGCTGTTGATCGAATCAGGCAGCCTCGGCGGCTCAGACTGAGACGAAGGGGTCATCTGGTTCGCGGTCCTCGTGTCTACAGGGTGAGACCCACCTTGGAAAACATGAGCGACTTTGAGGTTTATGATAAGTATCGGCTCAATCGCGAACAGCTCATTGGCCTTTACGATCTTCTTAAACCTCATTTGGAGCCACGTATAACAATAAGGACTGCTGTTCCTGCCATGAGTAAGATGCTAAGTTGTCTATACGTCCTGGCCTCCGGGAGTTTTCAATCCGGAGAAATGTACATGCATGGCCTGGCTCAAGGTACATTCTCTGTGGTGTTTGATAACTTTCTGGACCCCATGGTACGTATCAGTAAGCAATACATAGGATTCCCACAGAATGATGGTGATTTGAGGTGCCTGAAGCGGGAATTCTTTGATATTGCTCAATTGCCCAATGTCTTGGGAGCCATAGATTGTACCCACATTGCGCTGCGTGCTCTAATTGATGACTTGCCCTTCAGAAATCGCAAACATTTTCATAGCCTCAACGTGCAGTATGTTTGTGATGCACAGATGAGGATTATGCATGTGTGTGCGAATTTTGGAGGGGCTAGTCATGATGCCCGCATCCTCTCTCTGTCGTCCATGTGGAGACCGTTTGAGGAAAGACAAATGCCCCCTGGTTATCTCGTTGGTGAGTATTTGTGCACAACATGGTTAATTAGTTTGACAATTGCCACTGTAGTTTTAAAATGTTAGCGTAATGTTCAGCTATAGGATGCAATTTAACCATTAATTTTATTTTCCCGCTAATGTCTACTTTTAGTTCAATGCAGATATGTAGCATGTCTTACCTTAAATGCTCAGATAGAGAATGCAATGTAACCATTTAGTTTGCATTTTACACAAGGTTTGGTTTAGGAGAAATACGCATATGTAGCATGTCTGAACTGAAATGGGAAGATATTAGCAAATGTAATTTAACCATGTCATTGTCTCTTTCCGCTAATGTCTACTTTTAGTTCAATGCAGATATGTAGCATGTCTTACCTTAAATGCTCAGATAGAGAATGCAATGTAACCATTTAGTTTGCATTTTACACAAGGTTTGGTTTAGGAGAAATACGCATATGTAGCATGTCTGAACTGAAATGGGAAGATATTAGCAAATGCAATTTAACCATGTCATTGTCTCTTTCCGCTTATGTCTACTTTTAGTTCAATGCAGATATGTAGCATGTCTTACCTTAAATGCTCAGATAGAGAATGCAATGTAACCATTTAGTTTGCATTTTACACAAGGTTTGGTTTAGGAGAAATACGCATATGTAGCATGTCTGAACTGAAATGGGAAGATATTAGCAAATGCAATTTAACCATGTCAATGTCTATTTCCACTAATGTCTACTTTTAGTTCAATGCAGATATGTAGCATGTCTTACCTTAAATGCTCAGATAGAGAATGCAATGTAACCATTTCGTTTGCATTTTACACAAGGTTTGGTTTAGGAGAAATACGCATATGTAGCATGTCTTAGCTGAAATGGGAAGATAGAGAATAAGATTGAACTAGATTATTCTTTTCAAAAATAAACATTTGTTAGTGGATTATCGTGTACATCAGTTTGAATTATGTTCTGTTCATAATTTATAGGTGATTCTGGGTACATGAGCCGGCCTTGGCTTATTACCCCCTTGCGTAGCCCGACTGATGTGTCTGAGGAGCGCTACAATAGGGCTCATAAGAGAACCAGGGCGGTGGTTGAACGAATGTTCGGGCTCCTGAAGATGAGGTTCAGGTGCCTTGACCGGTCGGGAGGAGCCCTCCAGTACAACCCAAAGAAGGTGGCTAAGATTGTTGTAGCCTGTAGTGTCCTGCATAATATTGCACAGCGGGCTGGGATGCTGCAGGGCGTCCAGGCGCAACGAAACCTCCTCAGAGATGAGGAGGATGATCTTGTTCTAGAGGGGCCATTCCGGGACGAGGGGCTCAATGTCAGAGCAGACATCATCAACCGCCACTTTAGACGGTAAATAATAGAAGTAAGACTGGAGTATTGTCAATAGATGTGAACTCTAGGGAAATGACAAGTAGAGAATTGTGCAAACAGGTTAGGATTGTTCATCAAATGCTAAAAATGTGTTTCATTTATTAATATAGGTGATGCTCTGGGCATTGGGTCCTGTAGCGAGTCTTTGCCACCTGACTTTTAAAGAGGACATCAGCTGGTAAGTATAAATGTATGGACTGTTGCTGGCATGAATTGTACACAAATACATCATATGGCATACATTTTCTAAACTAGTATTTAGTTTACACATTACTTAAAATGTACATACTCAGAAAGGGATCCTCTAGCATAACTATCCTCTAGCATGACTATGGTTCAATGTCACACATTAGAGGTTCGTTGTGCTCAATATGACTCATCTTCACACTTGATAGAACATAACACAAGATGCTACACACGCTTAGTAAGCTAGTAACAGAAATGTATTATGAAATGGGGGGTGGTAGAGGGGTACAGAACTGATTCACACACTTGTAGTAATTTTTATTAAACTTTTTCTGCCATTAGGGAGCTGACTTAATCTAAAGACTGAAAGAGAAGAATTAGAAGCTTGACAGTGAAGATTGCCCAGACTGACAGTGGAAAAAGCCAAGATTGAAATTGAAGTATAGCAATGGGATCATGTCTGGCATTATCTTTCCAATCTGCTGACCTTGAAAAACATACAAAGACATGTTCACATGGTAAGTGCCAACTATTTGACAGAATAAGGCTGTGGAGGCATCCTACTGGAGACACTTAGATTATTTTCTAATTTTTAGATGGTATTTCACAGTCCTCTATTTTTGAAATGATGAATAAGACACCTATTGAAGATCAACTGTTTACCCCTGAATTGACTTTCAAAGACCATGCATTATCCAGGTTGGTGTACCAATGCATGCTAGTTAAGAATCACAGGAAGAATGTTGAATATTAGTAGCTTACATACATTAGTCATACTTATTTCATAATTAGATATTTAGGGATCACAATCAGACACTTAGATGATTTTACTTTTTTAGATGGTATTTCAGTCCTCTATTTTATGAACTGATGAATAAGACACCTATTGAAGATCAACTGTTTACCCCTGAATTGACTTTCAAAGACCATGCATTATCCAAATTGGTGTACCAATGCATGCTGGTTAAGAATCACAGGAAGAATGTTGAATATTAGTAGCTTACATACATTAGTCATACTTATTTCATAATTAGATATTTAGGGATCACAATCAGAAAAAGGAATACATATTATAGTTGATATAGAGGTATTTGAATGGACATGAAATATTACATTTATGTTCAGCATACATATATATTATTGAAATGTGATATACATTATTATGTATAATTAGAAATTCATATATTTAAATTTAATTTTTATTACACAATATAATGGTGTATGTTTATTTTATTTATTTTTAAATTTAATTAATAAATATCTTGATAAAATGTTGAACAAAGTTAGAGCATAGACACAAGATGATTGTAAATGTATTTTATGAATATTTGACAACGTGTGTATTAACTTTGTTAAAATTTTGTTTTTTAATTTCAGATTGTCATCTGATGACTTCCAGGAATATTTTTTTGTTTTTGTTTCAGAAACTTTTAATTTTTTAAATGGTAATAATAAACATTTTATTATTAAATACACTCTTTTGAACAGATTATAATAAATATCCATATAATCTGTCAATAAAAAACAATTTGACTCCCATGACTGGTAGTTGGCTATTTGACAAGCACATGCATAAGATCAAATAATGCATTAATTTAAACAAATCCACTGATTCAGAGAATATTAAATTAAACTATCTTTTTTAAATTAATTAGGGAGTGAGATCCATCGATGCTTTTCTTTTGAAATTCTTAGATGTTAAAATAATTTCGGATATGTAGTCAAAATTTGACATAAATTATTTTGTTTCACTTTTAAGAAGGGGAAGTGGTTCAATTACATTAAAGTGACAGTGTTGTTGAATGTAAAATTAATTTTATAAGATCTTGTATCTTCCTTAGGTATCTCAAAACATTATTTTCTAAAAAATTTTAATTTTTACATTTATAAATGGTAGGTCATTTAACTTCATATTTTTCACAAGCTAGTTATTGGATGCCAGGTTAATAGATTTAATTTTCTAGTGGAGTCATTTAACTATAGTTATTAATATTATGTAGTTTTTAAAATCTTACCTCTTGGGTTAGACATCACATATCTATATATCATTTTCATTCCCCTTTAGTTTATTTTGACAATGTTAAATCAACATTCCAAATGTTTTTGTCCTTAAAGGGACATTCAAAAAGTATATTGTGTATTGATTTTTAAAAAATTCATAAAAGAATTTAAACATATTTAGAAAGTACTATAGAATTACATTCAGTCTTTAAATATACTTAGAAAAAGATAAATCAATGCACATATCTTAGTCAATTACATAAGGCATCTATGTGCAACCAACAATCAGCATCAAAATAGCCTATGTAGATATGTATTTAATCCAAGAATATATATAATTACAATCTAATGATTGAATACCAAAACATATTAAGTTGTTCAAATATTATAATCTTATCCAAAATGCATACATAACATATAGCTTAATGTCCCTCTAAGCTGAAGACTCCGAAATACATCCTTTACAATATATATTTCAGTCAGTGTGTAAAACAATCCAGAAGTTAATCTAAATATGCTTTACTCATATGTTATACTAATTTAGCAAAAGGAAGGTGCCTAGGTTTCTGATTTTTCAAGCATTATTGTGAAATGTCTCTTTAAAGGGACATGAACTCAAAATATACTTAAAGGGAGACAGTTAAAAAATTAATGATTTATACATTCTGAATGAGTATTCTATTTTAAGCAACTTTAAAAATTGTATCATATTATGAATGTTCCTCGTGATGTTGCTATCATTACTTTAAAAATAAGGCATTAAATAGATAATTTATTTGCTTCAGTACTCTGGACAGAACTTGGTTTTTTTGGTTGGATTAATTTATCCAACAATCATCAAGGACAACCCAGGTTTTTTGCAATAATTGTCCGTAATCTAAAATATCATTATTGATTTGCAAAGAAAGATAACAAGATAATTCTTAACATTTGAGAATCGGATTAAATTATAAAGTTGCTTAACATTTCATGCTCAATCTGAATCACGAACACTAAATTTGTTTGGACAGTGTCCCTTTAAGAGATTTAAAGAGTGTATTTACTTCTCTTCTTATCTTGACATACTTTGCTTGAAAAGCATATCGAGATAGGCTCAGTAGATGAAGATTGGTGGATGCACAGAGATGCCTTATGTGATTGGCTCAACCATGTGCATTTAAATTTCTTCTGTTGAGGATATCTAAATACAAAGATAAATTGAGTTACATTTTAAAGTCTAAACAATTTTCTATCTCTACAGATCATTTGATACAATTGTTTGTTTGTAATGTCTATTTAAAAATAAAGACGCCAATGCACAATAACATATATGAGCAGTTCAGACAAATACAAGCTCGAGGTTTATTTACTAATAACAAACAAACCTGTAGTTTAACATTTATAAACAGATTATCCAAGTTACTGACATTATAACCTGAATTTGAACATTCCGAAATATTGCTTGGGAAACGGATCTTGAAACACCAGATTTACATCTTTAAACATTAAAGTCTAATGTCACGCAATAGCACACAATCAATGTGCATTATGAAATACATTTAATAGAGCAATATCAATACTTCACAATAAGTCAAGAAATGGATTTTATGAACAATAAAGACATACAATATTAAATGTGTATTTGTATTAAAGAAACAGACCGTTATTAAACCGAAAAATATATACAACATTTAATAATGTGACAGTATTAGATTTTAAAGAGAATTTAATCATTAATATTTAACGGATCACGGATATTAAATCTGCGTCACACATATCCGCATGACAGGCCCATGAGTTACAAATAAGTCTACATGAAAAATGAAGTAACAGCACCACCAGGAGGTATGTGTAAGGAAGTTACTAAGATATGAAACATTAAGGAACGGCCAATCAGAGTTCATCACACAAACACAACTTGAGTCAGGATGGTCTCACAGACATTCTAACAATATTTCAAACTTTTATCCAATCAGATGTACAGATAACTTGTCCCATGGTGCATCTCATGTTTACTTCACCATATAAAAGTCCATTACACGTTGCCATCTTTGTCAGTTCTCTAATGCCTGCAGGCAATATATATTATTATTATTATAATTATTATACAACCCAGCAGGCATGAAACCTCCCAGGTTCACCAAGCAGGAGAGCGCTGCACTGGTCCACGCCGTCAAGGACTTTTATCCCCAGCTGTTTGGGAACAAGAGGAGCTCGACAGATGCGCCTGTTAAGAAGGCCCTCTGGGAGTCTATCACCAATGCGGTTAAATTGGTGTGTGACGTCCAGAGGAGCCAGGATCAAATCATGAGGAGATTCGGAGATATGAGGTTGCGCTTAACAAAAAAAGTCAACCTCATAAGGGACTGGGTACAAGCCCGTAAAAGAGGGGGCCAAAGAAAGGCCCCGCGGAAACTATACCTACTCCCTTATGAGGTGACTTTATGCGAGCTCCTCAATCTCCGGGTCCCCAAAAGATTTAGATCCTCGCCATCCTCGGCCTCCTCTTCTTCCCTCCCAAAGTCCTGACGCGGGGGCCAGGGCAGCTGCTTCTCCGTCCGGTGGCCTGGGAGGAGATGATGGAGAATCTGAACCAGGTAACTATCCAACTTCATATAATATCTTAATATTTGATTTATTTTTAAAAAATGTGTATATAGTCAGATACTAAACCTATACAGATCTCACAACATACACTACATATGATGTTTAGATATCTGATTTTAGATTAGTGACACATGAAATAGGAATGATGTTTCTTGCGCTCTACAGAATATGCGTCACAGAGCGAAAATGGAATTGCGCATACACGTTAACATGGGTTTGCTGTAAGTGGCATTGCTTTATACATGTTGGTCAAATGACGGATGCGTAATTCCGCTTGGAATCATTGCGCAATGATCGCGAAAATGGAATTGCGCATACACGTTAACATGGGTTTGCTGTAAGTGGCATTGCTTTATACATGTTGGTCAAATGACGGATGCGTAATTCCGCTTGGAATCATTGCGCAATGATCGCGAAAATGGAATTGCGCATACACGTTAACATGGGTTTGCTGTAAGTGGCATTGCTTTATACATGTTGGTCAAATGACGGATGCGTAATTCCGCTTGGAATCATTGCGCAATGATCGCGAAAATGGAATTGCGCATACATGTTAACATGGGTTTGCTGTAAGTGGCATTGCTTTACACATGTTGGTCAAAATTAAATGCTGAATTTTTATATATGTGAAGAATACAGTATTCTTATTTTCAATATTATACATAATAAAAAAAGAAAAAAGCAGAATCCAAAAAAATTATAACATATGCCCATCAATTGATGAGAATGAAATAACACAAAAAAATAATTTAAGCTACAGTAAACAACACAACTGATTGAAAATAAGAGTACAGGATATATTTATCAAGAATTTAATTGAGGAAACAATTAACTCATGGGACTACCAAAGGATTAATAGTTTTTAATTGATTTGCTAATAATGTAAAGATTTTAAACATGGCATGATTTGTATTAATGATATCCAATCCTCATTTAATATATTACAGATCTGGATGTTGGTGCTGGATCCTCAAGGCAGGGCTTGTCACAGTATGGTATGTCTCATTTTAATTGACATTTGTCTTAGAAACATGGACAGAACATTACATACTAAATCCACATTGTTCAATATTTATATGTATCTGCAAAATGGATTTTAAAACTTTTTGCAAATAAGAATAAATAAAAGCAAAAAATAGGATTACATTGTAAGACTACTCTGATTTTGTTTGGAATTTAAGATATCCCATCTATTCTGGATGTCTTAATTTTAATGTAAGATTCTTTGAATGGCCAATTTATATTCTTTCCTTGTGTATTACTTAATCTTATTTGTATACATTTTTAAAAAATACACACACTTTTGCATATGTTTAGATTTTAAAAATATAGATTCCATTTTTGAAATTGATCACGTCATTTAAGGGACATGCCAACTAAATTTTACATAGAATGATTTTTAAACGTGATTTTATTGTTTTGTTTAAACATTTTATGAGCTACATTGGTTCAGTCTATTTTTTTAGTTCTAAAAAAAAAATGGATTTTGGTTTAGGTTATCAATGCATTACTGGTATTATCCGGCTGTTTTTTTTATGCATAAATTGGCATTTTTACAAAAGTTAAAATCATGTGTTCAGATAACAGTAGTACATAGTTTCAAAAAGTATACAATTACACATTTAGAGCTTCATGTCCCTTTAATATATGAAAATTAAATAATTCTTAGGATATCCTTAAATAACATATTAGATTGGAATTGCATGCTCAATCCCATTCATTACATCAACATATGGAGTAGAGAATTCATTAACACCAAAATTGTCAAATCAATATATTTTTATATTAAAGGGACACTGAGCTAAAATTATTAATGTTGTCATTCAGATAGAGCATGCAATATTAATCAACATTTAAATATAATACTATAATCATATGTGAAATATTCTATTGCTAAATGTATTTTAAAATCAAGAATGTACGTTTATCTGCAGCTCAATTTTGGTTGACCAACCTGGGTTTTTATTGATGATTGGTGGATACCTTCAACAAACAATATTTATTTAATCCAATATTGCTTATCTGCCTTTAAGATTAAAATGTAGCAACATTTTAATTATAATAGGAGTCAATGTAAAATCATTTTGAACAGTTTGAACAGTGAAATCAATGATTGAAATAAATCATGTCAGTGTCCCTTTAATAAACAATAGATTCATTCATCTTTACATTCTTTGGATTAGACAATATTGATATATAATTCACATATTCACTGTTGGAGTTACTTTATAGATATCAGCATACTCTAACAGCACCATGATTACATATTTGTACTAATCAATTTGGTTTTGTATTGTGATAAATATGTGTTGTGTCCTAAACAAGATTACTGTACATTGCACAAATGGCTCGATGTGCCACATGTCTTTGTTTATATTTGTCAACAGCTGTTATTCAAAATGTGGTTTGTGTGTATTCTTTTAAGAACATTGATCAATGGGTATATTTAGATATGCAATAGCATCGTATGAGATGAGTTTGATGTCTAATATAGTCAGAAATTAAACATATGTTCAATACATCATTTTTAACAGAATCCCCTTGATTCAATCAAGCATTTTTTTGGATAATGACTGCTCTATTCTTCACATTTTCAAGTTGATTATTCTTAAAAATCGCTACAGATGTGATTTAGTGCTATCCCAAATGTGTTCACTAATATATATCTATATCATTCATAGAGAGAGTTGGTGTGGGGAGCCCAGAGGAATCCAGCACTGACACAGAGCTGCCTTTGCGGTCTTCTGGTAAGTCCATTGACTTATTTATATGTCATTGAAGGTGTATTGGTAATCAATATTATGAGCATGATTCTCATGAAGCATAACATTTGAAACAAACATATAATTTACTCCTCTGATTATATATTAATTTTCTTGGAATATTGAAAGATTAATAATTAAAACTTTCTTAGTCTACACCTTTGTTATTCAGAAGATGTATAGCATATGTTTGTTTCCATGTTCATTTTTGACAACAGTCATCAAGTGATACACACATGAGAAATCTTAAATGTTCTATGTACTATGCTTTTATGATTTTAAAATTAATACAAACAATACATCGAAAATCTGGATCATTGAGAATAACAAATCTAATGTCATTTGTATGCTCCATCAAAATGATGTAAATCATAACTTTGGGTGTGTATATCTTTAATGCAACATTGATGTGTGTCTTTGAGCAACAGTAACATATGTTATAATATCTGATCTTAACGTGTACACAACATGTTATGTTTTACAGAGATTGATTTAACATGTGGGACGGAGGAGGAAGAGGCTGCCTTGAAGTCTGATGGTATGTGAAATATATCTATCATGTTTCCAACATGTTGCTTTATTTGAAATCATTTTATTGAAGACATTCAAAGTCTACTTCTTTTGCACTTTAAAAAGGAATATTATTTGTCTGTTCAAATACACTACTGCCCCCTTTCTATATCAGGCAGCATGAAAATATGCTTGGATGTTTTTTTGTTTATTTTTATTTATAATTCATGCCATCATTATGTCACATGCATATTCCAGGCCAAACCACAATAATAATGTTATAATTGTACAGACAGTCATTGATATTCATCTGAGTGCCTATATGCATACCATATACTCATTTCATAATTGTTTAGAAATTCAAACACACTTCTAAGTATATTGAAAACATAATCAATTTTAAATGCGTTGATTTGATTTCATGATGTATGAGATGTTAATATATTTGTATTATTTATTTCAGATGGATCCTCCACCTCTGGTCATCTGTTTTCCGCCCCTGCCCAGTCCCCTGGCCAGTTACAGGCCCCTGCCCAGGCCCAGACCCCTGCCCAGGCCCAGACCCCTGCCCAGAACCCTGCCCAGGCCCAGACTCCTGCCCAGGCCCAGACCCCTGCCCAGGCCCAGACCCCTGCCCAGGCCCAGACCCCTGCCGGCCCTTCCCATTTGTCCTTTCCTGTCCCTCCCAAAAAACGCCCCTTCCCCCCCTTCACCGCTCTCCCCATATTATGGCCCGTACAGCTACCCCAGCTGCCCAGACCCCAACTCACCACTCCCCAGCTGTACGGCCTACCCCGGAGCAGCAGCTCATCCCTCCCCAACCCAATCCCATCCCTCCCCCCTGTCTCAACCTTCATTGTCCTGGGTGTCGGATTGTCCTTCCCAGGCACAGCTGTAAGTATCATTCAAAATCCACATTATAAGATACTTAAAGGTACACTGAAGGCAAATTGTTTCTATTGTGATTCAAATAGAGCATGCAATGTTAATCAAATTTATAATTTACTACTCTTATGAATTATTCTTCATTCTCTTGCTATCTTTATTGAAACAAAGAAATGCCTAGAATTAATTTTAAATAGAAAATAATTGTGGACATAATTTCTTTATTGTTGGATGAATGTATCCATCAACCAGCAGGGACAACCAAAGTTGATAAACAAATATGGCCTGCCCTATAAACCTACATTCTTGCATTCAAAATCTAGCTAGAGAATTCTAACATTTAAAGAATATGTGTAATTTTTTAATATTTGTAATGTCATGCTCTATCTGAATCAGTCAATTAAATATTTAGGTTCAGTGTCCCTTTAATTTGATATCACTACATATACCAATCACCACTACTTGTATCCAACAATTTATGTACAAATGTTGATACATTATCTCTTGTCTAACCCAGTGGGAATGTAATTTCTTCAGGTTGCTATGTTTACACAGCTTGTCCTCAACGCCAAAATGTTTAAGGATAGGTGTGCCTACCACAGTATAATTAAAATATTTAAATTGCTAATGTAAGTACAATGTAA
Source organism: Bombina bombina (assembly GCF_027579735.1). Classification (NCBI taxonomy): domain Eukaryota; kingdom Metazoa; phylum Chordata; class Amphibia; order Anura; family Bombinatoridae; genus Bombina; species Bombina bombina. The sequence continues at coordinate 486,366,722 of NC_069503.1, read as the reverse complement.
ATCCTTTAACCAGATTTTATACACTCAAGCTGTATAAGTGGATCATCGAAAACCAATTAAAGGGGACAACATGTTTGAGTAAACTGTCCCTTTAATGATTTTGGTCTGTCTGAATAACATATTTAATGTGTAAAGAATCAATTTCTACAAATTGATGTAAAGAATGATTTGTCTTTATGATGACAATGTATCTTTGCTTATGTTTTCTTCTGTTGCGTAATTATCCTTAATATTTTATTTATTCTTTATTTTAGGCTGTGACTCAGCATGGCTCATGCTAGAAGGTATAGCACGTGTAGAGCAGGCCGTGTTGAGGAACGCAGCTGTCCTGAGAGGGATGAACGACACCATGCAGGCCCAGCTCCGGGTTCAGCATTTGACTCTGCGTCAAATCATGCAATTAAATTCAAGGCCTGAATCTGGAGCTGGACATGCACAGGACGATGAAGAAAATGACCAGTAAGTGGAGGATCTGGAGATGCTCCAAGGGCGCAGATAAGAATCCTACGTCCACATGTTGATGTTTTTGCTATGGTTGCCATTTGGCCTTTTTTTCAGTTTATTGTTGTGCCGGTTGCACTCTTTTACCTTGTCATATGGCTCCAATGGGGCTATGGTGGCCCTTGGCAACTCTCTTCATGGACTGTGATGCACTCTGTTACCTTGTCATATATCTACAATGGGGCTATGCTGGCCCTTGGCAACTCTCTTCATGCACTGTGATGCACTCTGTTACCTTGTCATATGGCTCCAATGGGGCTATGCTGGCCCTTGGCAACTCTCTTCATGGACTGTGATGCACTCTGTTACCTTGTCATATATCTACAATGGGGCTATGGTGGCCGTTGGCAACTCTCTTCATGGACTGTGATGCACTCTGTTACCTTGTCATATGGCTCCAATGGGGCTATGGTGGCCCTTGGCAACTCTCTTCATGGACTGTGATGCACTCTGTTACCTTGTCATATGTCTCCAATGGGGCTATGCTGGCCCTTGGCAACTCTCTTCATTGACTGTGATGCATTCTGTTACCTTGTCATATATCTACAATGGGGCTATGGTTGCCCTTGGCAACTCTCTTCATGGACTGTGATGCACTCTGTTACCTTGTCATATATCTACAATGGGGCTATGCTGGCCCTTGGCAACTCTCTTCATGGACTGTGATGCACTCTGTTACCTTGTCATATATCTACAATGGGGCTATGCTGGCCCTTGGCAACTCTCTTCATGGACTGTGATGCACTCTGTTACCTTGTCATATATCTACAATGGGGCTATGCTGGCCCTTGGCAACTCTCTTCATGGACTGTGATGCACTCTGTTACCTTGTCATATGGCTCCAATGGGGCTATGCTGGCCCTTGGCAACTCTCTTCATGGACTGTGATGCACTCTGTTACCTTGTCATATATCTACAATGGGGCTATGCTGGCCCTTGGCAACTCTCTTCATGGACTGTGATGCACTCTGTTACCTTGTCATATATCTACAATGGGGCTATGGTGGCCCTTGGCAACTCTCTTCATGGACTGTGATGCACTCTGTTACCTTGTCATATATCTACAATGGGGCTATGGTGGCCCTTGGCAACTCTCTTCATGGACTGTGATGCACTCTGTTACCTTGTCATATATCTACAATGGGGCTATGGTGGCCCTTGGCAACTCTCTTCATGGACTGTGATGCACTCTGTTACCTTGTCATATATCTACAATGGGGCTATGCTGGCCCTTGGCAACTCTCTTCATGGACTGTGATGCACTCTGTTACCTTGTCATATGGCTCCAATGGGGCTATGCTGGCCCTTGGCAACTCTCTTCATGGACTGTGATGCACTCTGTTACCTTGTCATATATCTACAATGGGGCTATGGTGGCCCTTGGCAACTCTCTTCATGGACTGTGATGCACTCTGTTACCTTGTCATATATCTACAATGGGGCTATGCTGGCCCTTGGCAACTCTCTTCATGGACTGTGATGCACTCTGTTACCTTGTCATATATCTACAATGGGGCTATGGTGGCCCTTGGCAACTCTCTTCATGGACTGTGATGCACTCTGTTACCTTGTCATATATCTACAATGGGGCTATGGTGGCCCTTGGCAACTCTCTTCATGGACTGTGATGCACTCTGTTACCTTGTCATATGGCTCCAATGGGGCTATGCTGGCCCTTGGCAACTCTCTTCATGGACTGTGATGCACTCTGTTACCTTGTCATATATCTACAATGGGGCTATGGTGGCCCTTGGCAACTCTCTTCATGGACTGTGATGCACTCTGTTACCTTGTCATATATCTACAATGGGGCTATGCTGGCCCTTGGCAACTCTCTTCATGGACTGTGATGCACTCTGTTACCTTGTCATATATCTACAATGGGGCTATGCTGGCCCTTGGCAACTCTCTTCATGGACTGTGATGCACTCTGCTACCTTGTCATATATCTACAATGGGGCTATGCTGGCCCTTGGCAACTCTCTTCATGGACTGTGATGCATTCTGTTACCTTGTCATATGGCTCCAATGGGGCTATGCTGGCCCTTGGCAACTCTCTTCATGGACTGTGATGCACTCTGTTACCTTGTCATATATCTACAATGGGGCTATGCTGGCCCTTGGCAACTCTCTTCATGGACTGTGATGCACTCTGTTACCTTGTCATATGGCTCCAATGGGGCTATGCTGGCCCTTGGCAACTCTCTTCATGGACTGTGATGCACTCTGTTACCTTGTCATATATCTACAATGGGGCTATGGTGGCCCTTGGCAACTCTCTTCATGGACTGTGATGCACTCTGTTACCTTGTCATATATCTACAATGGGGCTATGGTGGCCCTTGGCAACTCTCTTCATGGACTGTGATGCACTCTGTTACCTTGTCATATATCTACAATGGGGCTATGGTGGCCCTTGGCAACTCTCTTCATGGACTGTGATGCATTCTGTTACCTTGTCATATATCTACAATGGGGCTATGCTGGCCCTTGGCAACTCTCTTCATGGACTGTGATGCACTCTGTTACCTTGTCATATGGCTCCAATGGGGCTATGGTGGCCCTTGGCAACTCTCTTCATGGACTGTGATGCACTCTGTTACCTTGTCATATGTCTTCAATGGGGCTATGGTTGCCCTTGGCAACTCTCTTCATGGACTGTGATGCACTCTGTTACCTTGTCATATATCTACAATGGGGCTATGGTGGCCCTTGGCAACTCTCTTCATGGACTGTGATGCACTCTGTTACCTTGTCATATATCTACAATGGGGCTATGCTGGCCCTTGGCAACTCTCTTCATGGACTGTGATGCACTCTGTTACCTTGTCATATATCTACAATGGGGCTATGCTGGCCCTTGGCAACTCTCTTCATGGACTGTGATGCACTCTGTTACCTTGTCATATGGCTCCAATGGGGCTATGCTGGCCCTTGGCAACTCTCTTCATGGACTGTGATGCACTCTGTTACCTTGTCATATGGCTCCAATGGGGCTATGCTGGCCCTTGGCAACTCTCTTCATGGACTGTGATGCACTCTGTTACCTTGTCATATATCTACAATGGGGCTATGCTGGCCCTTGGCAACTCTCTTCATGGACTGTAATGCACTCTGTTACCTTGTCATATGGCTCCAATGGGGCTATGCTGGCCCTTGGCAACTCTCTTCATGGACTGTGATGCACTCTGTTACCTTGTCATATGGCTCCAATGGGGCTATGCTGGCCCTTGGCAACTCTCTTCATGGACTGTGATGCACTCTGTTACCTTGTCATATATCTACAATGGGGCTATGGTGGCCCTTGGCAACTCTCTTCATGGACTGTGATGCACTCTGTTACCTTGTCATATATCTACAATGGGGCTATGGTGGCCCTTGGCAACTCTCTTCATGGACTGTGATGCACTCTGTTACCTTGTCATATATCTACAATGGGGCTATGGTGGCCCTTGGCAACTCTCTTCATGGACTGTGATGCACTCTGTTACCTTGTCATATATCTACAATGGGGCTATGCTGGCCCTTGGCAACTCTCTTCATGGACTGTGATGCACTCTGTTACCTTGTCATATGGCTCCAATGGGGCTATGCTGGCCCTTGGCAACTCTCTTCATGGACTGTGATGCACTCTGTTACCTTGTCATATATCTACAATGGGGCTATGGTGGCCCTTGGCAACTCTCTTCATGGACTGTGATGCACTCTGTTACCTTGTCATATATCTACAATGGGGCTATGGTGGCCCTTGGAAACTCTCTTCATGGACTGTGATGCACTCTGTTACCTTGTCATATATCTACAATGGGGCTATGGTGGCCCTTGGCAACTCTCTTCATGGACTGTGATGCACTCTGTTACCTTGTCATATGGCTCCAATGGGGCTATGCTGGCCCTTGGCAACTCTCTTCATGGACTGTGATGCACTCTGTTACCTTGTCATATATCTACAATGGGGCTATGCTGGCCCTTGGCAACTCTCTTCATGGACTGTGATGCACTCTGTTACCTTGTCATATATCTACAATGGGGCTATGCTGGCCCTTGGCAACTCTCTTCATGGACTGTGATGCACTCTGCTACCTTGTCATATATCTACAATGGGGCTATGCTGGCCCTTGGCAACTCTCTTCATGGACTGTGATGCACTCTGTTACCTTGTCATATGGCTCCAATGGGGCTATGCTGGCCCTTGGCAACTCTCTTCATGGACTGTGATGCACTCTGTTACCTTGTCATATATCTACAATGAAGCTATGCTGGCCCTTGGCAACTCTCTTCATGGACTGTGATGCACTCTGTTACCTTGTCATATGGCTCCAATGGGGCTATGCTGGCCCTTGGCAACTCTCTTCATGGACTGTGATGCACTCTGTTACCTTGTCATATATCTACAATGGGGCTATGGTGGCCCTTGGCAACTCTCTTCATGGACTGTGATGCACTCTGTTACCTTGTCATATATCTACAATGGGGCTATGGTGGCCCTTGGCAACTCTCTTCATGGACTGTGATGCACTCTGTTACCTTGTCATATATCTACAATGGGGCTATGGTGGCCCTTGGCAACTCTCTTCATGGACTGTGATGCACTCTGTTACCTTGTCATATATCTACAATGGGGCTATGGTGGCCCTTGGCAACTCTCTTCATGGACTGTGATGCATTCTGTTACCTTGTCATATATCTACAATGGGGCTATGCTGGCCCTTGGCAACTCTCTTCATGGACTGTGATGCACTCTGTTACCTTGTCATATGGCTCCAATGGGGCTATGGTGGCCCTTGGCAACTCTCTTCATGGACTGTGATGCACTCTGTTACCTTGTCATATGTCTCCAATGGGGCTATGCTGGCCCTTGGCAACTCTCTTCATGGACTGTGATGCACTCTGTTACCTTGTCATATATCTACAATGGGGCTATGGTGGCCCTTGGCAACTCTCTTCATGGACTGTGATGCACTCTGTTACCTTGTCATATATCTACAATGGGGCTATGCTGGCCCTTGGCAACTCTCTTCATGGACTGTGATGCACTCTGTTACCTTGTCATATATCTACAATGGGGCTATGCTGGCCCTTGGCAACTCTCTTCATGGACTGTGATGCACTCTGTTACCTTGTCATATGGCTCCAATGGGGCTATGCTGGCCCTTGGCAACTCTCTTCATGGACTGTGATGCACTCTGTTACCTTGTCATATGGCTCCAATGGGGCTATGCTGGCCCTTGGCAACTCTCTTCATGGACTGTGATGCACTCTGTTACCTTGTCATATATCTACAATGGGGCTATGCTGGCCCTTGGCAACTCTCTTCATGGACTGTAATGCACTCTGTTACCTTGTCATATGGCTCCAATGGGGCTATGCTGGCCCTTGGCAACTCTCTTCATGGACTGTGATGCACTCTGTTACCTTGTCATATATCTACAATGGGGCTATGCTGGCCCTTGGCAACTCTCTTCATGGACTGTGATGCACTCTGTTACCTTCTCATATATCTACAATGGGCTATGGTGGCCCTTGGCAACTCTCTTCATGGACTGTGATGCACTCTGTTACCTTGTCATATATCTACAATGGGGCTATGGTGGCCCTTGGCAACTCTCTTCATGGACTGTGATGCACTCTGTTACCTTGTCATATATCTACAATGGGGCTATGCTGGCCCTTGGCAACTCTCTTCATGGACTGTGATGCACTCTGTTACCTTGTCATATGGCTCCAATGGGGCTATGCTGGCCCTTGGCAACTCTCTTCATGGACTGTGATGCACTCTGTTACCTTGTCATATATCTACAATGGGGCTATGCTGGCCCTTGGCAACTCTCTTCATGGACTGTGATGCACTCTGTTACCTTGTCATATATCTACAATGGGGCTATGGTGGCCATTGGCAACTCTCTTCATGGACTGTGATGCACTCTGTTACCTTGTCATATGGCTCCAATGGGGCTATGCTGGCCCTTGGCAACTCTCTTCATGGACTGTGATGCACTCTGTTACCTTGTCATATATCTACAATGGGGCTATGCTGGCCCTTGGCAACTCTCTTCATGGACTGTGATGCACTCTGTTACCTTGTCATATATCTACAATGGGGCTATGCTGGCCTTTGGCAACTCTCTTCATGGACTGTGATGCACTCTGTTACCTTGTCATATGGCTCCAATGGGGCTATGCTGGCCCTTGGCAACTCTCTTCATGGACTGTGATGCACTCTGTTACCTTGTCATATATCTACAATGGGGCTATGCTGGCCCTTGGCAACTCTCTTCATGGACTGTGATGCACTCTGTTACCTTGTCATATGGCTCCAATTTTCCTGATCTTTACCATATTATTTATAAACGTTGTTGATGTTTTCTGACATACTAATAAAAGACATGTCATTGCACGATTCTTTGTCCTCCTTATTCATGTCATTGATTGAAATCTCTAGTTTATCTTGTTGATCCTTAAACGGACCTACCAAAAATAATGTTTTTTCCTGAATCATATATGTAATACAATTGTAAATGACTTTAAGATTAACATCTCCAATGTAATGTTTATTTTTGTCTTTATATTTGTTTTTAAAAGCTTTATCATTGCATGATTATGATTAGCATAGTAATTATTTTATATATGTATATATAGATTGTTATATATGTATATTTCAAATTTAACATCCATGTGTGTATTTATAAACTCTGCATGAATTGATGCACCTTTAACAAATGATCTGAGGATTGATACAATGATATAATCCCTGGAAAGTGTTCATTTTATTGAAATAGTATTGTCTCTGTGTATCCTCTTTTTATAAATAAAAATCATGTCCCTTTAAGTGATGGTGAGCACAATTGTTAATGAATGTATTTCCATTTCTAAAGCGTTTTTGTCCTTTTTACATGAACAAGGACATATAATCTTAATAATAAACAATCTTATTGTAATGTTGACAGCACATGTATTTCATTTTCTATTCTATATTATTGTAAAAGTGTAACCAAATCAATCTCTGTGTGTAATGCGCATATTTTAGATGAGGAATATGTTTTCTAAATATTGTTTAAAAATACTTTTCCTCCCATATATGGCTATAGGTAGTCTGACCATATTTCAACTTGAATAAATGACACGTTTGATCAATACATGTGTCATTATTGTTATTCAAAAACAATCTAAACATATCTTAAAACATCAATGGCATATGTATTTCTCATGTGTATCTTTTAAATGTTAAAGATATACACCATAGCTATAGTTAAAGGGACAGTAAAGTCCGAAAAGATGATTCATGATTTCGTGACATTCCTAGATAGCAATCTAGACACATACTAGTTACAAAAATATAAATACGTTTCTTAGTGATATGCCAAGCTGTCAACTGAGTTCTTGTATTGGCTGCGTTTTTTCTGCGATCGCGGATGCGCCATGTTGCTTAAGACGTCACCTGCCAGGCTGTCCAATGATTCCTTGTATTGACTGACGTTTTTACGCGATCAAGAATGCACCTTTTATTGGATGGCGTTTTTACGCGATCAAGGATGCGCCTTTTTTTTGTTAGCGTTCTTACGTGATGAAGAATGTGCCTTTTATTGGATTGCGTTCTTACGTGATCAAGGAAGCGCCATGTTAATTAAGACGTCACATGCAAAGGTAAAAAAAACGTCTGATTGTATTACGTAGTCCCGCAATATTTGTTTGTGCACGTTAAACACGTTTGTGAATGAAGCCAAGTTTAAAAACATTGCGAATATGGATTGTTTGCATCATGTTACATTGTTGACCCATAGCTGATAAAGACCACCACATTCTCTTTTGATGGATGTCTGGTTGAATAAACGAACGAAAGCAAAATGTTTTCATGCATATGATATTTCGAGGCAAGTGCAAATCTCTATAGTCCATGTTGTTTAATATGTTTGTCAACAATATGTTCCTTTTTCTTAAAAATGACTGTTTTGTTTAATGTTAAAGATATCTAATTCATAAATATGCGCTATTGTGTTAGAATAAAGTAATCAATATGCATTTATCTTTATCATATGCTAAATATATGATGCCGACTTCTTCTAAATGTAATTTCGTCGTATATTTTATTAAAGGTTCATTAGACACACATTATAAATCAAAATATTTTATTTTGTCTCTAGTTAGATAGTCCATTGTTTAACAAATACACGTTTCATTTTGCTTCTGTTCAAATAAAATGTAAGTAATTTTCAGACTCCTCGCCAAGCCTCTAAGTTTCATGTGAGTACCATCTCCAGCTTTCTCCTGTTTGTGTAAAGGGTCTTTTCATATGTTAATGATGGGGTATTGTCTTGTTTTACGGTTGTAATGGGGGTTCATCTATATTTTCAATAGAGCTAACCCGATTTTCTTTGAAAGTGTTTAAAGCTTTGTAATATTGATATCAGTATATGTTAATCTTGTTGTTTCTAGTAGTGTCTATTACATACAGTTCTGTTAAAAATATAGTATACTGTCCCTTTAATGCAAATGTTTATTTTTGTATCATGTATGAGTTCCACATTGGTTAATCTCCAAATATATTATTGTTAGCATATTTTCACCCCCCACTCCTAAAAGGACTTTAAACCATATTCATTGTTAAAACAAATGTCTTTATAAAAATAAATTAACACAATAATGTCTCTTTAAGAAAATAGACTTTATTTAACACGTCAATATAAATCTGTTTTCAATATTTATTGTTTGAACAAATACATGTAGATATACCATCAATCTGCAAATATATGTTAGCATATGTAATTTGTTAAAGGTACAGTTTAGAAAACAAATAATGTTTTGCATTATTATAAAAGTCAATTTTGTAATATCAATGATATCAAAGGTTTCTCACCAATTAATCATTTGTCTGTGTTTATTTTAATTTGCTAGCTAAACCTATGAGGTTCGTGTGCTCATTTCTTAGAGCTTGAAGAGTGCATGTAATCATTATGCAATTTGACCACTAGAGGGCATTTGGATAGCATTTGTATATCTAAAACCTTGTGCTCATACAGCATATTATTTACCATGTATTGATCATTGATATCTAAAATGTTGTTATGTCAGAACAACAAATAAGTGTTCATTTTTCATAGTCATAGATACAAGGGTAAGCACATAAGTCACACGTATTTCTCCATGTTTTGTTGTTTCCAACTTGATAATGCGTAATACAGTGTTTTCTTTGTAATCAATAATTTTCTGACTGTCCCTTTAAGCTGTGTTATTGGCATTCAAACAGTAATATGCCATCATGGATAATTGTAATGGTAATTTTGTTTGCAATTCGGGAAACAGTTTGGACATCACAGAAACCAATCAATATCATGAACAAGGATAGGTATGTGATGATGTGGTTTTCACACACTTATAACCCACACTCTGCAAACAATCTGCCTCCATGGACCCGGTCCCATAGAAGTAGATTATATACAGAGTGTGGTCCACAAGTGTATGAAAACCACATCATCACATACCTATCCATTACACATTAAATAAAAAAAACATTAAACATGAAAACAAATACTTACTTCCTCTTCTTTCCCCTCTTCCCACGGGGCTGAGGCTCTGGGAGGGGCAACTGCCGACTCCGACGAGTTCTCCTTGGAGATGTTGTGGGAAGAGTGGAAGGAAGAGTACTGGGACGACCAAGGTGAGGAGGAGGAGATGGCTCGGCAGGAGGAGATGGCCCGGCAGGAGAAGATGGCCCGGCAGGAGAAGATGGCCCGGCAGGAGAAGATGGCCCAGAAGAGAAGATGGCCCGGCAGGAGAAGATGGCCCAGCAGCAGGAGGCCCAGCAGGAGAAGATGGCCCAGCAGCAGGAGGCCCAGCAGCAGGAGGCGGACCAGGAGGCAGACCAGCATGAGCCTCCCGCAAAAAATTAAACATCTCTTGGTGTAGATTAAAGGTTCTGTTTTGCCCTTCTTCTATTCTAGTAAGTATGCTTATTATTTGGTTTTGGCCTTCAATTATTTTGTTTTGTCCTTCAAAAATTCTAGTTCGGCCTTCTATTTTTTGTATCCGGGAGTTACGCATCTGGTCTATGTAGTCTAGTAGAGCCCGCACCTCCGCTATTTCCTGTTGTTGTGCTTGGCGGGGTACCCGTGCACGGCGGGGTGCCCGTGCACGGCGGGGTGCGGGTCCTTGAGGGGCCTCTGGTTCCACGGCCTCCTCCTCTGCTTCCGGGGCCTCTTCATCTGCTTCCATGGGCTCTTCGTCACGGGGGGCCTCTTCCCTCCGAAGTGGAAATTCCTCCCCACCACTCTCATCCCGGGGAGAAGGAGGAGGCTGTATTTGTTGTGCTGCCTCCTCCCCAGGCTCTGTATATTTGAAAAATAATTTTTTTTATATATTAGCATATTTCCAAATCAAGCTTTAAATGACTTAGCTTACGATACAATTACCAATGCAGAATCATTAATCCACTTTGAAATCTAACAATCAATACGATTTCCGCATTTTCTAAACCGTGTTTGTGATATGTCTGTTCAATCTGAATGTTTTAGCGTTTGTTTTCAGTCTGTTTAAATGCACACCTATCCTATAGCCTAGATACTGATGTAACCGCAAAGTAATTGTGAAGGCGTGTAAACAACGTTATAGCATTAATCTGATCCTTAAAGGGACATGAAACCCAATGTTTTATCTTTCATGATTTAGAAGCATACAATTATAATCAACTTTCTAATGTACTTTTCTTATCTAATTAGCTTCATTCTCTGGATATTCTTTGCTGAAAAGCATATCTAAATATGCTTAGAAGATGCTGATTGTTAACTGAATATAGCTGCCTCCTGTGATTGGTTCACCGAGTGCATGGCTATTTCTTCATTAAAATATATCTAAAGAATGAATCAAATTAGGTAATATAAGTACATTTGAATGTTTTGTCAAATTGTATTCTCTACCTCAATCATGAAAGTAAAGGTTTGCGTATAGTGTCCCTTGAAATACATTCGTATGTGAATTTATTCTTAAATGAGCTTACCGTCAGATGAGAATGGCAGGTTCCCGGTATCAATTTCTCCGATACCGACTACATCCACCTCGGAGATGCTGGGACGCAACATTTCCTCCCATCGGCAGTACTCGATTTCCAGTGCAGGGCCGCCACCGGTTCCTGCGGAATTTCGGGCCTCCAGGCTTAACTTTTTCTTGAGATCCATCTTGCAGTCCCGGTATCGATGTTTTATAGAGTCCATATCTCTATTCCGTCCACCCACTGCATTGACTGCATTCCTTATCTCATGCCAGAGCTTCCTCTTCTCAGTCGGGGTGGTCTTCTGGTGCTGCAGCCTCCTATACCTGGCCATATAGGCCTCTACGAGGGCCTCCTTCTCCTCCATCGAAAACCTCGCCTCCCTAGTCGCCTTGGCCTTACCCTGTGATGATGCCCTCTGTTTCCCGGACTGTGAAGCCCTACTCTGTCCGCCACTGGGCCCAGCCACTTGTTCATCTTGAACCAAGTGGCTGGGTCCACCCACCGCTTCCACCCCCGCTTCCTGCCCCCCTTCCTGTCCTGTTCCTCTCCCCCTCCCTCTCCTCCCCCCTCTACCTCTCCCCTGACTAAGCTCCTGCCTGCCCTCCATCTGTTCCCTAAACTAAACCCCAAATAATCAAACAAAAAGTGAGTGTGATGAAATGAAAGGGGGTCAAAATAAAGAACTAAAAAGACAAAAAAAGTGCTGAAAGTGTGAGAGGGATCTAAAAAACAAAGAGGGTAAGGAGTATTTAAATAAACCAAAAGAAGAAGAAGACTAAAAGGAAGATATGTAAACTAAATGTAACTAGGGGATGGGTATGGGATGGGGATGGGGTATAGGATAAGAGTAAATGGGATGAAAGGGAATGGGACTACAGGGAATGGGGTATGGAGTGTAGTATGAGGGGGTAGGGGGTATGGAGTGTATGTAGTGTTATTGATAAGTGTATGTATGTATTGAATGTGTTTGCGTGTAAATGTGTTAAGTGTACAGAAAAATCACTCGCTCGCTAACTCACACTACTACTAATTCTCACTAACTCACACTACTACTAATTCTCACTAGCTCACACTCCCACTAACTCTCAATAACTCCCACTAACTCTCAATAACTCACACTACCACTAACTCACGCTCCCACTAACTGACTCTCTCACACTACCACTAACTCTCACTAACAACTCCCACTACCACTAACTCACTCACGCTCCCACTAACTGACTCTCTCCCACTACCACTAACTCCCACTCCCACTAACTCACTCATGATAACACTAACAACTGACTCTCTCACACTAACACTAACTCACTCACAATAATGCACAAACTCTCTAATCTTAAACCTCCAATCTCCAAAGACCCACCAGCAACACAGTCAAAGAAGCCATGCTTGTGTGGTGCTTATATACCCTGTGTAAATGTTTAATGATGTATCGATTTCCGTTGTAAATTGTGTTCAGGTGTGCTTTATTAGCAATTAATAATTGTGCAATGTGTATTAGTTGTGTGAATTTGCGCATGCTCATTTTGAGTTAGTATTTGTGGAATGTGTAGAATGCGATGATGTCATAGTGCTCGTTTTCTATAACATTGTCCAATAGTATTATGTTTAAATGTGAATTTGCGATAGTGTGGTATTAGTGAAGTGTTGTATATGTATGTTTGTCCTAATATATAGTGATATTGAATGTGATTATTTTGCTAGTGTATGTATATATTTTTTTTTCCTTGTTGTTATTTTGCGTATTTCCGCATCTTAAAGTATATGCGTATTCCCTGTATTAAATTTTATTAAAAATCCCCCCGCTTGTGAATGTGTAATGCTTCTGTGCTTTGTTGAGTGATTGTTGTTGTGACATTTGCGGCGTGTTATTGTTGTGCATCATGTGTTATGCGTCATATGACCGAGCTGTGCGTATTTCTCGCGAGATCGAGTGTTAGGTGAAAAAAGCGTGTTTGTTTGTTTTTCCATTGAACTCTATGGGAGACTATCAAACGCGGGCAGGATTCCGCGTGTGAAATACACGCGTTAGGAGTATCGTTAGAAGGTTTTGTTTGAACTCTAAATACCGGAGTCAAACAATGCCGTGCGTTAGACATAAACCACGCGTAGCGTTAGCAACCCATCTACCGCCAAACTCCAAATCTAGCCGATAGTTAAAATAATTACAAATTTACCTGTAAAATAAATCCTAAACCTAAGTTACAATTAAACCTAACACTACACTATCAATAAATTAATTAAATAAAATACCTATAATTATCTACAATTAAACCTAACACTACACTATCAATAAATAAATTAAATACAATTCCTACAAATAAATACAATGAAATAAACTAACTAAAGTACAAAAAATAAAAAAGAACTAAGTTACAAAAAATAAAAAAATATTTACAAACATTAGAAATATATTACAACAATTTTAAACTAATTACACCTACTCTAAGCCCCCTAATAAAATAACAAAGCCCCCCAAAATAAAAAATGCCCTACCCTATTCTAAATTACTAAAGTTCAAAGCTCTTTTACCTTACCAGCCCTGAACAGGGCCCTTTGCGGGGCATGCCCCAACAAGTTCAGCTCTTTTGCCTGTAAAAAAAAACATACAATACCCCCCCAACATTACAACCCACCACCCACATACCCCTAATCTAACCCAAACCCCCCTTAAATAAACCTAACACTAAGCCCCTGAAGATCTCCCTACCTTGAGTCGTCTTCACCCAGCCGAGCCAAATTCTTCATCCAAGCGGGGCAGAAGAGGTCTTCCATCCGATTGAAGTCTTCATCCAAGAGGCATCTTCTATCGTCATCCATCCGGAGCGGAGCGGCAGCATCCTGAAGACCTCCGACGCGGAACATCCATCCTGGCCGACGACTGAACGACGAATGACGGTTCCTTTAAATGAAGTCATCCAAGATGGCGTCCCTCGAATTCCGATTGGCTGATAGGATTCTATCAGCCAATCGGAATTAAGGTAGGAATATTCTGATTGGCTGATGGAATCAGCCAATCAGAATAAAGTTCAATCCGATTGACTGATCCAATCAACCAATCAGATTGAGCTTGCATTCTATTGGCTGATCGGAACAGCCAATAGAATGCGAGCTCAATCTGATTGGCTGATATTCCTACCTTAATTCTGATTGGCTGATAGAATCCTATCGGAATTCGAGGGACGCCATCTTGGATGACGTCATTTAAAGGAACCATCATTCGTCGTTCAGTCGTCGGCCAGGATGGATGTTCCGCGTCGGAGGTCTTCAGGATGCTGCCGCTCCGGATGGATGACGATAGAAGATGCCTCTTGGATGAAGACTTCAATCGGATGGAAGACCTCTTCTGCCCCGCTTGGATGAAGACTTCTACCGGATGGAGGACCTCTTCTTACTCCGCTTGGATGAAGAATTTGGCTCGGCTGGGTGAAGACGACTCAAGGTATGGAGATCTTCAGGGGCTTAGTGTTAGGTTTATTTATTGATAGTGTAGTGTTAGGTTTAATTGTAGATAATTATAGGTATTTTATTTAATTAATTTATTGATAGTGTAGTGTTAGGTTTAATTGTAACTTAGGTTAGGATTTATTTTACAGGTAAATTTGTAATTATTTTAACTATTTTAGCTATTAAATAGTTCTTAACTATTTAATAGCTATTGTACCTGGTTAAAATAAATACAAAGTTACCTGTAAAATAAATATTAATCCTAAATAGCTATAATATAATTATTATTTATATTGTAGCTATATTAGGGTTTATTTTACAGGTAAGTATTTAGCTTTAAATAGGAATAATTTATTTAATAAGAGTTAATTAATTTCGTTAGATTAAAATTATATTTAATTTAGGGGGGTGTTAGTGTTAGGGTTAGACTTAGCT
The DNA here is from genome assembly GCF_027579735.1 of Bombina bombina. Classification (NCBI taxonomy): domain Eukaryota; kingdom Metazoa; phylum Chordata; class Amphibia; order Anura; family Bombinatoridae; genus Bombina; species Bombina bombina. The sequence continues at coordinate 486,351,355 of NC_069503.1, read as the reverse complement.
TTAGGGGTTAATATATTTATTAGAATAGCGGTGAGCTCCAGTCGGCAGATTAGGGGTTAATAATTGAAGTTAGGTGTCGGCAATGTTAGGGAGGGCAGATTAGGGGTTAATACTATTTATTATAGGGTTAGTGAGGCGGATTAGGGGTTAATAACTTTATAATAATAGCGGTGCGGTCCGGTCGGCAGATTAGGGGTTAATAAGTGTAGGCAGGTGGAGGCGACGTTGTGGGGGGCAGATTAGGGGTTAATAAATATAATATAGGGGTCGGCTGTGTTAGGGGCAGCAGATTAGGGGTACATAGGGATAATGTAAGTAGCGGCGGTTTACGGAGCGGGAGATTAGGGGTTAAAAATAATATGCAGGGGTCAGCGATAGCGGGGGCGGCAGATTAGGGGTTAATAAGTGTAAGGTTAGGGGTGTTTAGACTCGGGGTACATGTTAGAGTGTTAGGTGCAGACGTAGGAAGTGTTTCCCCATAGGAAACAATGGGGATGCGTTAGGAGCTGAACGCGGCTTTTTTGCAGGTGTTAGGTTTTTTTTCAGGTCAAACAGCCCCATTGTTTCCTATGGGGGAATCGTGCACGAGCACGTTTTTGAGGCTGGCCGCGTCCGTAAGCAACTCTGGTATCGAGAGTTGAAGTTGCGTTAAATATGCTTTACGCTCCTTTTTTGGAGCCTAACGCAGCCATTCTGTGGACTCTCAATACCAGAGTTATTTTAAAGGTGTGGCCAGAAAAAAGCCAGCGTTAGATACGCGGGTCGTTACCGACAAAACTCTAAATCTAGCCGTAAGATTTCTACAATATAACTAATAGTTACATTGTAGCTATTTTAGGATTTATTTTTATTTTACAGGCAAGTTTGTATTTATTTTAACTAGGTAGAATAGTTATTAAATAGTTATTAACTATTTAATAACTACCTAGTTAAAATAAAGACAAATTTACCTGTAAAATAAAACCTAACCTAAGTTACACTAACACCTAACACTACACTATAATTAAATAAATTAACTAAATTAACAAAAATTAAATAGATTAAATTAAATTAGCTAAAGTACAAAAAAACAAACACTAAATTACAGAAATTTAGACTTATTACACCTAATCTAATAGCCCTATTAAAATTAAAAAAAAGCCCCCCCCCCAAAAAAAAAAAACACCCTAGCCTAAGCTAAACTACCAATAGCCCTCAAAAGGGCCTTTTGCGGTGCATTGCCCCAAAGTAATCAGCTCTTTTACCTGTAAAAAAAAAACACAAACAACCCCCACAACAGTAAAACCCACCACCCACACAACCAACCCCCCAAATAAAATACTAGCTAAAAAAACCTAAGCTCCCCATTGCCCTGAAAAGGGCATTTGGATGGGCATTGCCCTTAAAAGGGCAGTTAGCTGTTTTGCAAGCCCAAACCCCTAATCTAAAAAATAAACCCACCCAATACACCCTTAAAAAAACTTAGCACTAACCCCCTGAAGATCGACTTATCGGGAGACGTCTTCATCCAAGCCGGGCGAAGTGGTCCTCCAGACAGGCAGATGGCTTCATCCAAGCCAGGCAGAAGTGGTCCTCCAGATGGGCAGAAGTCTTCATCCAGATGGCATCTTCTATCTTCATCCATCCGGCGCGGAGCAGCTCCATCTTCAAGACATCCGACGCGGAGCATCCTCTTCTTCCAACGACTAAAACAGAATGAAGGTACCTTTAAGTGACGTCATCCAAGATGGCGTCCCTTAGATTCTGATTGGCTGATAGAATTCTATCAGCCAATTGGAATTAAGGTAGAAAAAATCCTATTGGCTGATGCAATCAGCAAATAGGATTGAAGTTCAATCCTATTGGCTGATCCAATCAGCCAATATGATTGAGCTTGCATTCTATTGGCTGATTGGAACAGCCAATAGAATGCGAGCTCCATACCAGCGTAATACCAGCGGGCGTTAAAACCGGCTAACGCTGCTTTTTAAGCCTAACGCAAAACTCGTAATCTAGCCGAAAGTATTTAAATAATAATAATAAGAACAACCCAGTAAGCGGCTATGTTAAAAAAGTAAAAAAGTAAAAATGTGAATAAACAACTAGTGATAATTTATAGCAAATAATTATTATTGTTATTTGACAGTAACAAATGCAGAGAAAAATTTTCTGCACTACTTAACAAAAACGTTGCAATAGCACTACACATATAAGGAGGGGATGCCCTATGTGGAGATTACCTCCTTCAATTTTTATAATATAAATATGCTCTTAGTACTTACAATCTAAGTACTATAAAGCTAAAGATGAATATATTCATTTTTTGGCAAGTAGACTCGATATTTGAAGTACTGCTCATAGAAGACCTAGCTTCATATATTATCTTTAACCCAAATATTGAAGTGCAAAAAAATCCCCAATGTATCAAAACTACATACTGACTTCTATACAATACCGTACTTTGAAAAACACTCACACCTAGATTACGAGTTTTGTGTTAGGGTAAAAAAGCAGCGTTAAGAGGTCCTAACACTGCTTTTTCGCTACCGCTGGTATTACGAGTCTGGCAGGTACAGGTGTACCGCTCACTTTTTTTCCGCGACTCGAACATACTGCAAATCCACTTACGTCAATTGCGCATCCCATATTTTCAATAGGATTTTCCTAACACCGGTATTACGAGTCTTGGAAAAAGTGGGCGGTACAGCCTCTCCTGTCAAGACTCCTACCGCATTTAAAAGTCAGTAGTTAAGAGTTTTATGGGCTAATGCCGTAACATAAAACTCTTAACTAAAGTGCTAAAAAGTACACTAACACCCATAAACTACCTATTAACCCCTAAACCGAGGCCCCTCACATCGCAAACACTAAAATAAAATTTTTAACCCCTAATCTGCCGAACCGGACATCGCTGCTACTATAATAAATATATTAACCCCTAAACCGACGCACTCCCGCCTAGCAAACACTAGTTAAATTTTATTACCCCTAATCTGCCGTCCCTAACATCGCCGCAACCTAACTACAATTACTAACCCCTGATCTGCCGCCCACAGCGTTGCCGCCACTACATTAAAGTTCTTAACCCCTAAACCTAAGTCTAACCCTAACACCCCCTAACTTAAATATAATTTCAATAAATCTAAATAAAATTACTACAATTAAATAAATTATTACTATTTAAAACTAAATACTTACCTATAAAATAAACCCTAAGCTAGTTACATTGTAGCTAGCTTAGGGTTTATTTTTATTTTACAGGCTAGTTTGTATTTATTTTATCTAGGTAGAATAGTTATTAAATAGTTATTAACTATTTAATAACTACCTAGTTAAAATAAATACAAAAGTACCTGCAAAACAAAACCTAACCTAAGTTACAATTACACCTAACACTACACTATAATTAAAATAATTTCCTAAACTAACTACAATTAAATACAATTATCTAAAGTACGAAAAAACAAACACTAAATTACAGAAAATAATAAAATAATTACAATTTTTTAAAACTAATTACACTTAATCTAATCCCCCTATTAAAATAAAAAAGCCCCCCATTTAATAAAAATCCCTACCTTACACTAAATTACAAATAGCACTTAAAAGGGCTTTTTGCTGTGCATTGCCCCAAAGTAATCAGCTCTTTTACCTGTAAAAAAAAATACAATACCCCCCCAACATTACAACCCACCACCCACACACCCAACTCTACTCTAAAACCCACCCAATCCCCCCTTAATAAAACACTAACTCCATGAATATCACCCTACCTTGAGACGTCTTCACCCAACCGGGCAGAAGTGGTCCTCCAGACGGGCAGAAGTCTTCATCCAGGCGGCATCTTCTATCTTCATCCATCCGGATCTATCAGCCAATCGGAATTAAGGTAGAAAAAATCCTATTGGCTGATGCAATCAACCAATAGGATTAAGCTTGCATTCTATTGGCTGTTCCAATCAGCCAATAGAATGTGAGCTCAATCCTATTGGCTGATTGAACTTTAATCCTATTGGCTGATTGCATCAGCCAATAGGATTTTTTCTACCTTAATTCTGATTGGCTGATAGCCAATCAGAATTCAAGGGACCAAATCAAAAGTTTTAATCTTTATAATGAAAAAAATTGAAATTATAAGCAGAAGAAACAAACTGAAACAGCTGCCTGAAGTACTTTTCTACCAAAAACTGCTTCTGAAGAAGAGAAAACATCAAAATGGTAGAATTTAGTAAAAGTATGCAAAGAAGACCAAGTTGCTGCTTTGCAAATCTGATCAACAAAAGTTTCATTCTTAAAAGCCCAGGAAGTAGAAACTGACCTAGTAGAATGAGCCGTAATCCTCTGAGGTGGGGATTTACCCGACTCCAAATAAGCATGATGAATCAAAAGCTTTAAAGGGCCACTGTAAGTAAATATTTTCTATGCCTGTTACTAACTAACTACCCCAAATACGCTTTTTATCAATAGCATTTCATTAACATATCTCTACCGTATATCAGAAATCTTGTCTGCAAATTTAATTGTTTTCAAAACCCACTCAGTGGGTATCCTTTGCTCTGTACCAATCCGTTTACAATACCTTGGTTTCAAAATGGCGCTTTAAACACAAAGTTATTGGTTTAAGTATTTTGAACACTCAGTCCTGAAAATAGTGGGCAGGATAACGTGACATCATTGGCGAATAAAAGATATAACTTTTAGAACGTTATGAAACTTCGTTTTGGAGAAAATATAGGTCAGTAGGTTTTAATTAATGTTTATTAACTTTAATATGTTAGTTGTTTAGCTTAAAAATTATAACAGAAAGTAATCCTTTAACCAAGATGCCAAAGAAATGGCAGAAGCCTTCTGACCTTTCCTAGAACCAGAAAAGATAAAAAATAGACTAGAAGTCTTTCTGAAATCTTTAGTAGCTTCAACATAATATTTCAAAGCTCTTACCACATCCAAAGAATGTAAAGATCTCTCCAAAGAATTCTTAGGATTAGGACACAACGAAGGGACAACAATTTAATGTTGTTAGAATTCACAACTTTAGGAAGTCCCGCAAAACCGCCTTATCCTGATGAAAAATCAGAAAAGGAGACTCACAAGAAAGAGCAGATAATTCAGAAACTCTTCTAGCAGAAGAGATGGTCAAAAGGAACAATACTTTCCAAGAAAGTAATTTAATGTCCAGAGAATGCATAGGCTCAAACGGAGGAGCCTGTAAAGCCCTCAAAACCAAATTAAGACTCCATGGAGGAGAGATTGACTTAATGACAGGCTTGATACGAACCAAAGCCTGTACAATGTACAAAACAATGAATATCAGGAAGATTAGCAATTTTTCTGTGGAACAGAACAGAAAGAGCAGAGATTTGTCCTTTCAAGGAACTTGCAGACAAACCCCTATCCAAACCATCCTGAAGAAACTGTAAAATTCTAGCAATTCTAAAAGAATGCCAAGAGAATTTATGAGAAGAACACCACGAAATATAAGTCTTCCAAACTCGGTAATAAATCTTTCTAGACACAGCTTTGCAAGCCTGCAACATAGTATTAATCACTGTATTAATCAGAGAAACCTCTATGACTAAGTGTTCAATCTCCATACCTTCAAATTTAATGATTTGAGATCCTGATGGAAAAATAGGCCTTGAGATAGAAGGTCTGGCCTTAACGGAAGTAGCCAAGGTTGGCAACTGGACATCCGAATAAGATCTGCATACCAAAACCTGTGTGGCCATGCTGGAGCCACCAGCAGTACAAATGAACGTTCCATTATGATTTTGGAAATCACTCTTGGAATAAGAACTAGAGGCGGAAAGCAGGTTGATAACTCCAAGGAAGTGACAACGCATCCACTGCTTCCGCCTGAGGATCCCTGGACCTGGACAGATACCTGGGAAGTTTCCTGTTTAGATGAGAAGCCATCAGATCTATTTCTGGAAGCCCCCACATCTGAACAATCTGAAAAAACACACCTGGGTGAAGAGACTATTCTCCCGGATGTAAAGTCTGGCGACTGAGATAATCCGCTTCCCAATTGTCTATACCTGGGATATGGACCGCAGAGATTAGACAGGAGCTGGATTCCGCCCATGGAAGTATCCGAGATACTTCTTTCATAGCTTGAGGACTGTGAGTCCCAACTTGATGATTGACATACGCCACGATTGTGACATTGTCTGTCTGAAAACAAATAAACGGTTCTCTCTTCAGAAGAGGCCAAAACTGAAGAGCTCTGAGAATCGCACAGAGTTCCAAAATATTGATTGGTAATCTCGCCTCTTGAGATTTCCAAACCCCCTGCGCTGTCAGAGATCCCCAGACAGCTCCCCAACCTGAAAGACTCGCATCTGTTGTAATCACAGTCCAGGTTTGACGAACAAAAGAGGCCCCTTGAATTAAACGATGGTGATCTAACCACCAAGTCAGAGATAGTCGAATATTGGGATTTAAGGATATTAATTGTGATATCTTTGTATAATCCCTGCACCATTGGCTCAGCATACAAAGCTGAAGAGGTCTCATGTGAAAACGAGCAATGGGGATCGCGTCCGATGCTGCAGTCATGAGACCTAAAACCTCCATGCACATAGCTACTGAAGGGAATGACTCAGACTGAAGGTTCCGACAAGCTGAAACCAACTTCAGATGTCTTTTGTCTGTTAGAGACAAAGTCATGGATACTGAATCTATTTGGAATCCTAAAAAGGTTACCCTTTTCTGAGGAATCAAGGAACTTTTTGGTAAATTGATCCTCCAACCATGTCTTTGAAGAAAAAACACTAGTTGATTTGTGTGAGATTCTGCAGAATGTAAAGACTGAGCAAGTACCAAGATATTGTCCAAATAAGGAAACACCGCAATACCCCGCTCTCTGATTACAGAGAGTAGGGCACCGAGAACCTTTGAAAAGATCCTTGGAGCTGTTGCTAGGCCAAAAGGAAGAGCAACAAATTGGTAATGCTTGTCTAGAAAAGAGATTCTCAGAAACTGATAGTGATCTGGATGAATCGGAATATGAAGATATGCATCCTGTAAGTCTATTGTGGACATATAATGCCCTTGCTGAACAAAAGGCAAAATAGTCCTTATAGTCACCATCTTGAATTTGTTATTGTTACATAACGATTCAAAATTTTTAGATCCAGAACTGGTCTGAAAGAATTCTCTTTCTTTGGAACAATGAACAGATTTGAATAAAACCCCAGACCCCATTCAAGAAAAGGAACTGGCACAATTACCCCAGATAACTCCAGGTCTGAAACACACTTCAGGAAAGCCTGAGCCTTTACTGGCTTTACTGGAATAAGTGAGAGAATGAAACTTCTCACAGGCGGTCTTTCTTTGAAACCTATTCTGTACCCTTGAGAAACAATGTTCTGAATCCAATGATTTTGGATTGAATTGATCCAAACATTCTTGTAAAATCTTAGTCTGCCCCCTACCAGCTGCACTAGAATGAGGGCTGCACCTTCATGCGGATTTGGGGGCTGATTTTGATTTTTTAAATGGCTTGGATTTATTCCAGACTGGAGAAGGCTTCCAATTGGAAACCATTCCTTTAGGGGAAGGGTCAGGTTTCTGTTCCTTATTCTGATGAAAGGAACGAAAACGGTTAGCAGCCCTAAATTTACCCTTAGATTTTTTTATCCTGAGGCAAACAAGTTCCCTTCCCAACAGTGACAGTTGAAATAATAGAATCCAACTGAGAGAACCAAATAATTTATTACCTTGGAAAGAAAGAGATAGATAGCAACATTGATTTAGAAGTCATATCAGCATCCCAAGATTTAAGCTCGTCTAGCTAAAATAGCTAAAGACATATACCTGACATCAATTCTAATGATATCAAAAATGAGATCACAAATGAAATTATTAGCATGTTGAATTAGCTTAAAGGGACACTGAACCCAAAATTTTTCTTTCATGATTCAGATAGTGTCCCTTTAACAATGCTATACACATTATGATCTGGTACTTGTTGCGCTAAAGTTTCCAACCAAAATGTTGAAGCCGCAGCAACATCAGCCAAAGAAATAGCAGGCCTAAGAAGATGACCTGATCATAAATAAGCCTTCCTTAGATAAGATTCAAGCTTCCTATCTAAAGGATCTTTAAAAGAAGTATTATCTGCCGTAAGAATAGTAGTACGTTTTGCAAGAGTAGAGATGGCCCCATCAACTTTGGGGATCTTTTCCCAAAACTCCAATCTATCAGTCAGCAAAGGATACAGTTTCTTTAACCTTGAAGAAGGAGTAAATGAAGTACCCAAACTATTCCATTCCCTATAAATTACATCTGAAATAGCATCAGGAACTGGAAAAACCTCTGGAATAACTACATGAGGTTTAAAAAACGAATTTAAACATTTACTGGTTTTAATATCAAGAGGACTAGTCTCCTCCATATCTAATGCAA